>NC_066327.1:13312203-13623808 GCF_022539315.1 Serinus canaria | reverse complement strand
GTATCCCTTCCAGCTTCGGATATTCTGTAATTCTGGGAGGTGTGCCCACCAGGCCCCATCTAGGGAAGGGGATCATTCCTCTCCTTTTGGCTGCCCAGTTTACAGGCTGGTCTTTCATATTTAGAGAAATGAGTGTTCTGTGTGTTTCTAGTACAGTTAATCTTGCTATAAGTAAACTATATTCAAAAGGTAATGTGGATTTGCCAGGAGTTTCCTCTGTTCTGCACACGGATTTGTCTCTTCTGGCTCATTTTCTCACCGCCACCTCCTATGTTTTGTCTTTGTTTACATTTATATTATAACCTTGTGACACAAATTGCTAATGTTTGTTTCTTGGGTCATTGCCTAGGAATTTCATCTGGCAAAAATGGGTGAACCTCAGCAAGTGAGTGCCCTTCCTCCGCCTCCAATGCAATATATCAAAGAATACACTGATGAAAATATCCGAAAAGGGCTGGCTCCAAAGCCACCTCCGCCTGTCAAGGACAGCTACATGATGTTTGGGAACCAGTTCCAGTGTGATGATCTGATCATTCGTCCCCTGGAGAGCCAGGGTATCGAACGGCTGCATCCTATGCAGTTTGATCACAAGAAGGAGTTAAGGAAGCTTAACATGTCTATCCTGGTCAACTTCCTGGACCTCTTGGACATCTTGATAAGGAGTCCAGGGAGTATAAAACGAGAGGAGAAACTGGAAGACTTGAAACTGCTTTTTGTCCATGTGCATCACCTTATAAACGAGTACAGGCCCCACCAGGCCAGGGAGACGCTGAGGGTCATGATGGAGGTGCAGAAACGGCAGCGCCTGGAGACGGCCGAGCGCTTCCAGAAGCACCTGGAGAGAGTGGTGGAGATGATCCAGAACTGCCTGGCTTCCCTGCCTGATGACCTGCCTCACACAGAGGGGGGACTGAGGGTCAGCGTGGAGCCCATGGATGCTGATGATGGCATCAGCTGTGCTGGGCAGAGCGAAAAGCAGAGGGAGCGGTCTGGTGGCAAGAGAGATCAGGTTTTGGACAAAGATGCAGCAATGTGCAGCATTATTGATGAAATGACATGAAGCAAACAGTTGGTTTTGTTAATGCACCACAGTGAGAGACAGAAGGGGTTCTGAGGATACACGTTGTGTTTTGTTTTGCCGTTGTACAAGCTGGCAGAGCATTTGTTGTGCACCTGTTGGAGGTTGTGAGTGACTGGGCAGAGAAAAATGTTTAAAGTTTTGTGGTTTTTTGGTAGAAATGAAAAAGTCTAATTTTTGTTAAATGTATCTTGTGAGATGGTAGGCACAGATTAAAGTTGGCTTTTCCTGTTGTACTTTCATTTGTCACTTGTTGCTTGTTTTGAGTATGCCATTCTATAATTCTGTATGCTGAATCAAGAAGAAATTCCTGCAGAAATGGTATTTGTTTCTTGCACAAACAACACACAGGAACTTGGAAAACAGGCAAACAGAAACTCAGATTACATCAAGGCATTCCTTATGGTCTGTGTTTGGGGTGAACTCTAAAGCAAGTGGGCTAACTGTTGTCCTGTAGCTCTCACATCCTTTCATTGTGTGACCAGATCCCATGGCTTTCCTGGGGTCCTGGCAGAGCCAGCCTGCTGTGCCTTTCCCATTCTTGCAGAGCAGTTTCAGGATTCTGCTGGTAATTATCAGAATTGTTCCTCTAGCAGCTCTCTGCTGCTTCCTCAGAAACCACAGGAACTGAGAGGAAGCCGTTTCTTAGGGAGTTCTACTTCCAGCTGCTGCATGCAAAAATCACCCTTCATCCCTCTTTCTATCACTTCTTTCCTACAAGTGTGTTGCCAGTTTGTTTCTCAGCTACATTAATCCCTTAGTTTTCCTGATTTTCACTTAAAACACCTCTCAGTTTGGTGCCTCTGTTCTCCTATAAGATAGTCATGCAAAGCAAGGTTCCAATTCTAGCATCTTCCGTTTACTCATAAATAACTCCTTAGTTCTTTAGTTCACCCGTATAAAACACTGTGAAGTAGTTTAGCTGCTTCAGCAAAGAACATTTCTTAGCCCTTGATCACAGGTGCAGTTCCAGCCCAAAAATATATAAAGACAAGATATCCTTGAGGAGAGGATGGTGATCCAGGCACAGGGAGAGTGGCCAGAGAACAGCATTCCTCAAAAGCTGTTTTTCAGCATTTTGACAGAGTCAGCCCTGAGTTGCAGTTTCCACTCCACTTTTGCAAGTCTCCTCTCTATTCTGGATGTTTTTGCAGATGCACATGGCATTTTTAAATATGAAAAAGGACTGGCATTCCATTAGACTCAACTGTGTAACAGTTTTCCAAAACCACCAAATTATTGCTGCCAAAAAAACTTGCCAGAAGATGTTCTGAGTTGCTTCTAAGTATTAGAACCAGAAAATTACGATGAAAAGCTTGAATAGTTCATCCTACAACTCTGTTACTTGGCCAAGCCCTTTCCACTTCCCACAGTCTGCTACGTATTATGTAATCTTATATCCAAACCCTGTCTGCTGTGGTAAAAGCAGGTGTGGGAAGCAGTCTGGGGCAGTGGATTGCTGACACTTGTGTCAGCTCAGTGCTGCTGTCAAGTTTCACTTACAGTCATCAAACAGATCTGGAAAAAACAAGAAGCAGATTTGTGTGGTGCTGTGAAGTGTTGTCACCTCTCAGTGAAAGCCCCACCAGCAGGAGCTCTGCACTTGTGCCCTGCCCCAGCAGCTGTGCTGCAGCACACACCACAACAGCCCAACCTTGGCAAAGCAGCCCAGAGTGGACTGAGAGGCACCCACAGCTCTGTCTGGAGAGGATGTGCTAAGAAGGAAACACGGAAGTTCACAAAGAAGATAATTTTTCTTGAATGTGAAGGGTGAACGGGAGCGTTGTTTGTCACCTTCGGCCAGAATGTTGGCTCACATCTGCCTGAGCTGGGTTCTCCTGGTGCTGCTCACAGGTAAACAAGGGGACAGAAACAACTGGGTGGAGGTGACACATATCAGGGATTCTGAGGGTGGCAAAGAGAATTTTATCTTGCAGAAGGAAGAGGGGCCACATCACAGAGGCTGCAGTTCTCTGTGTTAAAATAGAACTTCACAGTGGCTCAATTGAGTTCTAATGGCTTTATCTCCTTTGGGAAACAGAAACATGCTGAGGGTATGGTGGTTTTAAAGATGCTGCTTCTTGGGCTGGCTGCTCATCTTACTAATGGGCTTTTTTAGATAATGATGATTTGAGCAGAGGACTTTAAATTGTCTTAGAGAAGATGTAAAACCAGGACATTTCACTTTGGCAGGCTTTGTGAAGATGAATACTTAGGTAGACAGGGAAAAGATCAGCTGTGGCTTCTGGTGCTTTTTAGCCATATGAAATATTATTGGGACAAATTGATAATTTTTCCTTTTTTTGTTTTTTTTGAAATCATGAGGCAGAAGTCCTAGATTGTTCAGGGTAACAGCAATAGAAACAACAGGTTGCAAAGTGGTAATAATAAAGACAGACAGACATTAAAAACTTGGTGGTAAGATGAATTCAGTAGAAAGAAAAGGGGCATTACAGATATTTCTTGTAGTTCTTTATAAAGACTTTTATGATAAGTTACATTTTGAGCTTCCTTTTCATATTAAGCTGGTTTCAGAGACTTATTTCTATTTCTTTGCTGTCATGAATGGTCTGCTGGGTGTTAGGGCTCACCATCTTGTCCTGAGTAGTGTGACAGCCTCCAAGAAATGAGACAAATTTATGGGGAAGCAAACAAGTTAGATATTATGTAAGACTTAGAAGAGAGAATAAGGTAGTGGAACAAAAAAAGAGAGTATATATATTTCTCAGAAAAGCCCTGAAATATTTCTTCTAATAAGAATTGGCAAAACCTGCCTTGAGGCAAGAGAAAAGGAAATTCATTCAGCAGTGATCATTCAGATGAAACCTGCAGTTCAGTTCATTGAAAGGAGGGGAGAGTTTCCCACAGTGGTTTTGAGAAAAGTCAGTGTCTCACTGTTCCCTTGTGTGTGTGGCTTGGGTTAAATGAACACAAATGAAAAAGTTAAGAGCCAAGAGACTGCACCTGGCTCAGGAGAAGCCACAGAGTCTCTTCATCTCATTACCTATGTGCAGAGGCTGCAGAAAATGTTATTCCTCTGAACATGTCCCTGGCCTGATCGTTATCCCTCACTGCACCAGTCCTGCCAGGACACAAATATAAAATCAGATCCAGCAAAGCCTGGTGTTCTTTGAGGGATGGGAGGTTTCAGACATGCAAGATGCACAAGAAGCTTCCACATGCCCTGTGCTCTATAACTGTTTGTCTTTTTGTCCTCAGGCTCCACAGTATCAGAATTAATTGTGATAGGAGAGGTGGGGCAGAACATCACTGTGCCCTGCCGCTACAGGGTCCAGAACAGAAAAAGCCTCACATCCATGTGCTGGGGTCGGGACAGGTGTCCCAATTCAAAGTGTTCCCAGACCATTATCTGGACAGATGGCTGGAGGGTGACAGAGCAGCACAGCAGCAGGTACCAGCTGAAAGGGGACCTGCAGAGGGGGGACGTGTCCCTGACGATCGTGAACGCCAGGGAAGCAGACTCTGGGACCTACTGCTGCCGTGTGGAGATCCCAGGCTGGTTCAATGATCAAGTGATCAACCACAAGGTTGTGGTGCAGAGAGGTGAGTGCAGAGGAGTGCTCTGCTCCTGGGTCTGGACTTCAATGGTTGTGGTGGAAATTATTTCTGCAGTCATCCTTGAGGACCTTGCCTATCTGCTGTTAGTGCTGCCTCAATTAAGCTGCCTTGGGCAATGTTGTTACCCCAGTGCAGTCACTGCAGTAAAAAAAGGACATGATGCTTTCATGGAGCATTCTTAGAGACACCAAAGAATTTAAAAGGAAGGGCAGCATAAAGTATTTATCCAAAGCTCTATTGCTGAACCTTTGTCATTGAAAGCTGTGTTTGATTTTCCTTGCTTCATTCCAGATTAAAGCCAGGGGTGTAAAATTGTAGCTTTTTATGCATTCTTCCTTTGATTTTTAGTTTTTCCCTTGCTTGTGATACTATTTAGAATAAGTGGCTGACAAATGTACTTGTGCTTTGCTAGCAAATTTTTATTATAAATACACTGTCTCTTTCTCAATACACAAATCCCCAATAAGGTTAATTATGTGTTTGTTTTGTTTTGTATTTTAACATCAGCAAGGATCTCTACTGCAAGTCCTCACACTTACACCTCTGAACAGACCTCAGGTAATTTTTATCCAAGTGTTAATAGCATATACAAGCCATATGTTAATAGCATATACAAGCAAATTGGGAATCTTAGGAAGGAAAAAAAATACGATAGATGATAGAAATGTTTGGCTTAAATTATGAAACATTACCAAAGATCAGAACTTGGATTTAAATTCTACTTGATATTATATAGAAGGAGCATGTATGCTTAGGAGGAAACTGCTTCCAGGAGTGATGTCTTAGTGATGCTGCAAGGTTTGCTTTTATTTGACTGTTTTGGTTTGTTGGGATTTTTTGTGGCATAAAATCACCTCATCTTCTAGAAACGCATCCCATGAATGGTAAACCACAACTTTTAGGAGCTGGGTGTACTCACTATTTAATCAGAACTGTTTTATTGGACTAGCTCAAAAGAACATCAAATTAAGGCTCCTGCCTCCTGCAGCAGCCAGCAGCAGATGATTAAGGAGGATGTTAGAAAAATGGCATTAATTTTGTGACACAGTGCCAAATTATTGTTCCACCCTGGTGTAAGATGTGTCCCTGTGGCTGCCCACAGCCTCTGTGCACATTTAATAATGTGAGGTCCCTCATTGCAGGGGAAGAGACAGTGCTCAGCTATTCTTGTTTTCTCCATTCCCTTCACAAAAGGATAAACTTCTATCACGAACCTGCTCAGCTGCATCTTTCCAGTCTGAAAAAGACAACTTTAATTTCCACTACACAAGAGAAACCTCATGGTGTAGCAATGGCTTATTCTCTGGATTCTGAAAAAAAAAATAAAAAGAACCAGGGATGCCATTTGTATTTCTCCCTCTATCTTGGATGTTTTCAGCTGAGCAACTCCAAATTAGTGTTACAATGGTTGCATTTCCTTTTTGGAAGAAGAAGTGAAAACTTTCTCAGACAGTTTCTATTCTAGTTGCAAATAACATTGATTCCAATCTTAGAACAGTGACCTCTTTCTTAGCTGGTGGTGGAACAGGGTTTGAAGTTTTCAGAATACAAGGTAGTGTGTGCATGTTCACACTGAGGGAGATGGGAAAAGGCAGGTGGTCACGTGCCTCTGATTTAGAAATACTCTAGAATCTCCAGTAGAAGCTGATGATCCTCTTCAAAATAAAGCTTCTGGGATAAGGGTAACAATTTAAAACATAAAAGCAACCAGCTGGGGTTGGCACAGAGGGAACAGGAGATTTTGTGTTCAGGAGGTTTTTATGTCATATGACAACAAATGGGGAAACTGAGACTGATGATTGATAAGACAGAAATTTGTGGCTCTTAATTTTAAATGTGGCCAACAGCTGTGCTCTGGGAAATTACCTCAAAAGGTGCTGCGGGTCCTTATTCAAATATATCACATTTTGTTCAGTCTGTTTACTGTATAGCTGCCTGGAGCTTTTAAAGTATCACCTACTTTCTGTGACTCTGCATCCTGTGCTGCTTCAAGGCCCTGAGCTAATCTTCATCATTTTCAGCTGATAACCTAAGCTTGCTTTATGCATCATTTTTTGCTTCAAGGCCAGGGTGGATGGGGCACTGTGAAACATGGTCTAGTGGAAGGTGTCCCTGCCCATAGGAGGGGAGGATATGAGCTTTAAATCCCTTTTATCCCAATCTGTTTTTGATCCTATGGCCACTGTTTCTTGGCTCCAGCACTGACTGGTCACTCCTTGCCAGTGTGGAGATGACAGCAAGAGCCAAGTATTTCTAAGAAGGAGTTCAAAGCTCTGAAAAGGACAGCAGAAACTTCAATATTCAGAGTTTTGTGCTGCCCTCTGAAGGCACCAACCTCTTATGATATGCAGAGCCCAGACTGCTGGTACACACAGAAGTTCAGGGTCCCAAGTCAGCAGTACAAATTCTTGTGCTGAGGCAGAACAGTTCTCTGTGCAAGTGATGTGTTTGTCTTGCCTTTGCTCAGGTCCTGGCAGCACCAGTGAATCCTCCTTCACTGTCACAAGGATCTGGCCATTGGTTTCTGCTTCAGAAGCTCCTCAGACTGTAAGCATCAACCTTGCTGTAGCACACCTAGACAGGGTGGAGGGACTTGAGAGGTTACTGGGTCATCCCTACAGGTCACTTCCACTGCTTTAGTCTGATTGCAACAGAATATTGTTTGGTAGTCTGCGTGTTTAGTGGTCATAAAGAGTGCTTGTGTGCTCATTATTAGAGAAGGGGGGAAAAAAACCCTGCTTAGCATGCATAAAGTACTTCCTTCTAGAGGGGGAAGAGCTTTAGCAACATTTGTATTTCTTTTCAGGCCCCTACTCCCTGCTCAGACCCCTCAGACTGCCTGGATGTGACTGCAAACCTGCAGGTATGGCAGCACATGGGCAGGAGTAGAGCATGGGCCACCTGAGAGCACAGGGCTGCCCTGCACTCCCCGTGCAGAGGGGCCAAACAGGCAGCTCTGTGTGTCCTGCTCAGCCCTGCAGCACAGGTGGGAGGGTGTGACTTCATGAGACTTCCTACTCATTAAAAAAAATCACCAAATATTATTAAACCTGAATAAATGGGATTTCTCAGAACTTCAGATCTTCTGAAAATCTCGAAGCCTGTGTTTAACAGCATGATTCACACAATTGTTGCAGAGATTCTGCTTGAAACTGGGCCTGTTTCTCAAATTAGGTTTTGGTCTCAGGTGTGCTTTTCCTGCAGAGTTGCAAAACACACAGAAGGCCTTTGGGTGTTGCATGAGCTTCTTGCTGTCAGTTCTTCTAATGCTCCTTGGCTTGTGTTTGGCAGAACATGTCTGTATCACTTCCCAGAGAGCAGCACCCAGAGCATGGGCTCTACATTGGGATTGGCTCATGTGCTGCCCTTCTGCTCACCCTGATTCTGGCTCTGCTCCTCACTAAACGTGAGTACTTTCCATAGGCTCAAGGATTGTTTAGGTTTGTCCAGCCACAGCTGGGGCTGATGCCACATCTCCCACTTCAGGGCAGGAAGCTGGGGTCCCTGGAGGCCCCTGTGCTGTGGCTGCTCACAAGGGGAATTTCCTATCCTGAAAACATTTTTGAAGTTCCCTTATTTAGTTTCTTACACTTGAGTTTATCTTTGAACTGACTACTTTACTTGCTTCTAATGGTTTAAACAAAATTAATGTTTTCTTTCTTTCTTTCATTTCATTCTGAATGGTCCTTAGAATATTTTTACAACACCAAGAAGATGGGTGGTTCTGCAGGGTAAGTTTTCTGTTCCTGCTTTTGCTAGAAGGACAAATGAGGTTGCAGAAAAAAAATGTTGGTGTGCTGACCATTCCACCACATACTTTGGCTTTCTTTTTTAACCTCAAGTTAATAGAAAATATTATAAAGAGAAACTAATAATTCCTGCTAGTTTTTGCTACTTAAAAAGTAAAAATAAGTGTCACTGTCAGTTCACAACCTTAGGGAGCTTGCTAACCTCAGGTGACAATTGTCTCATAAGTGGAAAGATGATTCATTATCAGTCATTATCACGTGTTTAAGCATATTTTACATGTTCTAGTGAGCTGGTTGATCTATTCCTCTGTGGTTTTATTGTCTGTTTTTGGTTTAACACCATGTTTTTTTACTCTTTTGTGCAGCTTTGTTGCATTTCAGAGGCCACGAGGTGTGGGGAGCCATAGTGCCCTGGAAGAGGAGAATCCTGCAGAGGAAAATGTTTATATCATGGACTAAGGACTGGATTCATGGCTGCCTTTGTCATTCCTGGGACATTAAGCAGTTTGCAAAATGTTGGCTGCTCCCTCTGCTCAGCAGCTGAGCGTGACTGCACTACTGAAGCATTAATCACATCCTAATAATAAAACAAATAAAAGCTACACTTTAAATTAAAATCTTTATCAGCCTGTTCCAGAGACAGAAACCAAAACTGGCATTGGTGGAACTTTCCATTTCCTAAAGAAAGTTATGATTATATTTATTATCTGCTTCAAATTCTTGCTTCCTTGTTGGAAAAAAAAAAGGGGAAGTGCCAGAAGGGCACAATTGTGTTCTCTGTGGATTCTATCTGCCACCTTCCACAGAGTCTGTGCCATCAGAGGGCAGAAGCAATCTCAGAGCTGTGTGACAAAGAGGTCACATGGCCAATCTCAGTAGTATTAGTAATTTAATACACAGTTGTATTTCCATTGCAATCAGGTATGGCCTGTTCTGGTAACAGCTCAGTAAGGCAATATATTAATGTCTGTCCACCTGGATTAAATCTGGAGGAGCTGTGGCTGCTCACCCCCATGGGATATCCTTGAAGCCTACAGCATCAGTACCTCAAGTCACAGCTTGTGTGCTGTCAGAGAATTATGACTAAGTGTGAGTTTTTTGGCAAAGTGCATAGTTGTTTTCCTGTGGCTTTCTTTACCCTGAAAGAAAGGCACATCTTTACCCTGAGAAGCCCTTGGGGTGGAAAGTCTCACTTCAAAATCTCTAAAAAATCTGAACCTTCCCCCCTGCCTTTGTAAAGTTAATTAAATGATTTTCTTAGCTTGCAGAGAAATCATGGACATTGTAAAAAATGTTAGCTGGAAGTTGGCCTTGCCTTCACACATCTCTAGATATCAAACAACTCTTGATTCCTAAGAATGTTGGATGTGTTTGATAGATTTCACCTCATAAATGGGAAATATCTGTGGCCAAGTGCCTTTTCTCTATTGCTCCTCAGTTAGTGATGTGCCTCAGCTTTTATTCTCTGCAAAACTAAACTTTGGTTTACTTTACATAAATAAATAAATGGAGTCAGTCCTGTGAGTATGAATTGCTGAGCAAGAGACACAAAGCAAATCACCTCTAAGTGGAAGAATAATTGTCCCCAGTTGTTTTTAAGAACACATTATAAACAGAGGTTGGGAAAAGAGCAGAAAAGCAACACAGGCAGGAGAGACACCAACTCTTGCCAAATATTGGTCAAATAATTTTGTCCTGAAGCTCATCCTAGGCAGCAATATGGAATTACCCAGCTCAGACACTGCTGCCACAGGAAAAATTCACAGATGCAAACTTTCTACCAGTGAGTTAATTTTTAACTCCAAAATGATTTCAACAATGCAGTGAGGCATAAAATCATTAAGTATTTCTGTTAACAGCTGAGACGCTTGAGGCTACAATCTGGTTGTGCTTTAGGGGAGCTGGGGTGAGTGGAGAAGTGAGCCCTCCTTGTCCCAGCAGGTGGAGATGGGAGGGTGGGGCTGGCTGGGGAGGGCAGTGCTTTCCCCTGGGGTCACAGAGGGCCTGGCTCAGGTGGGCTCTTGCAGGTGAGGGGTTTTGCACAGACTCACAAAGGAGGAAAAGGCTCATCCTGCTGAGCAAGGAAGAAATGGAAAGCAAATTGGGACAGGTGACCCTGGAGTGCTTTGGATTTTCCCTCATGATCTCTGGGCTCTCTGTTGTAGCAGGCTGAAAAGGTGAAGGTGAATTCATGGCTGACTGAAGAGTGTGAGCACAGATATTGGGTGATCACTGATCCCAGGGCCAGGAAAAGTGATGGACACAACGAGCTCTGCCATTTTCTGTCTTCACATCATGTGTAGCTTTGTGTGAGAAGGTACTGAATCCAGAAATGACTGGCTGGTGTCAGACTGTATTTTTGCATTTGACTATTAATAACAATTACTGACCCCAAATCTCTGCCCCTGCTGCAGACAGTGCTTTCCTTTGCCTGGCTTAGCATGTTGCTGCTGCAGGCTCCAGCTCATGACAGGAGCTGGAGGAAGTCTGATCTGGCTCTGAGGAAACATCCTCAGCAATTTCTGCTTTCCTCAGTTTTATGTAATCAGTCTCTCCTGGGGTCAGAGTTAGACATGTGGGATCTCCAGAATCATCTGATTTCAACTGTTCATGCTCTTAAGGAGTTTGTGGGCCAGGCTTTAGACTCCTAATCATAAAAGATGCCTGTCAGTAAGGATTTTAAATTAATATTGCAGGCTAATTCAGACTAATTCTTGCATCAGCAAGTTTTTCACATAAAATAAATTTCCAGAGTATCTGATAACCAAAATCTTGAATCAAAATCTTTCTGCTCTGCAACTGCTTGGTAAACAGACTTTGCAAAGGTGGTGTGGAGCAAGAACTTTGCCTTGGGCATGCAGAGTAATACACATCCATAAGGGAGAAGCTCCCTGGGCTTTTCCTGCCTGCACTTGTGTCAGTGGATCTTGGAACAGGCATTTCAAAATGAGCCTTAGACAAAGCAGGTGGCACTTGGAAACCATTCAGCCATCAGGAGATTGTTTGGCAGCACATTGAGCTGATGAGGCTGAAGAGCTGAAAACTCCTTTTTGAGACACCTCTGCCTTTTCTGCCTGCAAGAAGCCACTAGATAGCAGTACAAGAGCAGAAAGTGCCCCATGTGTTTGTGGTTCTTCCCAACACACTTGGATTTTGGATGGTCTTTTCCCATGCAGTTGGCCCAGCCTTGCTATAAAAACAGAGCTGATAGGATGGTGTGTTCATCCAAGCCTTTCCTGCTTGCTGTGACATACTGTCCAGTTCTGTCTGGACAAGCTTCATGGGAATTTGTACCTGAATAACGACCCAGCTTTGTGCCCCAGGTGAGATTCAGCTGCTCCCTGCACTGGCATCAGCTGAGCATCAGCTCACAGCCACTGCTGGGTGGTGAGTGATGGGAGAAATTATGATCATTGCAGGGAAAAAGTCTCCAGGATATTGGAGACCTCAGCTTTCATTAGTTCTGCTCACAGAGCAGCTGGGGCTGGGCCATTGTATGAACTGTACCTAGCAGAATATAGAAAATTAGGTATTTTACTCATTGCCTTTACTGCTAACATTTTATTTGCTTTTTTCAGTGCTAGTGAGCAGAAGGGTGATATTTTCATGGGCTTGACTATCATGATAAGCCCAAAATCTCATTACTAAAAGTGTAATGACTGGTTAACAGCCCATCATTTTATCATTTGAACTTGGAATTGCACTCGTTTGCACTGTGCTACATTTATTTGCACAGAATTTTGTCTATCTGCAATTCTTCATTCCTGACCTTACTGCCCTGAATTACTTTTGCTTTATTGCTTAGCTGTTCCAGAGAAGAACTTCCAGAGAACTTATTTGTCAATTGGTCAGAAAGAAATAAAACAGTCAGAAGGAGTGAAATGTATTTCTTGAAGATGATGTTGCATTTCTTTGGGAAGGATGTGGTTTTGGCAACAAAATATTTGCAACAACTTCCTCCAAGGCTGTCTTTGCAAACAGAAAATGAAGCTGGGGAGAGAGAGGAGTCTTCAGGCAGAAGGCAGAAGCATGGGAAATGAGGGATCTAGCAAATGTGAGTGAAGACAAAGTCTGAGGGGAGACTACATCAAATGTTTAGGGGTAAAAAGCACAGAATGTGTTCTTGCCACTCAGGACCCTGGAACAGAACTGGGCCTTAAGAGTTCCAAGGAATGGCAAAGCAAATAGAATATTGAAATTTCTGGTGATAGTTCCATGCTGAATGTCTTGGAAGAGGAAAGGTGAAAAGGACAGCCTGTTCCAGGGTTTACTGCTCTCTCACTAAATACTTCCAATGTCCTGTATAAACCCCCCTGGTGAGCTTGGAGTCATCCCCATGTGTCCTGTCAGTGGCTACCAGGGAGGAGAGATCAGCATTTCCTGTCCATGTCCCCTCCTCAGGAAGCTGCAGAGGTCTCTGAGCTCCTCTCAGCCCCTTTTTCTCCACTCCTGGAGTCCTCAGCTGCTCCTCACAGGACGTTCATTCCAGCCCCTGCCACCTGCTCAGTTGTCCTCATCTGAGCACATTCACAGAATTCACAGAATTCACAGAATTCACAGAATTCACAGAATCACCAGGTTGGAAGAGACCTTCAAGATCATCAAGTCCAACCCAGCCCCAGCATCTCAACTGAACCCTGGCACCCAGTGCCACATCCAGGCTTTGTTAAACACACCCAGGGATGGTGACTCCACCACCTCCCTGGGCAGAACATTCCAGAACTTTATCACTCTTTACATAAAAAAAATTTTTCCTTATATCCAACCTATATTTCCCTTGTTGCAGCTTGAGACTGTGTCCTCTGGCTCTGTCATTGCAGTACCTGAATGTCCTTAAGCTGTGTGTCCCAGCACTGCCCACAGTGCCCCAGGTGGGGCTGCAGAGCCCCGAGCCCAGCAGGAGATCCCCTCTGGCCAGTTCCTATCCGGAAACACTCACAGCGTGTCAAATCTGGAAATGGAGAAATGAGACTGCAGTGGGACCCACTCAGACTCAGGAAAGGATAAGATCTGGTTTCCTCTCCTTCCACTCACTGCCCTGGTGTCTCCATCAGCCAGAATGTCCCACTTTGTGCTGTTTTACTGGATGATGATGATACAGATCTTTATAGGTGAGTCTTCACCTGCTTTTTTGTGTGTTTGCTCAGGAAATTAACATTGTTTCCAAATGAAAACCAGCAACACTTGTTTTGTGAAAACAAAACAGTGAAAAAGATCATAATTGTATATAGAACTTCAAAAATTTTCTTATTTATGAGTTAATACTGCTTGAGGTTTGTGGTTCTTTCACTTTTAAAAATGTGTGCAGCTTCCTCTGTGTTAGTTCCCTTGTTCTTTTCCCTTGCAGAGCTCCTGAAGGATGAGAATGGCTTTTTGTTATCTGCTCTTTAACTCAGCTCCATGCTGAGAATGTGTTGTCTTGAGGTTCAATAGCCAGTTAAATGCTTCTTTTCTGTTTATCAGTCATACCCTCTGCAATCTCATCAGTAAAGAAGCTTCAGCGAGGAAAAAAAATAAAAAGGATTGATAGGGCAAAGATTCCAAATATCTTCTGCAAAGTAGGAAAATTATTCCAGGAATAGATCAAGGGAAAAAAAATCTTCTCAAACCTCTGTCCTGGCAGAAGGATGAATGTTTTTTCCATTCAATGACCAGTTTGTGGGAGAGAAGACAACTACAAGAGCAGCTATGGGAATTACTGCCTAGTGCCAGCTGCCCCTGAGGGTGGGTTTGAGAGAGACTGAACACAAATATCAGTATACCTGTATGATCTGACCAATTATGAATGCCCCTTTCTATTTTGGATGGGATATGAAACATCTGGAGTCCGTTTCTCTCTCACTGATGAAGGACCTAAGAGAGGCAAACCTCACAGAACTCAGTGGGAGCAGCCAGGGGTCAAACCTGGGTGCCTGGAAGGTCAGAGCTGTGGAGAGGGGCAGGATTCCCCTCACAGGAAGAGCAGGGTCTCAGGAAGCTCCTAATTTCAAAGACACATTCATTCCCTCCTATTTACTGTTTCCTTTGGAAAATGAGTCTGTAGAAGAAGCTGCACCTGAGAAGTAAGTCATTTAATCCTTATTAAATAAGGATTCATGCTGTTCAATCCAGGCTGCTGCAGTGCAGGCAGATGTTGGCAACATCAGCTTCACAGAAATTGAAAGAGGATTTGAAACTGCAAAACCTGTAACTTTCTAACAGGAATACCAGAGGGAAACTGCACTGAAGACACTCTGATGCCTCGTGTCTTTCCTCTTCTTCTTTCAAATTCTTTACTTATTTATTTACTAAGTTCAGGGCTCTGCTTCTCTCAAAGAGAAGAGCAGGCAAATTTTCATTTGTTAAAGGATTGCTTAATGAGGCTGCTTTTGTGCTGTGCAGAAATGGGCTGAAATAGCAGGAGATGAGCACATTTCTCCTCAAGAAGCAGTGACCTGAATTCTAGCAACAGTTTTAACATATCTTTGTTGGACCATCTTGAAAATATGTGTTAACCTGCTCATGACTAAGCCCTTCCTCTCACAGAAATACTGTCAAGGTCAACTGCAGGTCTGGTTCTGTCTCCATAGAGAGAAGCTGTTTTCTCTGTTTTGCTGTTTCAAGGCACATGGACCATCCCTTTCCAGGGGCCAAAGCCACCATCTCACAAAGCCTTAGCCTGTATTCAGGAATTCAGTTTCTGGCATCTCCTGCCTTCATTTCTCTGCAGAAGCTCCTGCCCTTCAGGCCATTTTGCCTGTTGTTTTGTCTGCCTCTATTCTTTCAGCATTTGGAGCTGTGGAAACCCGAATGGGTTGGCTTCTCTTGCCAGTGGGATAAGCAATAATGGATCTGATATGTCATCCCAATAACAAGTCATGAGGCAGCCTGCCACAGACTAAAGCCTCACCTAGGGAATAGTCCATTAAAGAGAAAACAAAAGAGACATGGACACAGTTGGAAGCATCTGTTTGCTACCTGGGAGTTGTGCCAAAAAGGAAAGGCATTCAAACAGCTGGAAAAATAGAAATGTTTGGCAAACCAGGGCAGAACCTGGTGATAATAGCAGCAGCAGCAGCAGCAGCAAGTCCTCTTTGGGGTGAGCAAGCCAGCCATGAGACATCAGATCTGCAGGGTTGGAGGACAGGTCTGCTTGCTCCCCAAGTCCCTCAGTTCCTGCTCCACGGTGTGTAAATGATAACATGGGGGCAAAAGAAAGGCAGGAGGATTGGCACAGACCAGGTGAATGTAAACCAGGAAAGATTTGTTCCTGTCTGGGAACTTCTTTGTGTAGTGCCTTTCATGGAGAAGAAATCTCTTTGAAGGCAATCTAGAACATCATAAACATTTAAGAGGGAATAACATATTGCAAATATTCAGACCAGATGCCAAGGTGGGCATTGGCTGTAAACACCAACCTAAGCTGGTCACTAAGAGTAAGAGGGCAAGGAAAGTGTGTATGTGCTTTTTTTAAAATCAGCATAACACCAACAACTAAAGTTTCTCTGTAGACAGAGTTCCACAAGGTAAGTGGGATTGGTTGGCAGGGCTTGCTCAGTGCACTTTCTGACAACAGGCTCCTACAGACAGATCCCATGCTGTGCCAGTTTAATTAGGCCCTAATTTCACACATGAATAAGAATTTTGGACCCTGCTTTTGAGACTGTCAGTGAAAGGCAACTGTGACAGCATTTCCTTTTTGAAGGAGGTGACGCTGGGCTGAGAAAACCAGATGTCTTTCACAACAGGGTTCTGAACAACTTTGAAACAGCCTCCTAGGAGAGGAGATGGGATGGGAGCAGAGTTCTCAAATTCCATTTGCAGAGGTCCAGTTGTGCTTGGGCTGCCAGTGACAGACCCCTGCCTTGCTCACCACCTATCTGAGGTATTTTATGAGCCTCTCTCCAGCAGCTGGCCAGGACCAGATCAAGGAGCAGAGCAAAGCCTGAGAGCTCCTGGCTGTTGCCTGCAGTGCCTCGGGGCATGAGATGGAGGAGAAGCCCTGGGGATCAGCACTGTGGCCTGCAGGCAGGAGTGTTTGGTTGTTCACTCACTGTGTTGTGTAGGCAGAGTCACCATCAGAGACTGACAGCACTCCCTCTCCTTGTTCTTCTCCCTGGCAGCACCCACGGCGTCTGACACCGTCAGAGGGACAGAGGGACAGCCTGTGACCCTGCCCTGCTCCTACCGCGTGACGCGGCGCAAGGACATCTCCGACATGTGCTGGGGCAGAGGCCCCTGCCCCAATTCCAAGTGCACCAACAAAATCCTGCAGACCAGTGGCAGGAAGGTGACGTTCAGGGTGTCTGAGAGGTACAGCCTGCGTGGGTATGTTGCCTTTGGGGACGTGTCCCTGACCATTGGGGCGGCCAGGGCAGAGGATGCGGGCGTGTACTGCTGCCGCGTGGAGATCCCCGGCCTCTTCAACGACATCAAACGCAACATTCAGCTGGAAGTGGCCAGAGGTGGGTCTGGGCACCTTGGGGACACGGCCAGCAGGGAGAATCCACTCCCTAGGTACTGAAAATTGGGGTCTCTCTGCGCTTCTTTGGTTTGTTTTGGCCAAAGGTGCGTCACTATAGGACGCGAAACAACACGAGCGCACACAAGGCTGCTCTCAAGGTGAAGGAAAAAGGGAAGTTTATTTTCTGACCCCAACATTTATAGTTTTCCAAAAGTGACAGTGGAGTGGAGGGTGACAGTGCCACCTCTACAATGACACTGGACGAACCAGCAGTCCATCAGATTTCTCCTCCTCCACAAAAGAATGCAAAACAATCAGTTATTTGCAGAAAGTGTGTGAGAAAGTTTGCTACAAGAATGTAAACATCAGAAGGCTTAGAAAATATTAAAAAATCAGGGTGACAAAGGTGTTTTTCCCAAATTACGTATTTTTCAAGGGAGATCACAGAATCCACACAGAATCACTGGGTTGGAAGAGATCTTCAAGATCATCGAGTCCAACCCATTCCCTGACACCTCAACTAAACCATGGCACCCAGTGCCACATGCAGTCTTTTTTTTTGAGTCATAGTCAATGTGCAGTTTAATTCAAAACAACCCCCTAAATTTTACCCAATTTTTTTGCCTTTTAAATGAATCTTTCATTTCTCGCTGTGTAGCTCGGCTTGGCTTTTTAAAAGATGATGGAATTAAAAAAGGATTTATAATTTAAAGAGCCATTGGAATGAAATTCAGTTTTTCAATTGAGATTCACCCCAACTAAAGACTTTAGTTTCATTCATGTTGAAGGAAACACATTAGGATGACCCACCCATAAGGGTGCTTCCTTCCCCTTAAGGGTGGGTCCTCAACATCCACTTATGTGGAAATTTTGTCTCAGAGTCTTGAAGGGCTTCTTCCCCTTCCTATTATTTTCCTGAGATGCAGGATAAAGAGAAATCTTGCACAGAAAAAAAATTAGATGATACACACCCTGCACAAAGCAGAGAAACATTTTTTTCCTGGCTTTTACAGAGCATGATTGGTGTTCACAGCATATTTGTTTGTCTTTTTTAAACAATACAACAGGAGAAAGGGTGAAAAACGCTGCAATTGATTGTCTGCCCCTGAGGCTGAGGGCAACAGGCATGAAAAATGAACCAGTTGCAAAAATTAGCAAGAAGATTGTAGCTGGAAAATGGAGCTGTTTTATTTATTGTATTTTTATGAGGACATTGAAAAGCAAAATAACAAAATTTTCAAGCTTTGGGGTTTTACCACACGAGGTTCTGGCCCTTCCACCTCTATAAGAAGGTCAAGGAGGGGTTGTTTGAGACTGGTAAAAGAAGGGCAAATCTATAAATCTGTGAATTTCTCAGACTGGTCATACTTTCAACTAATTAAAATAGTAACTCTCCCACCTTCATTTTCAGTATTTTAGCAGCCAGATAATTTTTATTAATTTCTGCATTGGCTTCCCTCAGGGCTGGTTGTGAATGCTCTGACCTGGCTTTTCCCTTGGCTGTGTTTTTTCCATGCAGCCCCTCCAGTGACCACCACCACCACCACCACCACCACCACCACCACCACCACCACGACAGAAGCTCCTGTTTTCACTGAATATTTTACAGAAACAACTTCTGCTCCTCAAGCAACCTCTGATCTCCAGCCAGCACCAGAGACTACAGTCCTGCTGACAACCAGCACCCTTCCACCAGCAACCACAGCCCCCGAGTCTCCAGCAGTAACCACAGGGGAGACCTCTGCTCCCCCAACAATTGCTGGGACAGAAAATGATATTTTTCCTGTGACTGTGGTGGAAACCAGTGCTCCCCCAGATTTTCCAACCACTTCCCAAGCAGCTGATGTGACCACTGAAGATGACACGTTCTGCTCCACGCTCCCTGGAAGCACAGGGGGTAACCAGCACCAATCCTTCCCTTTTTCTGTGCAGCAGAGATGGTCTGTTAGCCTGGCTGGCATCATAGAGACTCTCCAGTACTCATATTTATACCTGGGAAGTTCTCTCTGAGGTGCCTATGGGTGTGTTTAAGGGGGTTTAGGCAAACACAGGTCAGATATTGCAGATAATGCAAAATTGGGGTGAACAGCCAAGGCAGCAGAGGGTCAGGCTTCCTGCAGAGGAGCTTTAACATGGAGAAATAATGTGGCAGAAACCTCATGAAGTGCAGCAGAAATAAATGCAAAGCCAGCACCTGAAGTGGAGTAAGAGAGATTCACTTAACTGTGCACTGATTTTTTTTCTTGATTTGGGAAAGACAATTGAAATTAGAGTATGTTCTGCTTGAGAAATAGTGACAATTCAAAGCATGTTTAAAATTGAGTATTTACATTCTCATCTCCTATAAAGGCTGCTGCTGTTATTAGTGATCAGAGTGACCTGATCAAACCATGGTTATCAAACCATTTGTGGGCTGCAACTTCATCCACATTACTGGCTTCATTTCCACAGGCTGATGTCTGCACAGGTTTGAGTGCCATGTGGAGACCCTTCTAATTAGTGATCTTTATGAGCATTACTTTTTACTTTTTTTTAGTGGCTACTGAGTTCCCAGGCACACTTCCAAGTGCAGAGGAAGCCTCCACCTCTGTCCTGATGGAAGAGTTGTCAGCCAGGGGTGAGTAGGATAACATTACAAGGTCAGAAGTTGCTTGTTCAGAGAAATTAAAAAGTTGGCATCAACAAAACTGTTGAGTATTCTTAAGGGTGCACCAAACACATACTGATGATTATTCATTGCAGTGTCTGGGGTCCACACAGAAATTGGTTGAAATCACCATGTAACAACAGCTGAGAAAAACACGTTTTTATACCTCCAAAGGAGGTTGGTTTTGAATAAGTCATGACTGTCAGGTATCTCGGGTCTGAGAGAAGTTAAAACCCAAACTTTTCAACATCACTGAGTTCTCAGATATCTGATTTGTCACTATGAGGTCGTTGAGATTTCCATTTTAAATCTTTCCCAAGTGTTGTGCCCCCAACAGAGAACTTAATGCTAAAATTCAGTGATGACATGTTGCATTTGGCCTCCTAGTTCCAGCAAGAGCCATGGCTCTCTTAATTTTTAAACCCACAGTAATTTGATTTTTGCAGGTCTTCTTTTGATAGACCTAAAGACTTCCAGCAGAAAGAGAGTTCCTTGATGCCCCTGGAGAGGGCTCACAGAAGAGACTAAACTGGTCCCTTGAACATTTGTGAGGGTTTCTCACTCCAGTCTCACTTGCCACCCTTCTGGGGTGATGGATAATTCCTGTATTTTGTCATTGCAAATATCAAGTTTTACAAAGGGTCTTTTCTCCAGGGTTCTTGGGGCAGCTTGAGTTGTGTCAGTGAGCTGGAAAGAGCCACCACAGCAGCAGTAGCAGCAGAAGATGTACCCTGTCAGTGTGAGTCACTCCCCCCTTGCAAAACCTTGTGTTGAACTGTCACAAGGTGTGAAACTGCTGCAGCACAATTTGCTGGTGTCTGGTGAGAGCCATAGGCCAGGTCCAGTGCTTGACTCTGCCTCATTCACACTGTGAAATAATGCACTAAAGGCACCCAGCTCAGCCTTGCTGTATGGTAAGAGAAGGCTGGTTTGTTGCTGAACATTGCACTGATGTTAGAACAGCAGGAGAGAAACCCAGGCTTAAGGGCTCTCCTTCTCCAAGAGCAATTTTTGGCAGGTAGGCTGGGTTGCCTGGGGTGGATGGCTCCTGCTGAGCAGGCTCTGATTTAATGTCTCTTCTCTCTTCACTTGCTTTCCCCCAGCTACAACCCTGCCAGCACCAGCCATACTTCAGACCCCAAAAATATCTTTGCTCTTACAAGTATCCAAGTGAGCAGCAATAGCTGGTCCCATCAGCCAGGCTGCACATGGTGCTAAAATTTAACTTTGACTTGTTGGGCCTGCATTGTCACTGTTACATCTGCATTTCTTGTGGATTTGGGGTAGTTCTGAAGCACAGAGCTCTGAGAGAGTGGAGTGTCATTAAACAGGCAAAATGCGATGTTCACACGTCCCCAGGATTTTTAGTATTTCTTAGGGTTTTATCACCTGTATTTTATTTAGCTGGAGTTTTTGTTAGTCATAATCTCCTTTCTACTCCTGTTCAAATTTCTGCTTACACTGGCATGAGCTACCCATGCTCTGTCCATGTCTTGATAAAATACAAGCACGTGGGATGTGGAGACACATCAACTCAGCTCTCACAGGGGGCTGGTCAGAACTGAGATATTTGGGGCAGATTTGGTTATTAATGGGATAAACTTTTTTGTATTTTACTCAAAAGTTAAAAAAAAAAAGGCAATGGGATTATATCTTGGAGGGACACTATTCACAAGAATGTGTAGTGACAGGAGAAGGGGAAATGGCTTCAAACTGACTGAGGGTAGGTTTAGATTGGATATTAGGAAAAGTTCTTCCCTGTGAGGGTGGGAAGGCTCTGGCACAGGTTGCCCAGAGAAGCTGTGGCTGCCCCATCCCTGGAGGTGTCCAAGGCCAGGCTGGATGGGACTTGGAGCAACCTGGGACAGTGAAGGTATCCCTGGGTTTTCCTCCTTCTCCATGAAGGCTGAGCTTTCCATGGCTTCCTCAGCCACCATTTGTGGTGGAAACTGATCCTCCTCTTTTGGTTACAAGGTGCTTTAGCCTTTCTCATTCCCTGAGAGTTCATTACTCCTCAAGTGAAGCAGTGACAGCCACTGCAGCCCTCACTCCTTCAGGTGCCTGTGCCAGTAATAATTTCAATCTCTTTCATTTTCAGAGGTTTCAGCAAATTCAGATGGCAATGCTGGGAAATATGAAGATAGAGGAGCTAAGGTAAAACTTCCTGTAAATTTCAAGAGTGTTTGAGTAGAAATCAGGACAGCAGGACACACAAGTGATTTTCAGAGTATTCCTGCTGCAGAGAGAGCTTTGGCAAACAGTGGCTTGAACTTTTATTTAGAGCTCAGGAACCACCTGTTCCTCTTTTCAGTGGCTAGAGTCAAAGCCTGAGCATTCCATCCACCTTGGACACCTCAGAAAAAACTGATCCCCAGCATCCCTGTGAGAGAGGGGAGGTAACATTGAGGTAAAAGGCAAGTTAGGAGGGGGTTACACCTCTCCCTGTTTTTAAGAGAAGGATGGGGGTGGTTGAGCTCCTGCTTCTACTTTGGGCACCTCACTGAGAAGTTCATGTTAAATGGGCTGAATCTGGTTTCAGTATTTCAGAATAAGGTTTATTAAATACTGAAAAGGGTAATTAATGTTGTTTATCATCATCAACTCGATGTCTCTTCTCAGCACTTTGTAGAGGCAAGCTCAGAGCAGCATTGCAAACTGCAGCCCAGTGCTCTGAGCAGCAGTGCAGCCCCTCCTGTGCAAACAGCTCTGAAGGAAATGTGCTCCCAAAGCCTTTTCAGCCTCTCTCTTCTCCCTTCCAGTTTCCCAGCTCTGCCATTGTCATTGCCTGTGTCATAGCAGGGTCCATCCTTTTGGGCTTGCTGGTTTGGAAACGTGAGTATCCTGCAGCTGAATGGTTCTGATGCATGTCCTGCTGAGTCCCTGGCTGTTCTGGGAGCTCTGCCATGGTCCTGGAGCCAGGGCTGTGCTCATTTTGTGGGAGTTGCTGTCCTTCCTCCAGGGCTGTGGCAGCATCAGGGGGCCAGGGAGGATGAGTTGGGGGGGATGCAGCAGGAGGCAGCCTGTGCAGAGAACCTGTTCCCTCACTTCTTGCAGGCCTGGCTCATCCTGTTGGCTCTCTCTTTATACTTAAGTGGCTCCATAATTTCCTGGGAATGCTCCCAAAAGACACTGGTGTAACTGAAATCAGGGTGGGATCCTTTCTTTCCTGCTTAGCCCATAGAAATTTTGCAACTTGCTGTCATTGCTTCTGAGCTTGTTTGAGAGATACATTGGAATTATAGATCTCATTTTGCCATTGTAACATTAATGTTATTTTGCTTCCAGGTAAACAGACAAAGAAGTTTATAGTAAAAAGGTAATCCATTTTGTAATTTCCTATTGAAAGTTCCAGTGTAATTTTTCTCAGAGACAGGAAGGTATATTGGCCACTGATGGTAACAGGTGCAGTATTGGCTTGTGGTGCTGATTAGCAAAGTTGTATTAGGAGGAAACTTCAGGTAACTTCACTCCAGAAATTCAGTAGTGGTTCCTGGATGCTGCTGCTGTGTAGGAATGAACAGAAACCCAGAGCAATGGAGAAGTGAAGCAACAGTTACTGCAGTGTAGTGACTATAGCTTAAGGAAGTATTTAATCTGGTTTTATTTTTGATTGAGTACCAGGACATGATACCTTGTGCAAATGTAATTGATAAGTTCATATCTTCTGGCTTATCTTGGAAAAAAAATCCATCACCCCTTTTCCAAAGACCAATAATTTTTCAGTGGTAACTGATCCTTCACTGCTTGCTCTACATGGGAGAGAGGGTCTGGGGAGAGACTCTTTTCTCAATCCCAGGGTGGTTACCCTGCAGCTGCCATCACAGGGCTCAAACAACCCTTCCCTATCCATGAGAAGGATGCAAGCCAGGTAAACACCTCCCTGCTGTAAATAAATGGAGTTACTTCATTGCAGTCATTGGGCTCAGTAGCTTCTGGTTTCCATTTCCATGGCAATTTGCTGATGTTACAAATAAGAAAGAATGCTCTGGAGCAGCAATGTCCTTTTGCCCCATCCATAGTGATCTGTGCTTCTCACTGCAGTGCTGGACCACCAGAAGAGACTGACAAAGTTTTCAGTGGTGCTGAAGGAGAAAACAACATTTTTTCCCTGTGAAGAGCTCCTACATCACCTGCAGATGCCATGGGAAATAAAAAGGGCCTGATCCATGCTGCACTGAGAGATACTTGTGAGCCCTCAAAATATCAGTGGCTATAAAACAAAGGCCAAAGCTTCAACTATGAAAATTTAAAATCTTTGTGCAAATTTTCCCACATCACCCTTAAAACTCACTGCATAAAGCAGCTTATTTGAGAAGGGGCTTCATGCATTATTCATGGATGCTCCTGGCATCTGCCTTCTTACTAGCACCGTGTTGCACAATGGAATTTGTTTTTCTCCATTTTCACTAATGCACTTCCTTGAATACAACTTGTACTCTGGGGAACAGAAGAGATCACATGGAAGGCTGCCTATCTTCAAGTTGCCACAAAGAAAGAAAAGGAATCATGAAATACAGAGTTTAATGCTTTTATGTAATCAACAGAAAAATTAAGCACCAAAGAATGCTGTGATTTAAATCAAAAATGCCAATTACTTAAGGGGTATCACTGCTGCCTGTGATTCAGTGTGTTTGAATAACCCTTGGAGAATATGTTAATAAACTCTGAAATTTTTTGCTGGCAATTGGACTTTTTGTGCCACATCCTAAGGCATTTCAACAGGAGCTAGGTATTTCCCAGGTGTGGAAATGACTGGTGTGCTGTCTCAGCTCTCCAAAGAAATACTGCAGCATTAGCAGAGGTGAGAGAATGCCCAGAAGACCAAACTAGGGGAGAATTTCTCTACCTTGCCCCCACAAACCCCTGTACAACTCTATAAATCTGTTAAGGGAGAGGGATTGTCCATGGAGGCTGGGATCATTGATGGATGCACTGCAGAGCTGTTGTGCAGTTCCCTGGGCTCCTCACCCATTCTGCTGCAGTGACTTTGGGACAGATCCCAATCCATGAAGGGTTTGCTCTCTCCACTGCCTGGAGCTCACCAGTGCCAGCCTCAGCACCTCTGGGCAGCGAGAGCCTGAAGTCAGAGCCCCTGGTGGGAGCAGCAGTGGCTCAGAAGCCAGCAGGGTCTGGCAGCTCTGGATTTCCCCTCTGCCTGTGCCCAGGGCTGTGGTCAGACTCTTGAACTCTCCAGCCCTCAGAGCTGGGCAGGCAGGGCTGGTTCCTCTTTGGGGTCCCTCTCGGTGTCTCCTGGGTTCAGAGCCCTGCTCTCACCCCGCTCTGGAGGTGCTGTGGGAGGCACAGGAGAGTCCCCAGACAGGGGACATGGCCTGTGGGCTCCCAGGCTGGGTTTGCTCAGCTGAGACTGTGTCTGTCCCACACCAGGCACTGTGGCTGTCACTGCCCCAGCACAGAGCACAGGACCTGGCATCTCTCACTCCTAGGCAGGAATCCCACACAAACCTCTGAGGAATGACAGGAAACAAGCAAAAAAGAAAACCCTAAACAGGTTTGATGTAGTCCTTTGAAAAACCCAAACTTTTCTTTTTTGCCTTTTTTCCCCCACCCAATTAAACCTGTTAATTAAGTCAACAATATCTCCGTTGCAGCTGCCAATTGGCAGAGCTGGGCCAATCCTTTTGCTCTTACTAATTAGCTGCTCACTAATGACTTCATTACAGCAGAGCTGGCTCTCACTTGGGAAGGTTCTAGCACATTTGCTGTGGTGCTGGCTGGACTTAAAAGCCCTGGTTTTGGGGAGTTGTACAAGGGGAGAAGAGATGGGAGCCAGCAAAGTGAGTTTGATCTGGTCAGCCATGTGGAAACACAGCCCTGGGAAGCTGTAAGTGTAACTTATACCACTGAGCATTCTTATTTATCTTTTTGTTCAGCCCAATTATTGAGGCAGAGCCTTGGGTTTAGAATGGCAATTGGAGGCAAGGATTTGGGGAGGGTTATATTTAAATGAAAATTCACTGAAGTTATTGTGAGGACTGGGGCTGTCAGTATGTTCAGGGAAAGGTTAAAGTGAGCCTTTTAAATGTAGCTGGAGGAAATGCTGCTTTCCAAAAGCAACAGAAGCCCCAGAATGCAGTCTCTGGGTCTAGTGGAGAAAAGCTGGATGAAAGCAGCAAGTTTTCAGAAAGAAAAGGCTGTGAGAGAGGATGTCATTGGCATCTGGAAATGTTGGCCTTTGTTTTTAAGACTATTACCTTGGAAGGCAAAAAAAAAACGTACACTTGAGTGAAAATAAAGCACTGTAGCAAAAAATCCTTCTGGTAACAGATTAAAGCAATACACAGAGGGCAGAGGACCAAAGCCATTTTCTTTAAAACCACCCTGCAGTTCCCCAAAGCTCCAGTCCCTCCATCCTGGCCTCCCACCACCTCTCAAACTGCCAAGCACCACGAGCAGAAATTACCCAGGTCTGAGGCCTCTCCCAACTTTGGGCTGCTGGAGTTATCTCAGCATTTATGGACTTGCACAGGGAGCCTGGGGCAGAGCAAAGCAGGTTTTAATTTGTTTAGAGTCCATCTCAAGCCTAAATGTTGTTATATCTGGAGAGTCTGGCTTGGCTCTATGGAGCAAGGCAGTTAATTAATGGAGGATTTAGCTTTTGGTCCAAGTAATAATTTTTACTAGTCCCCAGTAGTTTGTGGACAATTGTCTGTATCAAAATGACTGATTAAAGAGGGTAAAGGAGGTCTGACGTGAGGAGATAATGACTGAACTGCCAGATTAGTACGGAGGAGGGACAGAAAAGCAATTAAAAAGGGAGATTTGAATATTTTGGGATATGGGATTGACTAATGAGGAAACAGGAGGAAGTAAAAAAAGAAAGGCAAGTGCTGAGTTAGGAATACAAACCCTTTAAAGAGAAACCAGAGGAATGAATTAAATATCATTTTGAGATTAATAAGAGACCTCTCTTAATAGACTTTATTGGAGCTGACTGTTCTCATGGTCCCTTTCCATCTCAGCAGCACATTTCATTATGTTTCCAGGTTTGTTTCTTAGCCTTAATGTGCTTTTCCAGGCATTTTTTAAGGTTCATATAAATAAATCTCTTGGTTTCAAAGGTGAAATGTAATTGAGGCTTAAGAAAGAGCAAGCAGAAGGGAAGAATGTGGCTGAGTACATAGGAAATTAGAAATAAGAATAAATAGCATCATGGGACTTGGGGAAAGAACAGAGATAACCACACAGTGTGAGATGAATGCATGAAAAAGTGGAAAATTTTAGCCTGGTAGAAAGAGGAAATGGGACGTGCTGCCCCAGCCATGACAGCAGATGGCAAAATTGAGCTGCAGAGACTGAGCAGAGAAACATCTGGAGAGATGAGAAGAGGCTGTAAAGGTGATGCAGACTTGCTGGTGCCAAGCAGAATCAATGCAGCCTCCTCCAGTGACCATGGAGGTCCCAGCCAGGAGCTCATGGCTCCAGGGAATGCTTTCAGCTCACTGGGCTCTGGCCTCTCCTGCCAGTCCCAGTTCTCCTCTGGTTTTCTGGTGCTCCTGAGCCTGGGGTGACCACGCAATTCTTGGTTTCCTCTTCCTGCTGCTGTCTAACCCCAGCTGGGAGCAGTGTGGTTTTGGTTTCCCTTGCTAATTTAAAACACAAACCCCAAGACTCAGCAGCTCCTGCAATCACACTGTGGAAGCAGTGACCTGGGAAAGGAAATGCCAGCCCCAAACAAAGCCACAGCTCATCTCAGGCTCTACTCCTGCCACCCAGCAGGACGGGAGTCTTGGCAAGGAGCCCTCCAAGGAATCCCTTTGGAGGGTGTTCAGGAGCTAAGAGGAACACTGAGATTGGAGTGGGCCTTCCCAGAGAACCCTCATCTCCTCACCCTCATCTCCTCACCCTGTAGTGCAGAGTCACAGAGTCACTGAGGTTGGAAAAGACCTCCAAGATCAGAGTCCAGCCCATGACTGATCCCCACCTTGTCACCCAGAGCACTGGGACAGCTCCTTGAACACCTCCAGGAATGGGAACTTCCCCCAGCTCCCTAGGCAGCCCTTCCAATGCCCAACAGTGCTTCCAGTGGGGAAATTCTTCCTGATGTCCAACCTGAACCTTCCCTGGTGCAGCCTGGTACCATTTCTTGCCCTGTTGCTGGTTTCCTGGGAGCAGAGCTGATTCCCCCCTGGCCACAACCTCTTTTCAGGGAGCTGCTGAGAGCAGGAAGGTCCCTCCTGGATCTCCTTTTCTCCAGGCTAAACACCCCCAGCTCCCTCAGCCTCTCCTCACAGGACTTCTTTCCTAACCTCAGCTGAAGAGCTCCATGTGGTTTGAAACTGAGACAGGAAGGATCGTGAGGACACTGGGAAGAGAGAGGCACATTGGAGTGTGCAAATACCAATGGAAGGGCTGGGGAGGAAGCTGTTGGGAAATTATCTCTGGTAAAAGTTCATTGCCTTTAGTCTTTTAAGCACTGACCCTTCTCCAAGGGGAAGGGAAATCTACCACTTCCCAAAATATCTTTTTTTAGTTATTATTTGGAAGTAAAGGAGCAGAATATTCTGACGATTTCAAAATGCAGCTTCTTTTTTTAAGTATCTAGAAAAAAAAAAGGAAAATTTAGTGGGGGTGTGTTTGGGGTTTTTTTTGGGAGGGGGTTGGTATTTTTTAATACCTAGGAGAAGAGGTGTATGGTAGGTAATCCAAACTAGGAAATAATTCCTCTCTGTATTTATGTTTTCTAAAACAAAGTATGCATACATATTCTCTAGTTCTACTGATGTAAGTGAACACTGAATCCTGGAAGGTAACCCCTTTTCATGCTTAAATGCACATCTAATGAAGATTCATGGCTTCAAAGGTGCTCTCAAACACCAGAGCTGGTGTCATCCTTAACTAAGCCATCCAGTAGTTAATAAACATCACACAATCATCTGCATATTTAATGCAGGGCAGAGAAATTTATGGAGAAATCTCTAGCTTTTAATCCAGCAATGAATCATTGATGGGATTTTGGGTTATTCACTTAGTGCTGAATTAAGTTGTCTCTTTTCACCAAGCGAGCCCCCGACGTGGGCAGCGTCACCAGCCAGGCTGCACAGTGATGGATGGTGCTGGCATAAATTATTTATTGGCCATTTCAGATCACTTGCCCAGCACTGAACTCAGCCAGTTAATTTTAAATCTCTTCATCTCCATTTCTAAGTGTACAAAAAGGTTTCCATGTACATGAAATTCATCTCCCTTCCTTCCTCCCCCTCCTTCCAGTGCAGTGGTGAATTGATTGTGTGGTTTGGGTGAGTCTGGGATTCAAACTGTCCCTTGGGGGATGTGGTGACAGTGTCCTGGCATGGGGGACTGCTTGTCCAAGCTGGTTCTGCTTCTTCAGCTCTCACTTGTGTCCTGCTTTAAAAGCTGTGGAATGGGAATGGTTGTGACTCCTTAGCTTGTCACACGTGTGGTGCAATCCTCTTCAGTCCCCAGGGGCTGTGCAGAGAATGTGTCAATGCACTCAGGGTGGGGAGGGAAGCTCCCAAAGGCTGTAATGATCAAACACTCTTTTTTTTTTTAATGATTTAAAATTTTATTTCTACCTGCAAGCCTCAGCCAATGCTGGGGCAGAGCCCTTTCCCAGGGCTTTCCTTTGAGCTCTGCTTCAAGGACAAGGGACATTCAGTCCCTCAGTGGAGCAGAGAGTCAACGCTGCTTTTGAATTCTGCTTGGTTTTTTATGCCCTTGGTCCATTATCTAATGGGGAATATGATGAGGTAATTATGGAAATACACAAATTGCAACCTCATGAATACCAAAGAAAGTCGTGATGATCCATGCTAAAAGAATGCATAAAAATGCAAATCATTTGTAAATGGGGAGCAGTAAATCTTGTTAGTATTAATAACCTGGAGCATTTAATTGCATCAGGTCTTGATGAATTCTAACCAAAGCTGTCTGAAGAGATGGTTTTAGGGCTCTCACCATGTGAACTGTGTACCAGGTCAAGGGGAGCTGTGACTTGGATCCTCTTGGTGGATCTTGGATCCTCTTGGTGCATCTTGGATCCTCTTGGGCTCCCTCTGTGAGCCCTGCTTGGCTGGTTCCTTTGTAGGCCAATGAAGGGATTGGGATTTATCTTCAGGCTGCTCTCTGTTCTTTGTCACATCACCCTGTGCCTTGTCTTGGTTTCTGGGAGGTGCTCCTGATGCAATTTGGGGCTACCTAAAAACAGAGGCCAGACAAAATTAGGGGAATAAGAAGTGGTTGTATTTATTGAAGGGCCTTCAGGTACATTTAGGGCAGATGAAGCCCCCCAGGGGCAACACCCCAAAATGGTCATGGGTTTTCACACTTTTACAAGTTTGGTCCATTTGCATATTTGGGAGTTTATTTTCCAATTACAGCTTCAGGTAATGAAGTCATTTACCCAAGTTTGCTCTCCCCAACTCACTTCTGTTTTATGTTTCTTGGGCCTGAGGTAGTGAGGTGTCCTTGATTCCCAGGCCTGGAGAGGAATTGTTGTGTCTGACCAAAATGGGAAAGCAACAGCTACTGTGCTACGTGGAGTCCAGAGCTATACATTAGAGAATTACAGGACTTAAAATACATGAAAGAATACATGTAAATACATTAAAGAATTTACAGGATTAAAGATACATGAAAAATATATATTATATATTTTATATATAATATATAATATTATATATAAAAATAATATTTATTATTATTTTAAATAATATATATTATATATATAATTTATATATATATAATATATATTATTATATAATGGATATAGATGGAATATATTATGTATATATAATATATTCCATCTTTGTTCAGATTTTTGCCATTTTTGTGCTGCTGTTGTGACACATCTGGCCAGGTGTGAGGGGCTTTTGTCAGGAGTCTGCTGGGTGAAGATTCCACCTGGAAACACACTCACTGGAGCTTTCCCAAGTCATTAACAAACCCTTCCTTAAACTTTGCCAGGCTTGCCAGTGGCTGGGTGTTTGGTGGAGCTCCTATTTATCAGCTCTTCCTTTCTCTTCAGTTCATTCATCCCTTGTCTACAGCTGAGTTATTCTGCCCTAATCAAAGATACTGCATGGCACCTCCATGCATGAACCCGCAGCTTCATAAAGCCTGATGAAGGAGAGAGGAATATTCAAGGAGAAAACAAGAAAAGGTCATGATTTATTGCTAATAAACAGCTCCCTGGATCTTATTATCTTTGCTGTGTTGAAGCCTGGAGACTTAGATTGGGCTTTATAATTCACGTTGAAATTCAATGTATCACATGTCTCCTGTAAAGCCACATTTTTGAATGATACTCAAACCCTATTAAACAGGTACTCATTAAACCACAACACCCTATAAATTCTTCCTGAGTTTTGTTGACAGTACACATCAAACACGAACCTTTAAGTGCTTTTCATTTTCCTGGTAGTGGGCTATCATAATGCATCACATGACAAAATAATGTGTTTACATGACAGATTTAATGCTTGATCTGCTGCATGAAATGCTTCAGAGCACCAGAAGACAAAAATGTAACATTACACTTCCAAGTGTCTATTAATTCTTAACTAATAATAAATTACAGTGAGGTGCTGATGGAAATGGATGAGAGAGGCACTTGCACATGGGAGGAATTCATGAGGCTCAGTGAGGTGGCAATGAATGCTAAATGCAGACATCATAGCTAGGGGGAGAACACAGCATCTCTGGGTTGGCAGGAGATTGCTCCATGGTCTGGGTTCCTTCTTTTGGGGCCTGACAGCCCACACAGGCTTGTAGTGAAGGTCATGTTGGATTTACTTTCCCTTTGCCCTCCTAAATGGGGCCAGCAAGGGGTCCCAGCTGGTCCTGTCCTGTCCTGGGGATTGGCCAGGCATGTGAGCAGGACTGGAACTGAGCCCTAGCTCTGGTGTCACCCCCTTGTCCCTCCTGACTCCTGGGAGCAGCCTGGCTTTGCCTAGCCCGTTGTATTTCTTTGTGAATTGTCAGCCTGTGCCTGGCCTGACAGCTCAGGGGACACCATGGGATGGCTTTGGGACCTTACAGATCCACAGCAAGCCTCTGCATGGATGTTTTGTAGGGATGAGGGGTTCACTGAGGGCCAAGGGCAATCACCAATCCTCCTGAGGTTGGGAGAGACAGACAGACATCAGCCCATAGCTTACAAAGTGTCTCCCACCAGCTAATGTAACCAAGTTTCAGTTTTTTCCAGCCAGAAGTCCCTTCTCTCTTCTCCCTTCTGCTCCATCCCTGCCCCTCCTGTGCTGACCTGTGTAAGCTGCCATGGCACTGGGCACCTGGCTCTTGTCCTCATCCTGCACATCCCAGCACCTCCAAATCAGACCCCAAACTCTGGTCTTTTTTTCTCCCACATGAATGAACTGCTGTGTTTAGAGCAATGATTTCCTGCTTGGTTTTGAGCATCACTTCCTACTCCCCCCCAAAGCAGAGCTCAGACAAGCCTCAAGTCGTTCTGTGCAAAATGTTGGTTTTTTTTCCTCTTGTAAACCTCTATGTAAACCATTTTTACTTTTGTTGTTCATTGTTTTCATCAACAAGGGTTGTTAATCCTGGAGTTCCTTTATGAGGAGCTGTCCCTCAACAGGTCTCATTCCTCCACAGTGCCACCTCCTTCCCCCCACGCAGCTCCTCTGTAATTCACAACATCCTTGACTCCCAGCCTTGGCAAAAAACTGCCAGAATTTGGGATTTCAAGAGTGATATCCAGCCACTCCACGAGTTTAGAGTATGAGGGCAGCAGTGACCATTAATCTTTTAAAAGAACCCAAATCTCTGGTTTTTATTGCAAGTGGGAGCCGGGCAGGAATTGGTATGTGGGAAAACAATGCTGTAATGATGACATACAATCAAAGGGAGGGTAATAAACCTGCTATTCCTCCCTGCTTACTGGGGGAGTTGGCTGGGGAGCAGGAGCTGAGGCTTGTTTTAACTACAGACAGCTCTCTCTTTTTGGTTTTTATAGCTTTCTCAATCACTTTGCTCATCTGCTGCTGGAGGCTTTTATTTGCTGATAAGGGCTGTTAAGCAGTTGGAAAGCCAGACCAATGAAGTTATATAAAATGCAGCAAAGGGTTTGTGCCACGTTAGAGCCAGGATGATGGAGGAGGGAGGGAGATGGGAGGGCTCCAGCTCTTCCTCTTGGCAAGGGAAATGTCCTGAGAAGGGGAGAAAATACAGTAAAACAGCAAGGGATGCAGCTTGCTGCAGTTTGTCACTCTTTCAGGAGGGGACATAGATACATATTTAGGTGTAGATATACTCCTACTTATATTGGTCCCTGCTCCTTGTGCTGATGGGACAATGGGTTCCTCTCTCTTAGTCTTTTTCCTCTTTTTCTGAGAAATTTCTGGAGCCTCCTTTAAGAAGAAAATGAATGATAAATGTTGATGTGCAATGGGAGCAGTGCTGAGGTTGCCTTGCTCCAATCCAGTGGTCTGAAGCAGCACCTTTTAGAGGGAAATGACCAGTTAAACCCTAGGAGGTCTTGGAGGCACATGAAAGGCTGCTTCCCAAGTGACTTTGTAGTACATCTCCTTATCTGGAATCAATCAATGATGGAAATGGACAAATAATGAGATTTTAATACTGTAATTTAATTTTGAGCTGTCTTCAGGGCTGTGTCTCTGCAAGCCTGAATGCAGGGAATAATGTTGGGCACCCATCCATGGTGAACATGGCTTTTTTGGTTTGGGTTTAAAAGTTTATATAGGGTTGGTTTTGTTGTTGCTGGTTTTTTGGTGGGTTTTTTTGTTATTGTTATTGTTTTCTTTTTTTCTTTTTTTCTTTTCTTTTTTTTTTTTTTTTTTTCAGAGGGAACAGTGATTTTGGGACTGCTTTGTTCTGCTTTCTCAGCCATTATTTCTTCATTCCAATTTTCCCCTTTATGAGAGAATTAAAAATTAATCTGGAATGTCAGATCTGGAAGGTCATGTACTCTCTCTCTCTCTCTCTACATAAATAAACTGATACAATTTTAGAATTTAAAAAAACCCAGCCAATCAAACCCAAAACAAAAAATCTGCTTCCCATATCCACCTACTCTCTTTCAGGTCCCTCCTGCAAATTCCTAACATAGGTTAGTTGACTTGTGGTTATTTTAACAGTTTATCAAATTTTCTGATTTTTAAAAAGCTCCTAATTTGCTCACTTCATGTCCCCAGAGTGGAGGATTCTCTTTAAATCCTGTATTTCTCACCAACTTCTTTGCAGCATCAGTTATTGCAGTGTATAACACCCAGTTTTCAAACAAATTCCTGGAAGAGCAGGCATCCTTTTCAAATGTCACCTCCATTTTGGCCCTGACCTGAAAAACGAGGAGTGTCAGGTTTTACTAAAGCATTTCAGTTCTCTTTTGCTCCTTCTTTTTGCTCTGAAGCAAATTGGAAACATTCTGTAGTCCCTTCTTGTCTCACCTCTCGCAGATTGTGTATGATAGGTAGGTAGGTAGGTGCCTTTCTGCCTCCTCCTTTCACTCTTGAGGAATTTCCACCTAACCCCAAGGAAATATGAAGTCAAAACTGATGGCTCTGCCTGGGAAAAGCCCACTGAGATGTGACAGCTCCTCTTCCCTGGAGCAGAGCAGAGGTGCCAGCACCTTGGGAGAAATGCTGCTGACTGCAACAAACCACTCACTTCATTTTCCTTTCCCTCCTTGGAAGCAGTTTGTCCAAAGCCCTCTGCAGTCAGGAGCCTGAGAAAAGAGTTTAAAAAGCTCTAGGAAAGGATTTTCTCTTTGCATGAGCTGACAGTCTGCAATCTTCAGTGCAGAGCAGTTAATTGAAAAGCAGGCAAGGAAAGGCTGTTAGAGGTATCCTGTGAATCTTGGCTCAAGGCAGGAAAGCCCAGCTTTCAAGTGAGTTTCCATCCCTGTTTTTCTTCTTGAAAGATGTGCAGGTTCAAGGAACAGAGATCTCAGAGAGTTTGGATGGCCATGAAGCTGCTTGGTAAGGATGGACCATCTGCTGCTGCAGAGCAGAGCCAGTGCAGGGTGCTCACCGTGGCAGCCTGGTGGGGCTTTGACCAAAAACCTCTTGGAGGACCTGAATTCCTCTATTTCTACCAATGTCTGCATTCCCACATTGCTGCTGCATCCCTCTCCCCTGGCAGCCTGGATTTTGTGTCCAGCTGAGAGGGATGCAGAGCAGGTTGGTGTCCTCACCCCCTGCTCTGGCCACCTCACCCACGGTGGTTGCTGCACACACTCTTCCAGGTTCACCCCTCTGGTTCATCATTTGGAAAATCCCTTCCCAAGCTGTGGTCTGTTAACTGTGGGTGGTGTTGGCTCTGGGTATGGTCTGAATGTCTCTTCAGAAAGGTGCTATGAATCCTTTCAGTGAAAGTGCAGCCAGTGAGTCTGCCCACACACCTGCTGGCATGAGCAGTGTGCTCCCTTTCCTACCCTCTGCAGGAAGGATTTGACATCTCTTTGGCTGATGTTACATTTTCTGATGCAGATGCATTAAAAATGGATTAATTTTCTTTTTTTTTTTTTTTTATCAGGCCTCACTACTTTCCTGCTGGGGCTATTTATGTAGAACTAGATTTAAACATCTCCCATTTCATCATAAATTGTATTGACCTGGTAAAATCCATGCCATTTTCAGCAGAGTCTGTTCCATTTGGAAACAAGATATAAATCTCCTGACTTCAGAAAGTTTCTCTAAAGAACTCTCATTTGAGGCACAAGTGGGGTCAAGGCAAGGTAAAAAACTGAGATCCAAAGTTTATTGTGCTTTCTCCTCAGAACCAAAATCTACCACATCAAATCCACCCAGCCCCCAGAACGTTTCACTTCTTGCCACTTGTAGTTGTGGGTTAATAAAATCCACCCTCTCAGCAGTGTCAGCTGCCCCCCTCCTGCTGCACCCCCTCTGAGCCCCCAGAGCCCCCAAAATGAGGACACAGCTGGCCCACACCTGCAAGGGCTCAGCCAGGGCTCCCAGGGTGATGTCACACCTCAGGACAGAGTTTCCCACAAAATAATTGCTGCAGCTCTCTTCTAAGACATTGCCAGAAGGAGAAGAGGTGCTGAGGGCAAAATCTCTTCTTTATAAGGAGTTACAGTGGTAACTCCAAAATCTCTTCTTTATAAGGAGTTACAGTGGGTGCTCATGCATTGGAAACCAGGAATTCATTTCTAACCTTCTGAGAGAGTCCAAAGCCACTTTTCCCAGCAGAGGGGCTGAGCTGGTGGCTGCTCTGCAGTAGGAATGCTTTCCTGGGTTCCACTGGTGCCACAGAGAAATTACTGCCAGAATGGAGTAATTGGGGTCCAGGGAAAGAGAGGCTCTGGACTTGTCCCACAATTTCTTTGCTTTGTTTTTCCAACCAAATTCACAAGGTTTTGGACCAGGAACAAAGTCCTTTTCCTTTTCTGTGGCTGTCTCAGCAAGCAGCTTGTACCCCCTAAATCCCCTGCCCCTCTTGCCTGTCAGGAGTCTTGCAGGGGCATCATTTCTGTGGCTGGTCCAGCTCTGGCTGGATCATCTCCAAGGCAGGTGCTAATCCCTGTGCAGTGCTCCTCTTCCAGGCCCCTCACTCCAGGATCTGGATGCACTCCAGCAGCCAAGCAGCTCTGCTCAGCCCCAGGAACTGCCATGCCTGAATTCCAGATGCAGAAGGTGCTTTTATCTAGCCCTGAATGTATGCACAGAGGGATAACTGAGCTACTTGATGAACTGATTAAAGATTTATAGCTCTTAGAGCACATAGCTGTCTTTTGGGGAAAATCCTGGATCAGAAATCCATCTCTGTCCTCCCTAATCCACGTATTATTCTCTCTCATTACTTTCTATTGATTCATTTTCATTTCATGTTGCAGCACTGGGTCACCAGTGTGTTTCTGATATCACAATACTTTATTTAGCTGTCTCCTGACTCTGGTATTTGGTGGCATCTGTTAGCATGGTTGACTCTTCCCTGTCTATTCATTTAGTGATAGTACCTTAATTTTTTCTGTTAATGATACCAACCTCCTACTGATCAGCTAGCTGGCCACACTCTGACTGAATCCTCAGTAAACTCTTTTGTGCCTTCTCTTTTCTTTGCATTTTTCTACCTGCAAAATATTATCAGGATTTTTTTGTTCCTCTGACTTTCCAAGTGATGCAACCCCCACCATTTAAGGTGTCATCCCATGGGAAAAGCAGAAAGCAGGGAGCTCTCCTGTGCTCTGACACAGCTCTAGGCTGCCATTCAGCCACTGAGATGAAGTGCAAGGGATATTTAGGGAGCTTTACAGCAGAATGTGCACCCAGACTGTCACACAGACCCAATGTAGTAGGCTCAGACCTCTGCCTGTTCTCTCTCTTCATCTATTTTTGCCCAAACATTTCATTCCAAAGATTCCTCTCCCTTTAGGAAAGGGAGAATGGGACCTATTTTTTTATTAGGCATTGTTGGTGTTATTTTAATACAAGTAGAAATCCTTTTTGCTTCTCAAAGCCCACCACATCCCACAAACTTGTGTCTAAGATATTGGGAGCATCACTTTCCTTTGCTGGGCTGCCTGAGCATCCCTCTCCATCAGTTAGAAAACTCCTTGTTTTCCCTAAATTGCAGCCATTCTTCCCCTGGATTCATGGTGAGAACAACACCAAAAGGCAGCTGGGCTGTGCTCTGTGACCTGGCTTGGAGGACATGGCAACACCTCCATTCCAGGAGTTCAGTAAAAGAGCTGTGCCAAAACCTGCCCCATCCCAGTGCAGGATGGAAAAGCTGCCTGGACACATCACAGAGGGTTTTTGGGGAGGCTTGGCTGCTGGAACTGCTACTCAGAAACCCCTCAGTGGCTTCCCTTTGGCTGCTAATGTCAACACAGAGGTCTTGCAGACAATCCACTCAAATCTTTTTAGGAAGAGTAAAAACCCTTCTATTTTTAATTTCTTTTTTATTTCCCACCTCCTCAAGCATGTGTAGTTTCTCACTGTGCCTTTCTCCACCCAGCACCAATATTCCTTCCCTTGGAAAACACTCATTCCCAATGCTGACTGGCTTTGACTTTTTCTTGCTGAATAGATTTGACCTTTAAGATGTCTTCTGGACTTTTAAATCCTAAATTGTTTTGTACTTCTCCTTTTCAGCTGGTTCAGCTTTTTAACCTGCTTTTTAAAAGCCATTGGCACCAGAGTGGAGGCAGCATCCTGGGTTTCTCTCCCCATGGCACACTTGGAAGGAAAACTCCCCTTCCTCCTCCTGCTTGGCCCTGTGTGATTGAGCTGGATGTGTCCATGCTCTGCAGCTCAAGTGCTTTCAGTGATAGAAAATCTATCAGGCACTAATGGAAGATGTTCCCGTGGTTAATTACTCCCTTTGCTTTGTAGAAAAATAATAATTAGAAAATGACTCCCCATACTTAGCTTGGATTGATCCAGTTTCAGCTCCCAACCACTGGGTCTTGTCCTGCCCCTGTCTGACAGATTAAAGAGCTCTTCCTTCACAGAAAATCATGTGGCTACTTCAGAGACCTCTTCACCTTCCCTTGGTGAAATCAAATAAATGGAAGCTCTTTGGTGTCTCCCTGCAGAGGAAGTTTTCCTGACAAGGGTCAGGGCAGGCCAGCAGGGTCCAGGTCAGAGATCACAAACCAGAAAATTTCTGTGTTCTTGGCCCACTTTCTGGAACCCCAAAATAGACAAACTGTGAGAAGGGTTTGGGCATTTCAATATATCTCCTCTCTCCTCATGATTCAAGTTAACAGAGAACTAATGGATGAAATTAATCAGGCTCTGTTTTGTCTGTCTCCATGAAAAGGCAGGTGAACACTGAACCATATTAAATACTGCTTTCTCTAGGGAAAATCGAGATTCCATAAAAATACAGTTAATTAAAGATTGGGACCAGACAATTACATGAATATAGAAAAGAATTCTTTGAATATGGATGCTAGAATATTGGAGGAGGGAAGAGGGAAACCTGTCCATGCCCCTAAAAACCCATTTGCACAGCTTAGTGCTGGATTTCATATTTAACTTAATAAAGGCATTTACTGTTAATGAGATGATGAATGTGCTGGAAAATAGGACTAAGTGATTAAAATAGGAAATTCATGAGATGTAGCTCTTGGCAAGGGTGGGAATGGGAAGAACATGGGTTACTGGGAGTATGTGATGGGAAGGGCTGTCCTGGGACCTGCCAGGCAGGTGGGCACCCAGGGAGGTGTTTCACAGTCCTTTTCTTGGCCTCTTTGGCTTCCTGACCTCCTTCCTTTCTTCCTTCTCACCCTCCTGGTGATGCTGGCTGTGTTGCTAATGAGCCCTGATAGTGCTGTCACTCTCCAGGTCTGCCAATGAATATAAATGAAAAGAAAATCCCTGCCCAGTGATTTTACTGACCTGTGTGCATTTGCTTGTCCAAAACAAGAGTGCCAGAGGCTGTGTTAATGAGAAGCTGGTCACAGGAGCAGAATCCTGTTGAATAAAAAAAGCATAATTCAGTCCTTAGATCGTAGGAGATTTGGGAGATTCTTGTGTTCTGCTGGTATAGCTGGGTGAATTTCATGGGTTTGGTGACCTCCAAGCAAGGACAAAAAGTACTGCTTTCCATCTAAAGCCATTTTCTGCAAAAATAAGACACAGTTTCTGGACACAGAATGCAGGCACTGTTACAGGAACTGTGTATGGGACATGCATTTTCAAATTTTCCATTTGTTATAAAACATTGATCAGATTAACTCAGTGTTTCCTTTTGCCTCTGGAACTGACCTTCTCCTGGGAAGAGGCTGCTGCAGCGTTGATATTTAGGATGCTGCAAAAACCACCTGCAGCAAAAGCTGCCCCAAGGAAATGGGAGCACAGGAGAGCCCTGACCTGCACAGCTTCCATTGCCCTTTCCATCCAGGCTCAGGATCACTGGGCACCAGAACTCTCCCAGTCTCACTTTGCAATTCAAAGCTGGCAATTTTGGGCAGGTTCTGGGACAGCAAAGGGAGGTTTGGCTCTGCCTTTGCTTTTCTTCCATGCTGAAGGGATGAAACCTTGCCTTTCTGGGCACAAATCACTTTTAGTCCTGGGAGCTTAGGAGGAAAACACCTGAGGAAATTTGTGCCATTCTTTGGGGTAAATGTGAGGGCAAGAAGGCTGTGCTGGCTCACACAATTCAGACTTCAATGCAACAGCAGAGGAGGAGAAGATAAGTTAAATTTTGATTTGTTAAATAAATTTCGATTTCAGGTGTACAGGCACAATATGTGACAGTAAAATTAAAATAAAAAAACAACTGTGATAGGAAAGACATTGTCTTTTGGTTTGTATCGTGCAGAACAGGGCAGGGTGTAACACAGGAATGCCAGGGATGGTGGCAGTGGAGAAAAGGAGGGACAGAGCAGTTCCCACAAAGTCTTTGGCCATTAGGTGCCACTCTTCTGCTGCATTTCCACCTGACACAAATTCCTGCAGCTCGGCTAAGCCGAGTGCAGCTGCTGCCTCAGTCTGCAGGTTTAATTCATGTGAGAACTTTACAATAAATTTTTTGATCAAGAACCTTCCACTTCATCCAATTCCTGATTAATTTGATTCCCCACTTTAACATGATTGAAAATTCAGGAAGCAGTTCCCTTGAGCTCAGAATAAAAACAGCCAATATATTCTGTTTGATTTCAATCTCTTTAGGCAGCAGTTGTGAGATAATTCCATCATCAGCCCTGGGGTGTAACTATTGAATTTGTGCAGAGGGTGGCATTTCAGCACTGCAGAAGGTAAAGGAGCCCAAGGAAAATACATGAACAACAAGGAGAAATAGAGGGTCCAGCAGGGAGTCATTTTGCTGATATTTCTGGCTGTGCCACTCAGTTGCCTTATAACTTTGGTCAAAACAAGGACTCTGAGAGCAGCACAGAATAATCCCACAGTCAGAGAGGCTAGTCTGCCATTTCCTGGCTGCTGAATCTATAGAACTGCATCTGTTCCACCCCCTTCTCCACTGTCTCCTGTGACAAAAGATGAATGTGTGCTTGGCCAACCCTCCATCCAGCAGCCCTGACTCCTCAGATTGCATCCACGTTGTAATGGCTCAGTTGAGAATGATGGGGAAAGCTGTAGAATTAATTTCTTTTTTTCCAGGAGCATTTGAAAGATTTATAGCAAACTTACATCTTAGTTCTAGGGAACTAACTAGATTAGTACTAATTAAAGACTATGCTTTAAATGTAAAGACCCAGTCACTTGTGGCTTGCAGATGTAAAAATCCCTGGGTTTTGCTCCTGATGAAGATTTTGTTTGCTGTTTCTACAGTCAGCAAATGGAAAGCTCCAGCTTTCTGCAGGCTGCCTTGCTGGGAGGAAAACTGTCAACATATGAAGTGGACTGGTGGGGAAGGCATTATTTATTCTATTTCAATCTTTTTAACATCCCTGTATTAGGGACATGGCCCTGCAGTGATCTCTCCACGGGTGACAGAGTGCCTCTGCCCAAGGTCACTTTTGATGTCTCCATTTGTTTGCTCCCCCTCTTCTCTTGAGTGACTCAGGAGCACCTTCAGGCCCAGGAAGGCTCTTTGTGGGTGCAGGAGGCAGCCAGGGCTCAGCCTGGGGCTGCAGGAGGCTCCAGATCCCTGCAGGGCAGGGCAGGGGGTCCAGGCTGGAGCCAAACCTGAGCCAAACTGGTGTGACAGCAATCAGCTCAGCTCAGGGAGGGCAGCAGGGGGAACAGGCACCAGCAGGAGCCTGCCAGCCCCATCCCAGTGCTCCTCCTTCTTCAGCATCCCTTGAGATAATTAACCTTGAGGAGAGGTGAGGGACAGAGATTTCCTTTCTGCTGGGAGGGTTCTGCTCCTTTTGGACCTGTTTTCCCTGCCCTGGGCCACATCCTGGCTGTTTTGCAGGATTATCTGAGCCATTGAAAAGGGCTGTTCAGGGTGACCAAAGAGCTTGGAGGAGCCAGTGCAGCTCTGTCTTTACAGGATGGGGGCTGTGTTTGTTTGCCCATCAACTGAGACCTTCCCACTCATGGTTCTCCTCACAGACACCCCAAACATAAACACAGAAACACCCCAGCACAGCACTTTCCTCTCCTGCCAGGTCTCAGCCTCTCGTGGCTGAGGGGTTTGGGTCTCTTTCAGGCTCCCAGCACAGCATCTGTACACTGCAACTCCAGAAATTGCAGCAGGGTGATGAATTCTGCCCCTGCAGCAGCCCCAGCCCTCATCTGCTCCTGCCAGGCCATGGGAGGAGGCACAGATCTGCTCCAGCCTTGCTGAGATTCATCTGCTTGCTTACAAGTTTCCATAGAAAAATCAGCTTGGTAGATGTGCTCCACTAATCTGCAATGACTTTGGGGTTGGTTTTTCATTTCATTGACATACTTGTATTTCCTCTTTTGCAGTAGTTGGGGTTTTTTTTTTTTTTTTTTTTTGAGGGTTTTTTGCTGTCTTCTTTTCTACATCTGTGTGAAGTAGGGAAGGCAATTTTCTGTTTAAATTGCTTCTGGGGAAGGCACATTTAAAGACATACAGATGCTTGAAAGGCATATTAAAGAGTTAAAGCATCATCTTAGGGACCCAGCTGTGCACCCTGAGTCCTGCAGGCTGTAAAAAAGGGCCATAATAGGGACAGGATCTTCTGATGCTTTTAGGAAAGGAAAGAAAAAGTTTCCTGTGCAGTAATTTCTGATTTGTTATTATGGAAAGCTCATTGCAGTGAGCTGAAGGAGGTTTTTGACAGGAGGTTATGCCATCACCCATCAAATACTGGAGTATTAGATTTTTTAATAAAAAAAAATTAAAAATATGTCTTGATGTCCTCTTGGATTCTCTGTTTCTGACCTGCTCTCCCAGGCCAAGGCAGCAAGCACTGCACTCTCCACCTCAGTGAGTTTGTAAAAACTTCTGTTTGGCTGTTCTTCTGTGAACTCAGACTGGGCTGGTGCTTGGACAAGGTTTGTGTCCTCCCACATGGATTCCTGTTTGCTCCCCATGTCAGGAGCATGGGCTAAGATGAGGTTGTCAAACTTGCAAAATTCCTTGATTTTGGAGAACTTCCTCCAGTTCAAAATGAGCTTTAAAGAGCGAGGTTGGTGCTGCACAAATCTGTATTTTTGGATTAGTTTTTTGTTTGGTTGTTCAGTAGAAACAGCTGATATTTTCCATAATGCAAATTAAATACAGGGATGTGTTTATGTGCAGAAGCCACACCATGCTGCTGCTGAAGCTGTTGAAGTGCTTCATCTTGACATTTTCAGAGTAGAAGACAGATGTTACCAAGATGCTTATGGGATGTCCTATGTTTTTCTTTAATGAGAAACCATTAGCAAGCAAGTGTCCACAGAATGTCTGAACTTAACTGAAATGGGATTTTTCTTATAGAAGATGTTTCATGGAAACTTACAGTTGTTTTTGTATTTTTGTTTTGGTTTTGGGTTTGTTTTTTTTTTAGCAGTTAATTGACACACTCCTGTGCACATGCTTTTGATCCTGCCTGTGTGATCAGATCAGAGCATCTTCCCACAAGACTTCCCTGTCTGCTGCTCTCTGCCACATCCCTGGGATTTTTGCTCTTGGAGATGCTCTGTGAGAGCTGCCTGCTCTTTCCCAAATCTGCAGCAGAATTTGTGCTGGCCTGTGAATAAATGTGAGCTGTGTCCTTCTCAGTGCAGGAGGTCTGGGAGCAGAGGCTGGAGCTGGGGGAACCCCAGGGACTCTCTGGTTGTGGCTGCCTCTGGAAATCTTGTGCAATACTCATGGGGATTCTGTCTGTGGCCGTGTCTTGCAGAGCCTGTGGTCAGAGATGGGCTGGCTGGGACATTGGGCAACTCAATTCTGCACTGTTCTGCTTCAGAAAAAAGGGTAAAAAAAGGCTCTATTGGTGTGCATGGAAAATCTGGCCAGGCTGGTGTCTTTTCTCACTGTTGTGCTTCTTCTGTGCTACCCATGGGTGCAGAGTACAGCAGTGATTGTCCATTAATTTCCTGCTGATTGATTGAAAACTTAACTAAGGTGTTACTGTGTAAGTCTGCTTTCACTAAATCAGAAGATTGGCATTAGCAAATTGATATTAAACAAGATTTTAGGCAGCAGCAGCAGCTCCAAGTGCAATCCCTGCTTGTCCTTCTGAGAGCCCTGGGCAGAAGTTACAGCTCAGTAAGTGAGGAGCAATGCTGATGTTAATCTCAGCCCTTCTTAGGTTGGAGAAGGAGAAGAGTTGATGGAAAAAAAGCCACCTGAGCCCTCAGGGGACAATGTGAAAAGCAGGTGTGACCAGTGGAGCTCCCCAGTGAGGGGGGCTGGCACAGGGAAGGTTTGCTCACTGTCACAACTCATTTTCACTCCACTGTGATTGTCCAGCAGTGATGGTCCTTGCAGTGCCACTGAGAGCCCCTCATTTCCCCACAGCTGTGGAGGAAGGGAGGATGCAGCTGCAGGGACTGGAGCCCCTGGGGCTGTGCTCACACCCTCCTGCCAGGGCACTGCCAAAGTGCTGCTGGCCTGGGCAGGCACCCCCCGAAATCCACAGGCTCTTGGCTGGAATTTCCTGCAAGCATCACAGTGGTGCCTGCAGGAAAGAATGCTTTCAGGGTGATGGTTAGGGTCCCTTCCAAGCCAAGCCACCATCTGCCTTCATTCAGCCAGTGGCCCATGGCCTCTAGAGATTCCCACATTTAAATAAAACAGAGTTTTCTGTCTTTGCACAGGATGGATTCCCTGAAAGTCAGGGCTGTGTATGGACCAAGTGAAAATCCCTGCTGGGTACTCGGCCTGCAGACCCGGGTCCCTGAGGCTGGAGGACTCAGAGGACATTTCAGTCCTTCTGCTGCAGATGGCACTCCTGCTCCTTCTCTTTCCACCGTCCCAAATCCGAAGTGATGAGTTATTTGCTATGGTCCAAAGGGCAGCAGAAAAGCCTGACCAAATTTAACTAAACCAGAAGGGCACAAAAAGGATTTTGAACAAAATGTGAGTGGCTTGCTTGCCCTGCCCATCCCTTCTCAATTACTGAGAGCAAATAACTTTCATGTAATGGCTGTGGGGGAGAGGCATGGAGAGAAATCAGAAAAGTCTTTTTGGAGAGAAAACAGCGAGCTTTGGGTGAAAAAAAAGCAAATGAATTGCACAGTGTTTGCACAAACACGGGGTGTGCTTGGCTGCCCTGGGCTCCAGGGCTGGCCCTGCACTGAGCCTGGCCTTGCAGGCTCTGCCCTGGGGCTCTTTCCCATTTAATGCCCATCCCTTGCTGCCTGCCTTGGAGGGACAGCTCTCCACAGCACCAGGACCCCAGAATATCTGCCAGCAGCTCTGGCCAAACTTCCCTGAGCCAGGACAGAGAATTTTCCCTCTGAGCTCCATGGCAGGGCTTCCTCTCCCCCAGCCTGGTGGGCTGGAGGTGCAAGGCAGGAGATCCCCAGGACCCATCATGGGGGTGACGTCCAAAGATGGTCAAGGGCAGTTTTCCCAGCCCAAATCTGGGCAGCCAGGCTTCTTCCATTTCTTAAAATCCAGGTGGAGCTTTGTTTTCCCTTGTGAGCTGTGTTGGGGGAGTGGGAGAAGGGCAGCCAGCAGAGCAATGTAATTATCAGGTAAAGGAGAGACATGGTGGGGTCTCTTCCCACCACCCCAAATAAGCCAGAGTTGGAACTTTGGGTGGGTTCCACCTGGCCAAAACTGTCACTCAGATCACAGTGGGTTAAAAAATAACAATAAAACTTGAAAACTGGGTTGAAGAAGGTGAGCTATTTCGAGGTTTTATCCAAAGGATGGAAAGAGGTGACCCAGCCACAGCCTGCAGTAACGACAGCAGGCAGAACAGTTCCTTAATCTGGGGGAAAGAACAGAAGTAAATTTCAAAGGCTGTAGAGAGAAGCAACATCAATGCAGGTGGGAAATGAGGCATGTGGGATGTGTTCCCTGGGCAGCAACAGGAGGGTGCAAGTGAGATGCATTTCTTGTCTTTGTGCAACACCAAATGCACTAATCTAAAAGGCCCATAAAAGTCTTCCTGCACTTCAGCTTGATTCCTCCAGTACAGGGAGAGTAAACAGAGAGGAAAAGTATATGGATTGAGTTGATGGAAATTTACTTTTGACTGATTGAAACTGAGGTGACATAAAGCAGATGGAATTTTTTTCTCGCCACTGCTAGCTTAAGGAAATGAAGTCTTTCATGATGATCCAATTTTTTTTTTATTAATTTTCATACCAGGAACACAAAATATTGTGGCTGTGAAAGAGCTGAATATGAAGCAGAAATAAAATATGTACATAAACCAGGATAACTGACAGGCTTAATACATTTTCCATTTATATGTGAATATTGACACAATTCCCCTCCTGCATAAACCAACCCCCCACCCACAGGGTGTGACATGGGAAGCATAAAATGACAGTGCTGTGCAGCCCCTGAGCTGCAGACAGGCTGTGGGGTGCAGGCAGGTGCTGCAGGGGGGATCATCCCTCCCTCTTGCCACGCTCACCCCTGGCACAGCCACCAGACTTGCTCAGGACTGACAGCCCCAAAGCTTTGGGCTCTTTGTGCAATCTCTGCGCTCTCTCCATCAGCAGCTGGGATGTTCTGCTGGAATCAGAGAAATCATCGAGGTGAGGGAGTTGATTGTAGTGGCCAGAAGTGGCAGAAAGCAATTTGGAGGCAGAGCTGGTGTGCCCAGGAAGGAGCTGTTTCCTTTCCCCCCTTCCACAGAGGACGCTTCAAGATTGTGCTAAATTGCGCCAGGCTCAAGGCAGATCCCCTGTGACTTCAGAGGCACCAGTGTGCCATAAAAGCACCTTTTACCAGCCCATCCTGCTTGCATTTCACCCCAAATTTTTGGCTTGCTTATATAAAAACAAAGCAAAATATACAAACCACAAAAAAAAGGAGTGAAAGAAAAATAGAATTTAGAAAAGGAAAAGGAAAAGAATAGCAATACAAACACAGAGAAGCAAAATAAGAGGGGGAAAAGATTAAAAGTTTAGGCCCCCACAGCAGTAAGCTGCCTGTCTCCCGTGCCCAGCAGTGCATTTTTAATTATTGGCACAGTAATCAGCAGTTAATCAGCACCCTGGTGCAGGAGCTCGTGCTCACACAGGGGCTGTCCTCTGCCCAGGCAGATTTTGGGATTTGTTTAGCTGCACCACAGAGAGAAACCTCACTAGGAGTCAGATGGGCTCTCCACAAAGGATCAGCTCTGATCAGTGGGGCTTTTCTCCTCTGCTCCAGCTCCTGCAAAGGGCTTCTTGAATTAATGTCATGGGAGCAGCCACAAAAACCTCTCAGCTGTGCTGCCCTCCCCCAGAGGGATGGGTGTGAGGATTCCACTGCCTCACCTCATGTTTCTCAGCTCAAAATTGGTAAATGTTTATCAGATCCTGCCCCAGGGTGAATGTCCTTTTGCTGCTTCCCCCTGGAGAGTTTGGTGGCTGTAACCTGCTGGGAGCACAGGGCTCTGCTCCCAAACATCTCCCAAAAAATGGACCAGGGCTTTCCCATGGCTTCTGAGAACTGTCCCAATCTACCCCTTCTCTCTAAATCCTCCCCTAGATTTCCAACACTGCCTCAGTCTAGATCTTTTCCAAAAGCTTTACAGGAATCCCTGTGCCCAAAAGCTTTCTGAAAAATCCTTGTGACTTCCCAGTTCCTCCCAAGTATCCTTGCATTACAGGGTTTAGAGCAATATCCCTGATATTCCAGGAATTCCTCAATCTGGAGTCTTCTGCTTTCCAGAAATTCCTTGGGTTAGAATCTCTCTAGAAATGTTCCTGGTGCCTTTAGGCAACTTTCTGCTACTTTTTATGAATTTAATCCGGCTGCTTTTCAAGTTTGTTTTTGTGACTTAGGAGGAAATTTTCTCCCAGCCTTTCCACATGTACTTTCCAGGAAAATTCCTGTTGTTTTTTGTGAATTCTCCCCATGCAGTCTAGGAATTTTCTCATTCCTTTTTAATAATTGTCAATACTATTTTCTCGGAATTCAATTCACAGAAGCTTTCAGGGTGGAGAAGACTTCTAAGGTCATCAAATCCAGCCACCAACCCAGCACCATGGTCACCATTAAACCACATCCTCAAGTGCCACATCCACGTGGATTTTGGTCACTTCCAGGGATGGTGACTCCACCACTTCCCTGGACAGTCTGATCAAACATTTTACAACCTCTTCTGTGAAATAAAAATTTCCTAATATCTGGTCTAAAGCTCCCCTGGTGAGACTGGAGGCTTTTTCCTCTGCTCCTGTCAATTGGTGCTCTTCGTCTTGGTTGTTTTCCAGAAAATTAAACTAACAAATTAATTTAATTACTAACTAATTGTGGTTTTATAGGAATTTTATTGATGCTTCCTTGAGATTTTTTTCCACCACTTTCTAGGAATTTACATGGTGCTTTCCATCATTTGCTCTTAGTTTTCTAGGAATTCTCCTTGGAATCACAAAGAGTTTCCCCCAGCTGCTCTCCAGAAGTTTGAAGGGTGGTGCTTTGGGAGAATTTCCCTGTGCCTTCTAGCATTTTTTTTCTGTGATTTTCAAGGATTTCCTCTGTTGCTTTATTTTCCCAGTACTTTCTAGGAATTTGCTTTGCTGCCTCAATTGATATTTGAGGTGAAAACTCTGTCAGCTCCTTTCTGCTCTGGTAGCACGTCCTGGTGCTAATGGGGTCCAGATTAACAGCACACACCATCTGTGACCATGTAAAACACACCAGCAAGGCAGGGCAATGGTGTGGAAAGAAAAATATGGCAAGTCTTGCACTTTCACCATGATTAGAACTTGATTCTGCTGCTGCCATTTCTGCCTGTGTTATATCAAAGCTGAGATCTGAGGAGAAACTTCTCTGTCTTTAAAAAAAAAAGAGATTTTTTTTTCCAGTAGAGTAACACTTAAAAGAGTTTTTCAATTAGAATTGCTAATGTTGGAGTGTGGTAACAGGCAGGCACGATGCAGCCTTTCTGTTTGGCACAGCAGTGATGAATTGTTAGAGAAAGGAACTGATTCACTTTGCTAAATTAGAGCTGCTGCCACAGGCACTGGGAATGTTAACATCCATGTCATTATGCAAAATATTTGTACTTTTATCTGCATTTAGTGTGGTGCAAGTGTACAAGTCACAGAGGGTGGCAGAGAAAACACCCACAACTCACCCAAAAGGAAAGTTTCTCATCTCCTTGGTTCCCAGCAAAGGTGTGGTGGCAGGTTTCATACTCTGGAAAGGAAATCTGCTTTCCACAGTGCATAAAACAAAGCAGAATTCAGGGTTTGAGGTCTTGCTTCACTTGTATTCACACACCTGTGGTGGTGACACTGAAATCTTTGCAGCCATTGACTCCATGCTCTTCTCAATTTGGGGAAAAAGTTAAATCCTGGTAGTTTAAAAACTAAACCATCCCACACTGTTCAGAGCTGCCAAAGGAACTGTAGAAATAACCAAAATATATGATTTCCCTTTCAGCTGTGGAAAGTTTTAATCTGAATTTAATTGCAGTTGGGGGAGTGGAGGTGGTGGTGGTGTTACTATAGAATATTAGAGCTTCAGCTCTTGCCAACTTGAAGGTGACTTCTCAAAGGAAAAACTTTCTTAAAAAAGGTTTCAAGGTCAGTCATACTTATTTTAAACCAAAAAGGCAGCTGTTGAAAAAGATTCAGATCAGCAAAATCCTTGATCCTTCACTATGGTTTCATAAATTCTGTTTAAAAGACGTTGTCACTTTTTCTGCTCATTATTTATTGAAGAAGCTTCATGCCTATGAGAGATATTTGACTTCTATATGATAAAAGTTGTTCAGGTAGCAAATTCTTTAATAGAGCAGGCATTTTCCTTCAGCAGGTTGAACCTTGGCTGATGTGTGTGTAAAACCATCCCTTCCTGGGCAGCAAAATCCCCCAGTCCTGGGGGGGATGCTCTTTGTCCATCAGGTGTGAGAAATAAATGACTTTTTATGAATATTAACATGGTTCTGACAGTCAATACCCAATACCTGTGCTTATTGTCCAGGTTTGAGACAGAAATATATCCCCATGAAATTCCTCCAGAGGGGTAAAAACCTGGGCAGTTTGTTCCCCTTTCTACTTTTCTGAGACCCATTGGAGGCGGGGAGTTTTTGGTGAGTCAAAACGTCTTAGTTAATCTCAAAATGTCTTAGTTAATCTCAAAATGTCTTAGGTAATCCCAAAACATCTTGAGAGGTTTTTCTGCTGTGAGGTTCTGGGCTGGATCTTGCTGCAGACAGGGGTTGCTGTTTCCTTTAACACACTCTGAGATTTAAGGGTGTTATCCTCAACAAAGTGAGTACAAGAGCAGTGCCACAGGGTTCAGGCCAGATCCTGCACCAGCAGAGAGCTGGGGGAAGGCAAAGTCTGCTGCTGCCTGAGACAGAATCAGGATTTAGCCCTTACAGGTTCCAGTTTGTTGTTGGGTTGTTTTTAAAAAGAGAAAGCAAGAAATCAGGGATTCTGAAGCATCAGCTTGTTGTAAGCCAGTGAAGCTGTATCCAGCACATCTCCTAATCCACCTCATTCACAAAACCACCAGCTAATCCTTTCTGCTGCTTGTGATGATCTACAAAGCTTCAGAGCAGCTCCTTTTTCAGCTGGCACATTAGGCAGAACTGGTTCTGCTGTAGGTGCTTCAGTGCTGGGCTCAGGGAGCAGCTGCAGCCAGGGACAGCCCTGAGCTGTTTTCCCTCTCCTGAGGGACAGGGTCACAGCAGGTGTCCCCATGGCCATGGCTGATGCTCAAGGCTTTGCAAGCAAGGCTCATGTGCTGAATTGATTCTTCTTTTCCCAAGATCCTCCTTATCACCTTCTGTGTTATAGGAGGGGTTGTGGCACGGGGCTGGTGCTGCCCCAAAGAGGGATGGTCAGGGATTTCTGATCAGCTCTGTCACAGCAGGAGCTGGGACTGTACCCTTCCCTAAACTGTCCAGACAGCTCACAGTGATCAGGCTGAGTCCCATCTCTTGTGGATAAACTGATTTTATTTACTGTTCTGCTGAGAGTCTGACTGGAGAACTCTGCAAGTGATTGCTCGTGGGTGATGTGAGCCCCAGAGCTGCAGCACCCTCCTGGGTGTGTGCACATGCAGGTGCCAAGTGCTGGTTTGGCATGCAAAGGCATTTTAGCCTGTTGAGAGAAGGAAAATCCTTGCCTTAAAATCACCCAAACAGCCTAAACCCCACCTTGCCAACTCCTGTGTCTTGGTTTTACCCCAGCTGGCAGCTCAGCCTCCTCCAGAGGGATAGGGGAGAGAATCAGAAGGGTTAAAGGCAAAAAACTCAAATGTCAGTCACAAAAAACCATTTAACAGGCAAAGCAAGAGCTGAGCAGGCAAGCAAGGCAAGACAAGGAATCCTTTAATCATTTCCCATGGGCAGGCAGGAGTTCAGCCATCCCCAGGAAAGCTGAGATCCACCACAGGTCACAGTGGCTGGGGCTGAAGTTTAGGGATCTCTGCTGTAACATGTTTTTACAAGTTATCTAACAACTCTTTTATTTTATTTTTTCTGTTCCCCAGATCAGATCCACTCCTCCCTTGGAGCACTGGCTGCTGGTTGGGCAGGGGAAGGCAGCAGTGTGTGCTCACCATTGGATGGGATGTAAGCCAAGAAGATCTGTTTGCAGCTGGGTGAGACTTTGTTCCTCAGATCTATTATCTCCTTCTTAGTTCATTATCTGGGAAACAAGAGCTGCAGTGGAGGGAAGTGGTTTCCAACTGCTGCTTTCAAGCTTGACAAGCAACTGCAGCTGCTGGTGGGATCGGAGGGTCCACAGTGAAAATCTTGAAGTGCTGATTATCCCCATTTTTTAGCAAGATATCTGACTTTTCAGCTAGAAGATACACAAAGATTTAGCTTGGGAGCAGTCTCTGAAATTGTTTATAATTCTTTCTTATGCTGTGTCTGGATGAAATGTTTTGTCAGTCATGAAATGCATTCCCAGTCCCAGGGAGCTGCTGAGAGAGAAGCAGTTTGTACGTGATCACAAACCAGCAGCTCCCTCAGACTTTGCTGTGTATTTACAGCTCTCCTCCTCAGGAGCCTTAGCTTTCAAAAGGAGCCAAGATCCATGAGAAGAAGGGATTTTCTGTCTCCTGCATTGGTTGGGCCAGCACAGGAGGGGCAGGAGATTCAGCCAAGCAGTGGCTGGTGCCCCTGGGAGGAGTTGGACCAGTGTCTGCTCAGTATTGGTGTCACAAACAGCTCCAGCTCCAGGACGTGGCTCAGGCTGGGGACTGCCAAACTCCTGTGTCAACCCTGCAGAGGCAACAATAAGGAGAGACTTCCACAGGGAGCAAGCTCTGGCAACAATCCTCCCCAGTGGGACTTTCTGAGCTGTTAGAGGAAGAAGGAGCAGCTAATTGGAGCATTATTTTTCTAACAGAACTCACATTTTGCTCTCGGTTACATGTCAGCAGCTACACTAAAATAATTGGAATAACACCTCCAGCAGCAGAGGTTCAGATACCATGGTGATGAGTGCTAATAGAGAGACTGGTTAGATGAAGCAGGATGCAGAGATGACAGATTGGTTCAGTGAAATGTATTTTATAAGCCAGAAGGATTTTCACCTGTGGCTGTCTTTTGAACCAAACACTAAACCAGATATCTTTTGCAGTCTTCTTCCAAGACAGGTGCTCGTTTGCAGGAATTTTACATTTGCTGTACTAATGATCAGAGATCCAAATTCTCTTTTGTTTGAAGTCAACAGAAATTTTGCAGCTATAAATTGTGGCCTGGTTGTGAAATCTTACTTATTGCTGGAAATTCAGACAATATGCACTTCCCTACCACACCTGCTATATGATTTGAAAGAATTTTTTATGTGATACTTTAAAAGATGTGCAGGTCATGAGTTTTCAGAGTAGCCTAATGAGACCTGGATGCTGTTTCTGAAACATGGCTAGAAAATCTGTAGGTAAACCTAGGCAGCATGTCTATAAATGTTTCATTGCTATGAATATTTGCTGAAGATCTGTTCCCCAGGCACTAATTACAGGGGATAGAAACTGATTTTTAAAATTCTCTTTTATATTTTTACCCAGATAACAATTAGGTAAAATTAACAAAACTGTTCTTGACTATGATTTTTCTTTTATTTTCTCTTTTAAAAACATCTGGAGACGGTGATTGGGGAGTTTAAATGATTAAACCTCTGATCTTTCCACAACAGGCCAAAGCTGATGGGAACTTCATTCTCTGAACTGGATCTCAGGTAAATTAATGGGTCCATGAGGGAACTGGGCTGATGTGCCCAAAGAAGAAATCAAAGTGCAGTAAAGGCAGTCACTGCATGCCTACCAAAATGTAGGAAATCCCCTCAGTGTGGGACTTGGCCCTCCCAAAGTCTGTGTGAGTCTCTTGGCAATCTAAAGGGAGCTGATTTGGGTTAGGGTTAGTGTGTCCTTCACTGGTGTCCTCTGAAAAAGGGGAGCTCAGCCACCCGGGGCAGGAGCTTCTCCACCTCCTCCCTTCCCTCCTTCTCTCAGAGCTGGATCTTCCATCCCTTGCTCACCCAGCACCTGCCCCTGCCTGACAGAGCTCTGCAGCTTCACTAGCAGGTCCTGAGCCCCAAATGCTGGTGAGATTGCTTGTGAGAACACTTGCTTACAACTGCTCTTAAGTGCTGATGGAGCTGCTCAGCCATTACAATGCCACCTGCACTGAAATGCAACACTGTGCTGAGTTGTGATGCCTTCAGCTGGCTTTGTTTGGGAAGCTCTGGGGGAGTGATGAAGTGCTCTGGTTTCACAGAGCTGAGGAGCAGATCAAAGGCTCTGCTCAGTGCAGAGGTGTTGATGCTCATCCAGAAAATGGAAGCATTGACCTGTACATTAAAGCAACCTGCATGAGTTTTCAGAAACCAAAGTTCAGCTCTATAAGAGGGATTATCCTTCTCTTTTTAACAGTGAACAGAAGTTAAAGTTGCTGCTTGATGGGTTTTAGATGACAGCTAAAATTATATGGTCTGACAGGCTTCCTGCTTAAGGTAGAAGGTCAGCTTCCATGGCATCAGGAATCACTCATTTCATACTGGTTCTGGATAAATAGAGGTTTCTTTTATAAGTTTCAGCCAGACTGCAGTATAAAAGCCTGTAGACAGGCATGGGGAAGCAGATTGTCTCCTCCTAGGTGTCTCAAAACTCAATACAAGCTGCAAGACTTCAGCAAAAGAGAGCTGCTGTGGGTATCTTCTAGTGATGACACGTGGGTTCTGCTTCATTTCTTCTTTCCCTGAGCTTCTGCTTTCCCCACATTTTGTCTAAGCCTTTTAGATAAACAACTTCTGCAGGATGTAGGATGCAAATAGCAGAGTTCTGGGATGACCTCTGCAAGAGGGCTGCAAAAGTGCATTTCTCCTAAACTGACAGATACTGGACCAGAGCTAGAAAAGGGTTCAATATTCAGGTTATATCTGAAGCTTCTTTGTACCAATTATTTCAGTACATTTTAGTGAAGAATGTCCCATGAAATGCATTAATCCCAGAAGAGAGATGCCAGATGGCTTACATGGAACTGCTCTAGGCACATGCATTCCTGGACCCTGGCTTCCTGCATTTGTCCCAGAGTCAATCTCCTCAAACAGGTTTCTCTGCCTAATTTTATCATAGGGCTGAACATTTGCAAGTTTGGATGGAGTTCCACTTTGCAGTGAGGAGCCAGAAGTGCTGTTTCTTTGCTGAATATTAAATGTTTCCGGCTCCAAGGGAGCTCCTCCAGGTCTGTGCCTGCCCTGATAGATGAGTGTGAGGTATTGGCAGAGACAAGCAGTTTCAGGGCCCTGAATGGAGAAGTTCAGCTCCTTTGTCCTGCCTAACTATATGTCAGATGGTAATTCTGCCTTGGAGGTGACTCAGATCTCTCTTAATTCTTGGGCTAGAGCAAGGTGAACTCACTTGGATGAGCCTCAGGATTAGGATCTGTATAACCAGAGTCATCCCCGTGTGCTGCTCTTCACAGTGGTTTCATGTCTAGCCAGAGGGTGGAAAAATGCAGGTTCCACATTAAATTCATGTTACTTGCTTGCCTTTATAATTTTGGAAAGCAACTGCTTGCATCTCAGAGGTGTCTGACCTGATGGCTGTAGAATCTACTGCAGGGAATGTCAAATCAACCTCTCCAAACTTCTGCCAGCTGGAGGGAAAATAATCAGAGGAATGCATCTGCCAGCCTCTTGCCAGCTGAACATCTAGGAAATATAAAGTGGTCCCAGAAAAGTTGGTGCACTGAGGCATTTCAACAGCTATTTGCTAAGCAAATATTGTTGATTAACAGGGACCTGGAGAACATTGCCTGTCAGGTGCTCCCTGAGCCTGGCAGTGTGCAAAGCAGGGCTGTGTTTGCTCCTCAGTGCCAGCTCCACCTTGGGAAGGGCTCCAGGGAGAAACCACAAGCAGTGCAGTAACATTTGATGCAGAAAGGCAGAACAAAGCAGTCCTGGATGGGGCATCTCCTGCACCCATGATTTTGGACTCATGTCCTCAAATTGTCTTTCTTCTGGGGAAAGTCCCAAGTTTCTCAGAGACAGGAGCTAGTGTGCAATTCTCCCCAAAAACTATCCTAAAAAGAGCTGGTTTGTCCCACTACTGCTCTGCTGCAAATTTATTTTCTTTCCTTTGGAATGAGCTAAGTCTGAATGCTGGAGGTCTCTAGCTTTACCCCTGTTTGAGAAGTCATGGTTATTTCTGATATATACATATACATACACACATATATATATATATACACACATATATACATATACACACACACATATATATATGATATATATATGTATATACACATATATACACACATATACATATACATATATATATATACATTATATATATACATTATATATATATATACATACACATATATATATGTGTGTGTGTGTTGTAGTTGACTCCTTGCTTCCTTCACTTCTCCCCAGCACAAGGGCACAGAGGATCCTCCACCTGGCCAGAAGGGGAAGGGAAACAGGAGCTCAAGGTGGATTGATGTTGGATGTTGCTCCCACACTGCATTAATTCTGGATGTATTTTGTCTGCTGTGTTTAACTTTTGACTCTCAGCATTAACAAGGAAGGAAAGGAGCTGCTTTCCAGGGAGGCTTTCCATACAATTTTATCTTTCTGTGCATGAAAGACAGTCTAGCCAAGCAAAACACCAATTCTCATCCCAGTGGTGATATTTGCCTGTCCTCTAACCCTGTTAGCCCATGGTGACACTGCCTTCACCTTTGCCATGTGATGCCAAGGCTTCAGTAATAATTAGCAGGAGTCAGTGTGTTCCTTCCAAAGACTCAAACTTGCTTATCTCTAAAGATGAAGACCTGGAGGTCCAGGCCTCCAAGCATTGCCTCTGGCTCCTTGTGTGACAGGATTCATCCATCTGCCTGGATTCACTGAACACGTTACAGACAGTGAACCCCACAGGGCAGGAGATAATCTCAGTGAGAGCTCCGTGTCTTGGAAGCTCTTGCCAAACTCCCAGCCTGGTATTTCTTTGCAGGAGTGGGAAATATTCCTGCGCCCCAGGAGTGTTGCTCCCTTCTGGGGGGACAAAGGAGTCCTTGGCTTCCCATCCCCTGCAGAACTGGCTGCAAACCCTCAGCTTAGGCTGGGTAAAGCTGAGCAGTTGATGAAGGGATGCTTCAGCCTGCTTCAGCTCCTCCCTATGGCCCTGGGGAGCCCTCTCACTCGGAGGGAAATCCTGCAGGGAGCTGTCAGGATGTCAGAGGCTCTGGCTGCCAGCTCCCCACCCAGCAGAGCCAGGACTGGCTTCCCCTCTTGGGCGAACTGGGACCTGATCCATCCCATTTTCCACAATGACTGCAATCCCAGTACTGCTTATCCAAGCATGGAAGTGCTACAATTAGAGCCAAGGGCTTCAAACATCCAAATGATGCCCTTGGCAGAGCTTGTGCTCCAATGAGAGAACTGCCAGCACCTCCTGTGTGATTTGTGCAGCCTTTTCCCAACCCAGAACAGAAGAGCCTCAGGAACCTGAGTGGAAGAAAGGTCTTTTCCAGCCTCACCTCTGCCTTCCTTGTGCTCTCCCCATTCCTCCTTGTCTTTGGGCTTGAAACACCTGGCATGGCTGAAGGGACCTTCTATATCTTCTGACACTTTTAAACTCCCTCTCTAGGCAGAGCAATCTTCTATCTGAATGCTGGGTGAAGTCCTGAATGCCAGAAAAGGAAAAGCTTAAATTCCTCTGGGAGTCCTTCTTTTTAATTATTTTTCATTCCTCTGCTGCCTTTTCCAAGGAGTGAGACTCCAGGAGACTCCACTTGGCTCCTGGGGTTGAGGGAAGACAGAGAAATTGCCACCAGAGCCATGCACTGTGTTTAATTTCTCATGGATATGATAAATTCCAACAGCTAGAAATCTCGAGGGGTGTAGAAAAACCCAAGGTGAGAAATCACAGCCTGCTAGACTTTGCAGTTCAGAGAGGATCATTGAGAATGGGCCATTTCTCTAACTGCAGCCAACTGAGCATTTCACAGGATCATTACACACAGCTCCATCTCTGCTCAGAGCAAACCCAAATAAGCCAGGACAGTTCCAGTGTCACCCCACTGCCAAATCCTCCAGGGAGTGTATTCTTTTCTGCATCTGACCAAAGAGCAGTTGCTTCTGGATTTGCTGGAGTGGTTCTGGATTTGCAGCCTAGCCACTGGCACCATGGCATTTAATGTTTCTGTTCAGGTGCAGGTGCTGACAGTAAAACAGCAACACCCTGACCTCCTAACTGCTCTCAAAAACTGAGTAATTGCAGGCAGGTGTCTGCTGGAGTCCATGGGACTTTACAGCAGCTTGGCTGTGACCTCTGGTGCACAGCACCAAAGTCATTGCAGCACCAGCTCAGCTCTGCATCTGATGGAGGAACTCTTTCTCAGTGGTCCCAAGCATGCTGCATTTTTTCCCTGTTGCACCCAGGTTTCTGCTGCAGCCCAAAGGGCTGGAAGATGTGCAGGAGAGCTCTGGGCTGGGCAACGTGTTCCTCACCAAATTATGTTTGATGTGGTGAGATAAAAAAGCAAAAAGGCAGGTCCTTCTTTAATATGCAGTAAGGGGTCACTTTAGAGAGGCCACACAATGTTAATGGAATTTATCAGCTTAAAAATGTTTTTTAATTGCAAATAACTCAACTGTAATTTATGGGATTGTTTACCCTGAACTGCCAGACATCTCCATTCCTGCACCTTCTAAGGCTTATCACAGACTCCTCCTGGCAGTTCTCATGCAAAGCAGGAGTGAGAGTATAATTCTGAGCTCAGTAGCTCTCAGATGGGGATGATACTCATAGTTTTATTTATTTATTTATTTATTTATTTATTTATTTATTTATTTATTTATTTATTTATTTATTTATTTATAGCCTTTCCCTGTTGGCCCTGGTGGCTGTTTTACCCTTGTGTTTCTCAGGAAGGGAGTGGCCCACATCAACTCTCCTGAGCCAAATCTGCCAACCAGGATCCAACCTGTCATTCACATCCTGCCAAACTTTGGCCCTTTCACATTCAGCTGCCTGTTCTGTCTGTTAAAAACACGAGTGAAAATCTGTCTGTGGACAGAACACCTACTGATTTCAGGGGGAGCTGGCTGAACTTGCTCTGGGGTTGCAGAGCTTTCAATATTTCTGCTGTCAGTTTTGCTCTCTTCCATCATCTTCTCGGAGAAAGAAAGAAGTATGGCAGTGGGCATGTCTGAAAATGCCATGGCTAATGGAGGCAGCCCTCACATCAGGGACAAATGGCATCTCCAAACCCCAGACAGACACTTGTTAGCTGCTACAAAGTGAGAGGGAAAGAAGTGACAATCAAGATCCATCAGTGCCTGCAGGAAGCTGGTGCTTGTGTCCACCCATCTCTCACCCTGGACCCACAGGCTCCACCAGCTTCCATCTGGCTCATTGTGCTCCTGCCTCTCTGTGATGCAGGTTCCATCTGTAGTGTCCTTGTCCTGCAAAAATGGAAAAACCCCTGGTTTCCCCTTGGCACACTGTGCTCATCAGGTTTGTCCCATGAATGTGGAAAAGGTTTGAGGTCAATGCAGAAAACAGAAAGGAAGAAAAAGGCAGAAACCAGGAAAATAATCCCAAGATTCTGCTGCTCTTGGCTGCTCTGCCTGCTCTGCTCACTTTGGGAGGGGAGCAATGACCCAACAGCCAAAGTGGGACAGGATTTGAACCAGGCTGGTGTCTTAAATGTTTCACCTGATTAAGTCAATTTAAACCATCTCTGCATCTTTCTGGTTTTGCCTTCAGTTTTTCTTGTGGAAGACAGGGCAAAGGGCAACTTCTCACTTGAAATATCCTGGTTTCACCTCATCATGCAGAGCTTTCACAGGTGTGAGTCAGACTTACCAAGGAATGAGATGCTGCTCTCCCCACAGAGAAATGCTGCCTCTCTGGATGCAGGGTTTCCATTGAGGCTCTGCTAAAAAAACCAAAATAACCCATTCCCCACCTGGCTCCAGCACTGTGCCCTGGGAATATCACAGAAGTGACCCTTATAAAAGCCAGAGTGGGAAGTGAGCTAAACCAGGCTCAGCAGTGTGGGCTCTGGGAGGAGCAGCAACCTCAGCCCCTCTCCTGGAACTGGGCAGGGCTCTGGGGTTGCTCTGGCAGTGAATGAAATAAAAAAGAGCATTTTTAAGCTCTTCCAACTACAGCAGGCAGGAGCTGGATGAGAAATGCTGCACCAAGCCCAGAAAAGCCCAGCCCAACCTGTCTGCTCTGCTTTGGGCTTCTCCCAAGCCTCTCCTGCCTCTCTTCTCCTCCCTCTGCTCTCCTCCCCTGTCCCTGCCCCTGGAGCTACTGAATGCAGTTCAGGTTTATTTGTGCCCTGCTGGTGTTGGGAAGGTGCTGAGCAGTGTGAGAGCCCCAGAGCCTGGCACACAGAGCTGTGACAGCAGCAGGACTGGACTCAGCTGCAGCCACAGCCAAAGGAGGCATCTCAGCCTAGGGGCATGACAAAGGCCCACAGAACATTAATTTAATGTCCTGCTAAAGGCCACTGCTGGTGTGCAGCCCCCAGTGCAGAGCCCATTCTACAGCCTGGCCATAAAGAATTCATTTAAAAGCAGGATTTGGCCTTTCTGTCTCCTGATTTCTTTGTCCCACCGTTACCCTTAAGCAGCAGCTCGTTGTACTTGTGTTTTAGGTGGCAGAAAATGAGTGTGGCAGGGGTGAAGTGCTGTCACCTGGCACTGCTGGGCACGTGCCACCTGCACATCCCACAGGCTCTGTTGGGATGCTGCACAGCCTGGTGTTTGCTAGGAACTGGATTTTTGGTTTAAACTTTATTAGTGTGCAGCTCATCATGCACACTGCTAAATGTCTTCTTGCCACAGGAACAGCACTCCTGTGTCCCCTGCTGTCACCCCAGGCAGGGCTGTGCTGCCTGTTTGTGTTTCCTTTGACTGCTAAACTGCTCATTGGAAATTAATTCATAAATAATTCATTGGATGTTGCACTCTGTGCTTTAAAGTTCATCGTGTAGGTGGTGGGTTGTGGGTTTTCTTAGAAGTGGCAGTGCTTTTCTTCTTTCATTTTTCTGTGTTAATCTTGTGTCTGTGCAGAGCTCCCACTGCAGCCTGTTGGTTCTGCTATAGATGCTTTAATGTCTTTCTAGCAGATGATAGTTATTCTCAAATTTAGTTACTGTGGTTCAGGATTATTGTGTTGCAAAACCTCTCTTCTGAAATTAGGGTTTATTGTAATAACCAAATGGTTTTTAGGAGTGGTTACAACTGACAGAAAAATAACAAATTATCCAGAAATGCACCTCCCCTGTCCCAGGCATACACAGATTTGCACTCACAATTCCCCATCAGTCATTTATTATTCCTGAGCCTGATGATGCTGGACAGCAATGAGAAGTTTTTCATCTCCCTGATTTCCCAAGGCAGGTTTTGGTTTTTTGGGTGGGCCTTACAGCAAACATGGCTCTCTCTGGGACCAGTGTCACCTCTGACACTGCTTATTTCAGCTCTGGGGCCTCCCTAGTTTGTTCTCAGAAAAGCATCAAACCCTGTAAAATGGGTAAAATATGCAGAAAGGGCTTTGTTTGGGTTTTTTATTTTGTCTTATCTCTTGTTTGTTTTCTTGTCTTCCCAGTCTCACAAAGCAGATGCAAGACCCACATCCAGTGTTTAAAATCCCATCTCAGTCACCTGCAGCATCCTTGGAGCTCTCAGCTGCTGAGCTCAAGTTGCAGGTAGAGTTTAGGCCAAGTAATGTATTTATTTTTGTTTTAAAACATGCTGAAATACCAAGCAGCACTGCAGGCTTACTGTGCCCTGTGTCCTTGGGGTTATGCTGGCATTTAGAATATTCCTGTTTGCCAGCCTGGTAAGGGGCTGGCACGGGAACAGGGGGGGAAAGACCTCTAAAAGCACCAAGTCCAACCATGACCCAGCACTGCCAGGTCCAGGAGTGGGCAGGGAGGGGAGGTGGGAATGGGGGCTCCAAGGAGGAGCCTGGGCTGGTGGCAGCTCTGCTCCAGTGAGGGGAGCACAGAACCAAATCAAAGGAGGTTATTCCAGAGATACCAAGGGTGTTTTGTGCCTCTCCCCCCCCTCCATCACCCACTGAAAGCAGCCCAGCAGATGGGGACTGCATTCCTCAGTGAGGGGGCAGTGCTGCTTTCTGCCTGTGCTGCTCAGGAGACTGAAAGCCAAGCCCAGAAACAGGAGGGAAAAAAAAAGCCCATGTAGGTGTGAAAGGGAAAATACCAGAGCTGGTGAGACAGGCCTGGCTGTGTGATGGCCTGAAGCAGAGCTGTTATGTGCAGAGCTATTCACAAACCCCAATTTTAATAAGTGCAGATCATATCAGTAATGTAGATTACAATAGTCCAATAGTGTGAATCAAATATTTAAAGACTACTTACACTCTGCTTTTTATCTTGAAATGACTGCAGAAAAGAGCCAAGTTCTTCCTGCTGGCTCCACTTCATGCTTTTTCTCTATTAAATGAGGCCATATAATTTTCCTCTGGGATACATTTGGCACTGGAGCTATTTAGGTCTGAACCTTCATCACTAAATTGAGGAAGATTTTTCAGTTCAGCTTAAGGAGAGAAAAATCAAGGTCATAGCACTGGAGAAAAACTGTTAAAAACAGGTAGTTCTCCTTGCTGATTTTCTGGCCACTGTTCATGAAAATAAAAAATAATCACCCAGATTTAACAACTGAACTTCAGCAGCAGCCACTTGTCTGCACTGAACTCAGATGAAAAATATGAAAACCCAGCTGCACATAAAATTTTAAGCTGTGGAAGTTGTTATCATTTTACAGAGTATGAAATGGACTCATTTTATCTAAATGATTCTTTATTTGGTAATTATTTTTTGTTTATCTTGGCTACTTAGGATAAAAAAAAAGGAAACAATCACCTGTAGGACTAAGAAAGAAAGCAAGAAAAAATTGGAAGGTGCTTCTTAAAAAGTGAAAGGGCAAGATATTGGGAGGAAATTACAGTTTGATGATTTTCCCAGGTGCTGATTTTGGAAGCCAAATCCTGGTTTTGCAAAGTGGTGCAGATGCTGCTGCTGTGAGCACCACCCATCATTTCCAGCTCAGGGGCACTGCAAACACTCTGCTGCTCTGCCTGGACCCACCCCAGGGAGAGGCAGGGCTGGGAGCTCCCAGGGCTGGGGCAGGTCCTGGCGCTGCTGCCAGGGCAGTGCTGCTGCTGCTCAGAGCTGCCTGCCCAGGGGCTGGGACCTCCTGCATGAATGATTTCATTGTCACTTTGCTGGGAATTCCACATTCAGGCCAACAACTGCAGCTGGAGTTCAGCTGAAAGATGTCTTTTCTCTTTTAAAAATATTTTTTAAAGGGCAAACAGTCCAAGAGCCAGTGAGAGACCAGAAGGGTGTGTGTGCCCACCCAGCAGAGCTGGGGGAATTTGTGTGGAGCCTGGTGAACAGCAGCCCCTGCAAACTGGAAAACAAGTGTTCCTCCAGCCTGGATTCTGGCTGTGGCCCAGTGGGGACTGGGCTTTTTCTCTCTGAAGGGTTTGGAAGGCAAAAACAACTTTCCACCCAGACTGAAATCTTGCACTTTGCTCAGATAATGAGCCTCAATCAATACTCTCATTTACTGACAAAATCCAGGGTGAACAAATTCATATTTAAACCCCAGCTCCTGCAAAATGCCCTCAGAAGGGATTGCCTGGCATGGGCAGAGTCACCAATGAGCAGCTGATTAGTGGGCCAATTAAAATAAAACTGATGGATCATTAAAGCAGCCAGAGCTTTCCAAGAGGCTTTCTGTGGACTGGTCCAGAGTTTGCTGGTTTGGGGCTTTAGTTTGGGGTTTTTTTTTTGTTTTGTTTTGGTGGGGTTTGTTTGTTTGTTTGTTTTTGGGTTTTTTAAAAATTATTTTTGATTTTTTTTTCCCAGGCAGACTCAAGCTCCTGCTCCCTCCACTGTGTGCAGGTGGGGATCCATTTATGCTCCTGGATGTGTGCACCCAGCTCTGGTCACTCTTGGAAAACCCTGAGCTCCTGCTGGTTTGCAGCACAAGCAGCACCAAATCCTCCTTGGAGAGGTTTGTGATGCTCAGGCAGGACCTCAGTGCCTGCAGCAGGTCTTGGCTGTGATCTCTAATGCCAGGGCCAAGGTGAGAAAATCTACAAATATAAGAAAGACTCAACTTTCCCCTGTTGATTACAGGTTTTCTTCCAACAGCAATTCACAGAAATTCTCATTCCATCTTCTACAGCATTTTTGGCAGAAATACCTCCAGGTTCTTGCTCCTGTGAAACAGATCACTGCAGTGATCAACAAAAAAACCCCAACATCTCTTTCCTTCTTAACAATCATTATTTTATTAATATATTTTACAAGATTGCAGTTGAAATCATTTAAATACAAACTTTTTTTTTTATACAGAAAGTGTAATAAAGTTAAAATAGTTCCTTGTGTAATTCATAGCATTATTGCAATGCTTACAAAATTTTGCATAGAGTGTGCAAGGATTGATGTTATTTGATACAAAAAAGCTTTATATTTTCCCACACAACCACACACATACATAAATTAAAAGAAAAAAAAAAAAGCCAAACAAATCTGAATTTCGTCATGAGAACTGTGGTAAGACTTGAAATTCATTTTGTCCTGTTTACACGATCAAGGTCATGGGTGGTTTTCAGGGCAGAGGTCAGCCAAGGTGTTTTCCCACCACAGATGAAAACTGCTGTTGCACAAGGGTCAGTCATGCCTTTGCTGCTGCTGCTGTAGATGAACAAGGTTTCCTTTGACTCTGAATGTTCTGCTGCTGGCTCTACAGGTGTGGAGCTTTTTTGGGTGAGTATTGACAGCTCTATTGGCATTTGTTCACAGGGAAACGAACTCAAATACAGGGTGGGAAAAAATAAACCAAGCCACAAGGAAAGTCCAGGTCCAGCAGGTCCAGATCCCTTCCCTGCTCCCCAAGCACCACCAGGGCAGATCCCTGGACACAGCTCAGGGGAAGCTCTGGCCTAGGGAGGAACCCAGGGGTGGGTGCTGCCACTTGGCCCTTCTCTGACACACACAGGGGACACTGCTGGCTCAGATCTGCCCTTTCTGGGGTTCCTGGCACACTCTTACTCTGCAGGGTTTGCTCATCTTCACTCACTCTGATAACCCACAAAAAGGGACAAGAGAGTGAATTCCTCCTGCCCTCAGGAGCTGCTGCTCTCAAGGTGGCCAAAGGCTTGTGAGAGCAGCACCCAACCACGAGCAGCATCACTTACCCCAGCCACAATCACCCTGTACCATCTGCAGAACCCTGACACTGCCAAAGGGTCTCTTTATCCATCACAGAGTGCTCAGGGCTGGAGGAGGATCCAGCTAAAGACAAAACCATCAGGCTGTGGTTGGTGTGGGAGGTCACTCCCTGCTCTAAGGCAGCCAGCCTGGAGAGATCCAGCCCTGGTGTGGGGGGCTGGTGGGCTTTGCAGCTAAGGGAGTGTGGGAGAAGCTCTAACAGCAACATTTTCTTCAGCTACAACCCAAGCTTCAGCAAAAATAGCACCACCCACAAATAATTGCTCTCTTGCTCTCCAGTGTGAGCCTGCCTCAAGATGTTTCAAGGACTCCATTATGAGGAAATTTGTAAAAGACCAAAGGACATACATTGCTTTAGGAAGAGAAAATGCATTTAGCAGGAAAGGTTTCAGAGGGCTCTATCTCCTATCAGTGGTTAAGCCTTTGAATGGGGAAAAAATGTAGGAGTACAATGCAATTTAAAATTCCTGTTACATGCAAAGATGCACATGACTTGTGCTTTGCAATGGGCCTGTTCCTATAACGACAAATGTGCTGGAAATGGTAAAACTTTCCATTTGGGTAGGACCTGATGAGAGGCTCCAAAGAGCCCTTTTTAATCTCAGAAGAGAAGACTGTTTAGCTAAAGCTGCATGTTTTTATCTGAAGCATTTGGTGTAAATGTAACATTTTCACAGAAATTGCTCCTGATATTTTCTCTTCCTGGTGGAAAGTTTCAACCAACTAAATGAGGCAAACATACAATTACATATCACTTCACAGTGGATTTACCCCTCCTGTTCTTTAATCCCTGTTAAAAGCTAACAAAAGCCCAATCCATGGAGATCAGCTGCCTCAAAGGAAACCTGACCTCCTCTGAACAGGCAGCCCATCCCTCCTGACTGGTGGCACAAAGTCCACAGGGCTTCCAGCTGCAAGAAGGTGAGACATGTCCTGGGAGGGACACCAGTGCTAACTTTGCTGCAGGAATGACACTTGTAGCAAATTAATTTTTAAGGGACTTGCACCTCTAGTTTAAAGTGATTTGGATGGGAAATCTCAGTGGGGCACTCTGATTGTATTTCCTTCTTCATTTCAGATCAAAATCCTGCAGCTTTAAATATCCATCTTTTCCTGTGTTCTTTATACCGTGTGTCGCTTTTCACAAGGGCACAATACAATTCAAGTGGCAGGACAAGAGAGGCTGAAATGATAAAGCCTCAGGGCTGGATGTGCATAACCAGGGGCCTCTCAACCACAGCAGACTTAAAAGCTTTCTAAATACAAGCTATTCACTATAATTTCCATCCAAGCCCCAAGCCACTGTGGTTATTGTGGATGGAAACAACACCCCAGCAATCTTGAACAGCCCGAGCTCTAAGTGGTTTCAGTGACAGTAATTCCACTGAGCTCCATGAAAAGATCAAGCATAATTGCCACCATATTTAGTAAAATGGATGTTATTAATTTAAAGTATAATAGTGCAAAGGGACAGAGACGTTGACTGCATTACTGTGATTAGGGTGTTGTCTCTCCCCATTTCTTCCCCTTCCCTCCTACCTGCCTTGTTTAATTCACTCCACTCTTGCTTGAACAACCTCAGCACCACGTCAGTGTTTAACCCTGCTCCACTCACAGCCATAAACTTGGCTACATCAGCTGTGAATACACAGCAACTGCCAGGCAGAATTTACCTGGAAGTCCCCAATTTTATGGTCACGTCACTGCTACATGCAGGATTTGGGTTTTGGGGGCTGCTGGATTTGGGAGCAGGATGCCAGCTACCAAAACATTACACAGCAATTTCAGAGCTGAGCAAAAAGAGGTTAAAATGGGGACAAGGGAACAGTTGCCAGGAGCACGTTCCTGAGCAGCCAGGGCAATAAAAAGGCTGGTATTTTCATATTCCAAAAGCACCAAAGCAGTGCTTGGCAAAGCTTGGCAGGAACACTGCCTGTGCTTGCTGGGGTGAATTCTGGATGATGACATTTCAAAATTTAAAATGTCAGCCATAAAAGAGCACAGCCTCTATTTTTTTTCATTTTTTCTTTTTTCTTTTTTTTTTTTACTGTAGGTACTTCTGAAATGAAATCATTGCAGCAGTTGCTCTTCTCCACCAAGCAGCCACTGGAGCTCCTGCCCTGCTAATGCTCAGGTGAACAGCTGGCACCATTTGCTCAGTTTATTTATACTTCTAGCCCAGGATGCTGTCTTTAAGCTTTCTGGGCTATTTCTCCACATTTCAGATTCCAGGTAACCTTGCCCTCTGCACACATTTCAAGATTTTTCACATTATTTCCTCCTCTCCCGTTAACCAAGTTAGAGCCTTCCTGCCACTTTATTCTCTTTATGGTACACCTGCATTTTTCCTACCCAGTTGAGAAAAAGCACCATTAAAGTTAATGCATTTCAGGCATGAGGGCAAGCAGAGAGGGATGAACTTCTGGAAGTCTTTGGTCTTTGTCTCACTTTCTTTTGCTATGTGAAACTTAAAGCCATAAGAAAAAACAAATAAAATTGGCTTTTGTTGTAAACAAGTGTATATGAGACTGTGTGTGTGTGTTTGTGTGCATGTGTGAGCATCTTATGAGAACAACATGAATTTTCACTAGGTTGTGATGTGAGCTAGCCCTCTCCAGTTCCACAGGAATCTCCCTTTAACCTTGGAGCACTTTCTAGGGAGGGGTTTTTATTTAGCCATCATTTTGCTATACCATATACTGCAGATTGTATTTTTAGGCTTATGCCTTCAAAGTTTGTTTCTGCAATGTGGTATTTATCACAAGAGGAGAAAAAAACCCCACAGCCCTTCCAAAACACAGCTGTTAGACAGCACATGACTGAGGTAACCAAACACAAATCACTCCTGCACATACTCAGTCTTCTAAAATACTTAGGAGGCTTTATACATATTGTAGTAGTTACTGGCTTCCCCTTTTGATGAATTCCTGAACTGTTAACATTTCTTTGTACTGTTTAACTATGGGGTAATATGCTTCAAAATGAATAAAAAACCCAAACAAACCAACAGCCAAAAAAAAACCCCACAAAGAAACCTGGGTACAGATGTACAGCCAAGATCAGGAACTCTGCTTTTGCTAAGTCTTTTTGCTTTAGGACCATCCTGTCTCAGCTAAGGCAGGAGGCTCACACACTACATATGGATGAGGTTCCTGTCACAGGTGAGCACTGACTGCATTCTCCTGACCCTCTCCTAAAGGGACACATTTACACCAAGCTGGACCAGGTCCTGCAGCCCCACAAGGAGCCAGCAGACAGAAATGCATTTGTGACTCCTGCCTGGCTGCCCCAGGTGCACTGACACTGTGGCACAGTGCCTTGCTTAACATTTGGGTGGGGTTTTAGTGCTCCCAGTGCAGGGGCTGGTTCAGCCCCAGAGCCACCCCAAGGCTGGCAGTGCCCCCAGTGCCCTCAGCTCCCAGCTCAGGCCATGAACTCATCACCATCCCTCCTCTGAGCTCAGCAGGCACAAACCAAACTCCACTTTGGGATCAACCCCATCTCCCAAACTGAAATTCAGGTCAAATTCACAAGGACATACACAAACCTTGTTTGTTGTCAGTGGTAGGCAGAGCACGTGGATGAAATTCCAGTCAGGGGAGCTCTGGTTTAAATGGATTCAGGGCTAAGCAGCCCACACAGGTACAGCTACTCTGAGGGATTCCTGGGCAAGGCAGGAGGAGAAGAGACTCTCCTGCACTTGCCTTGTCCAGCAGGAGAGTCAGCCCCTCCACCACAAACTGTGGAGTGGGAGATGGCTGGATGTGTTAGCAGGCAGCTTTTTAATCAAAATGCCTGTTTTTTCCCCTGGGATCTGAGACACAGCCCTGTTTGCTCTGCTTCCATAGAATCCTAGAATGGTTTGGGAAGAAAGGGACCTTAAATCATCCAGTTCCAGCCCCCTGCCATGGGCAGAGACACCATCCACTAGACCAGGCTACTACCAGCCCCATCCAACACTACCAGGGATGGGGCACCCACAGCTTCTCTGGGCAGCCTGTGCCAGGGCCTCACCACCCTCACAGCAGAGAGTTTCTTCCTAATATTTAACCTAACCCTGCTTGCTGTCAGTTTGAAGCCATTCTTCCATGCCCTGTTCCTCCCTGCCCTTGTAAAAAGTCCCTCTCCAGCTCTCCCGGAGCCCCTTCAGGCACTGGAGGGGCTCTGAGGTCTCTCTGGAGCCTTCTCTTCTCCAGGTGAACACCCCCAGCACTCCCAGAGGGCTCCAGCCCTCAGAACATCTCTGTGGTCTCCTCTGGACTCACCCCCATGTGTCCCCATCCTTCTGGTGCTGGGACCCCCAGAGCTGCACACAGCCCTGCAGGGTGAGGGTCTCACAAGGGCTCAGAATCCCCTCCCCTGACTGCTTTTGATGCAGCCCAGGACAGCATTGGCTTTCTGGGCTGTGAGCACACTTCAGGTCATGCTGAGCTTCTCCTCAACCAACAACCCAAGTCCTCCTCCTCAGGAGCATTCCTGACCCATTCTCTGCCCAGCCTGTGTTTATGTTTGCCACTCGCTGACCAGCACAGGCAGCATCACCCAAACCACTGTCTTACAACTCAAGTGCTGCTCAAATGATCTCAAGTCCCTACAGGGGTTCATTCTTTTAGAAACAATTCCTCACATTTCAACACAACACATAACTTCATGTTTCTTAAGATGGAAACATGGTTGAAAAATAGATTGAAACAAGAATTTCTTTCAGTAGATAAAATTAAGGTACCTTTTGTTCACCTCAGAGAAGCTTCTGCAGTGATGGCACAGATGTTAAGGTCATTTCCCAACAGCTCCCCAGCAGAACTTCACACCAAGACATGAATGTCCTTAGCAGTTTCATGGCTGTTGTGACATGAGAAGGTGACAACCTCATCCAAGAGCCCAGCTGGGAAAAGCAGCTACTCAAAATTATTTTGTTGGGATGGAAATTGGGAGCAGCCAGAGGGTGGCACAGGGATGAGGACAGAGCCACAGCAATCAGGATGCAGCACCCCTGGTGGGCTCAGCCCTGCCTTCCTCACCCCCTGAACACTCCCAGGGCTGGGAAGTTGATCAGATTCATTGACAGGAACTCTTCCTGCAGCACGTCTCTTCAAACTGCTCACACAGGATTTGGTTATGGATTGGGCCACGCTTGCTATGAGGTTTGTGATCAGTATTCAATGAAACAGGAAAAAAAAACCCTACAGTAAATGCAGGACTATGAATGGGACTTCAGTCATGGCCCCAGAGGTAACGTACACAGTATTTTGCTATATTTAACATGGTAAGAAGAAAAAAAAAGTCTGTATCATTCTAGGTGCCCCTACAGTCTCAATGTATTTCATCAATGTCTGTTTTAAGTTGCACAACCAGTTCCCAAGACACCCTCCTGCCCCTCCCCCCAAATAAACTAGATTTAATAACAAGATAAATATGATGTGCTTCTCCTTGCTGAGTGCATTGACTTAAGGCATAGGCACAATTCCCCTCTTTGAACAGAGATGGTACAGTCCTGTGTCCCAATACAATTGTTACCCTGGGTGACCCTTTGCATTCAAATGTTGACTCAAGACATCATAATTACAGGAATCATTCATCAACAAATAGTTTGAATTCGTTAATTTATCAGAAAGCATTATTGAAATAAAAGGAAAGAACTCAATCCTCTTTCAGGAATAAATGTTTTGGGGAGTGCTGCTTTGCTAGGCAGCAACACATCTCATCTAAACTAGAAATCTTCTCTGAGTCCAATCAGTTTTGGATTAAGCCAGAATCGTTAATTAAAAAATAAAAAATTAAAAAAAAAAATCAAACCCTGGTACTCTCGAGACCACAAGAAAATACATGAAAAGCTGTAAAAAAAGGGAATTGGCTAAATTATTTCTAAAGATTTCTGTCAGCTATGTTTTATCTTGAAAATCACTTGAAGAATACCAGCTTTGGTTAGATATCACTAGGGATGGGCACAGATCTGTCTTGTTTGCACATGAGGTAATATTTCAAAAGCATCTCAGTGGCTTAGAAACCTTGCTGTCCTTGTGAGATTTGTTGTCACTTGGAAACTTTTTGCCTTAATTGGTATATTTGGTGTTTTTAAGGATTTTTACATACATGTGGATGAAATTATGGGTCAGATTTCAAGGATCTGGGCTCTCAACATTATTTTCCAAAACTTCAAAAGTGGAAGTAATGTTACCAGATCAGATTTTTGGGTTTTATCCTGCCCATGACTCCTAGACTTTAAAATAAAGAAAAAATGCAACCATGATAAGATTCAACCACAGAGTTTTGGGGACTCAAATTCTAGAGGAACCAGCATCCAAAGTCCTTTCTCTCAGTAATCTGGCTTTGTCAGAATCTTTATAAATCCTTTAAAAAAGTCCTTCATGGTCAGCATCTCTGATAATTGAAGTTTCCACCAAATCTAAGTGATCTTGGACTGTCTATCTTGAAAAGAAAGATGACAAAAATTCTGGTGTAGTATCTCCATTAGACACCTAATTTTATGATTTTCTTCGTTTCGAGTTGATTTTCTTTGTTTCTACCGGTATTTAGGCAATGTCCAAATCTCAAATCTTCACACCTTCACACCAAATATGTTCAAAATTGAAGGTGTTAAGGGGGAGCTGTAGGGTGATCCAGGACACCTGTTAGCAAAAGAGGTTCAGAATTTTTCTTCTCAGTCCAACTTTCACAATTTTTTTCCTTCCAATAACTAAATATAACACCAGTTTTGCCAGCACAGAGATGATTTTAGGGTAATGCTGGACCTGATGTGTCACACCTGAACAGCACCAGGCATCCTTGGCCATGCACAGGCCAGGGCTGAACCCCTTCAGAAAATCACATTTATTATTTCAGCAAGAAGGTCTGGACTTTCCTGCTGGCCAAGTGCATCCATCTCTCCCTACAGGGAGCCATGCTTCAGGTGATAATTAAAGAGTAATTTAACCTCAGGTATCTTGGATCACTGTAGGTGATCAGCACAGCACATCTGGCTATTTTGTTGTTTTTAAAACGATTTCTTTTTCATGCCACAAAAATAATCAGAGATGCTTCTCTTCCCTTTGGATGGTGGTGGCTCTGCCTTGGTTCCAGGGTCTTGCCCAGCCAGCAATCCCATTGCTCTGAGAACATGATCAAAAACGAGGGGTGATCATTGCACTGTCTTAATACAGAAGGGTCCAGGGGAGCATCAGATCCAATTCAGCAGATTGTACCAGTAAATTTTGGTGTGGGAAAGAGAAATGCTACACAAATGTAACAGGGTCACCCTGGGATTCCTTGTACTGAAACATCATTTTACACAGAGGATATATATATATATATCTTATATATATTTTTTTATATATATATTCACACACACGCGCGCGCACACACAAAAAAAGTCTTTGATAGGCTTTCTGTGTTCTAGTAAAAATAGTTGGCAGCTGGATGTGTGAGACCAGAACTGGCTTTTGTGCTGCCTGTGATGCCCCTCTGCAAACTGTCTCTCAAAGGCAGACGCTCGTGTTTATCTGGCAGGTGGAGCTGCCGCCTGCCTGAGACAGGAACAGCCTCCCGTTGGGACACACACAGAGCTCGTAGATTTTTTGCCTGGACCCTGCAGAAGAGGAAGATCCTTGAGGCAAGTTAGGTAGTTTGATTTTTGCAGAATTCAACGTTATCTGGAGTCAGAGGTGGCGAGAGAGAGAGAAAAACGAGAGAGAGAATTAGCGGGGAGTTGTTTTTTCTGATTTAAAGAAAGAGCTGCAATTTCTGATTTCTGTGTTTAAAGAAGCTTCCTCCAGACAGCTCAGCTGCTGCAAAAACTGGGTAGGGAAGGGCTTTAGGATGGGAAAGTCTGATACAAATCTGGATGGGCACATTATCTGCCTTTACCACGACCTCCAGTTTGTTTCTGCTGATGCTCCCACCGTGTTTTCTTGGCTTTTATCTTCCTGGGACACCTCCAGGAATCCAATCCCAGGTTTGGATTGACCCAACCAGAGGCACCCCACTGTCAGATGGAGAGCATGGATGGTTCACACCCACCCAACCACCCTGCTCCTCCATCAGGATCTCTGTCACTGCGATCCCACTGCCAGTTACACTTGCAGGCTCCCAGCACTGACTGTTATGTATATTTTATGTATATATTATGCATATTTTATGCATATTTTATGTATATGTGTAACACTTTTGTGTATATTAAAAATAACTCCAATGCTCTAACAGTCCTAAATTCCTCCTTACAAAACAACATAAGGCAAACAACATGTTTGCAGCTCTCAGACATGTGGCAGCTGCAGGAGAGTGCTCTGCCATCAGCCAGAATACTGTAAAATAACCTGAACCCCAGAATAATACAGGGTGACTGAGAATATCAGCAATGACAGTAAGAATCTCCCAGTTTAGTATCCACCCATCTCCTGTCCTGAAAGATACAAGTCAATTTATGCATTAAAAAGCAACTTAGCATTAAAACCAAAACTTCAACTGCTTGAAGTTGTGAAATACCTTGGATTTCAATCTCAATGTATTAGGTAGGGTTTTTTTTCTGGTATTTTTCAGAGTTTTTTTTTAACACCCATGGTCTAGGTTTGGACTGTCTTAAAATGCAAATAACAGAAACTACAATTAAAAAGTCTTTCTATTTTTTACCCCTGACACTAAGATAGGTAAATCTTAACTTATGTGGGAGCCCTCTTGCCTGGAGGTTTGTTTTCCATGGGCAACTCCTCCAGACAAGGGTCTCAGTGGTTTCTCCACTGGGAGCTCCTCAGCCTCATCCTTTGGTGTCTTCCATCACTGTGGCAGGAGGAGGGGATGAGAAAACATCAAATCCTTGTGCCCACGTGATTTTGTGACACCAGAACAGGCTGAACTCAACACCTACTTTACTTTTGCTCCATGTTATCAGCTTTAATTGCTCTCTCTTCCCCTTTGGAAGTCTCTCCAGTGCAACAACCTGTGTCTCCTAGCGTTCCTTTCGTTCCAGAATGAAACATCAGCCACAAAAGCTTTTCAGATCAATACCAGTGAATTAAGCTCTTATAGAATAATATATGATAAAAGATTTAATTATGCTGGCCAAGTAAATCTTGTTTTAAAGTGACAAGGAAACAAAGAATTTAGAAGCAGTGTGCATTTTACAGCTGCATAAATCTGCTGGAACAACAGTTGCTATTATCCACGCACTTTAAAAATAATGAATCAGCCTTTGCCACGGAGTGAGCCTGATCTGCATGGGATGTGTTCAGTCAGAGTGAGCACAGCAATGAAGTCAGGAGAGCCCAGTGTCCCCAGGCTTTCCCACACAGCAGCCTGGTGACACACAGCTCTGCAGGAGATCCCTGCCTTGGCTGCAGGGCTTTGCACTCACCTCTCCATCTTTGGATTCCAGCCTGAGCTCTGTCCTGCACGTGGCCTTCAGGCTGCCGGCCTCGGCGTTGATCTCGATGCCCTTGGGAGCCTCCATCACCAGCGCGCGCGTGGGCGACTCCAGCCTGCAACAACACGGGGGACACAGCCCGTGGGCTCCTGCTCATGTGCTGCACCAGCCTGACACACACAGGGGGACACAGCCTGTGGGCTCCTGCTCATGTGCACCAGCCTGACACACACAGGGGGACAGCTCCTGCTCATGTGCTGCACCAGCCTGACACACACAGGGGGACAGCTCCTGCTCATGTGCTGCACCAGCCTGACACACACAGGGGGACACAGCCTGTGGGCTCCTGCTCATGTGCTGCACCAGCCTGACACACACAGGGGGACAGCTCCTGCTCATGTGCTGCACCAGCCTGACACACACAGGGGGACAGCTCCTGCTCATGTGCTGCACCAGCCTGACACACACAGGGGGACACAGCCTGTGGGCTCCTGCTCATGTGCTGCACCATCCTGACACACACAGGGGGACAGCTCCTGCTCATGTGCTGCACCAGCCTGACACACACAGGGGGACAGCTCCTGCTCATGTCCTGCACCAGCCTGACACACACAGGGTCACACAGCCCGTGGGCTCCTGCTCAGGTTGTGCTGCACCATCCTGACACACACAGGGGGACAGCTCCTGCTCAGGTCCTGGTGCTGCCTGAGCCTGCAACACACAGGGGAGACACAGCCTGCGGGCTCCTGCTCATGTCCTGTGCTGCACCATCCTGACACTCACAGGGGGGATGCTCCTGCTCAGGTCCCAGTGCTGCACCAGCCTGCAGCACACGGGGTCACACAGCCTGTGGGCTCCAAGCTCCTGCTCAGGCTGCTGGTACTGCCCTGCTGCCCCAGCCTGCAGCACACAGGGTCACACAGCCCGTGGGCTCCTGCTCAGGCTGCCCTGCTCCAGCCTGACACACACAGAGGGGACAGCTCCTGCTCATGTCCTGTGCTGTCCCAGCCAGTAACACACAGGGCTCACACAGCCCCTGGGCTCCACGCTCCTGCTCAGGCTGCCGTGCTGCCCTGCTGCCCCTCAGACCCTGCTGATGTGCAGGTTCTCACCTGCTTCCAGAGGAGAAGGTTCATGCATGGTGAAGCACACCACAAATCAGATCTGCTAACATGCCGTGCCAGGTTTGCTATGCTGGGCCAAGAGAAAAGGGGCAGTGAAGCCACCCCCAAGGTCAGCTTGCTCTTATTTCTGGTTCAGCTTTCTCACTAATCAGTGCTAACAGGGGAGATCAGCAAAGCTGAACACCCACACAGAGGGTGCAGGTGTTTCTCTTCCTCAAACCCCTGTTCAAACAGGAATAAATTAGTTCTCCTGACTTCCTACAACGTGAGGTTTGGAAGGATTTAAGGATACAAGGAAATCAATGAAAGCCATCAGGCTGAAGACCCCAAAATTTGTGGTCTCCAATCCTGGGCTCACATCACACCAGGCATGACCATGTGCTCTGCAGAGCTTCAGTCCCTCCTAAATGTGCATACACTGCAGCAGCCTCTGACAGTCCTGCTACAGCCCTGTAACCCTGTACCTTCAGGGTTAATGCTGTAAAGAGCAGAAGCACAAGGTTCGTTCTTCTCTGTTCATCATCCATTTTCAGGTCTTCTACTGTACTTGTCTCTTTCTTATTTATAATACAGTCTCTTATTACTCTCTGTCTTGCAAATGGTTAAAAAAACCAACTCTCCCCCTCTGGGAATATCCTCTTAGTTGATTTCATCATCATTTATTTGCTGTAGGGTCACAAGATCTGGGCTGTGGTGTCCTCAGAGGAAGGAGGTGGGAGGGCTGGAGCAGAAGCTCCTCTGCCTTGCCAGTTTTGGGCTGGCAGCACTGCCCAAGGCTGGGCATGGGGCAGCCCAGCAGCACCCCCAGCTCTCCTGGGCAGCTCTCAGGCTTTGCCTGCATCAGCTCTTTCTCTGCTCTCCATATGTATAATCATTTGTGCATGTAAGTGTGTTCTTAAATGGACTCCTGCTGGTACTGAGACAGCATTATGGGGGACTGAGGGAATTCAGCTGTATTTATTGCAGCCCACAGTTCAATAAAGCACAGGCACAGCTCCCTCTGTGTGGCACTTGGCAAGTTACGACTTTCCCTCTTTTCAGGGTCTTCATTTTGCTGCTTTTTGAACACCTTTCCCTCAAGACCCCAAACTTACCCATAATTTCCTGGCTGAATTAACTAAATCTAAATTTCAGGGAGCAACTGAGGCACATGCAACCTAAGGAATGAGCATGGTCTCATGGTTAGCAGCCTCTGCACAACCCCTCTGAGCTGCTTTTTGTTTTTTGCAGGGAAGGCACATTTTCTGTAAACTTCTTCTGATTCCTTCCACTGGTATCACCCCTCAGCTGGTTCCTGTGTGAGGAACCTAAGGTTAAGACTGCTGTAACTCAGGTTTTTTTCCTGTCTGAATTGCAGCTTGCATGGAGGACAAAAAGCTGTCTGACCTGTATTTTCCCTGGATTTCTGCCCAGGGCTTCAGCACACTCTCACCCTTGGTGTAGCTCCCAGGCTGGTGTTTGCCCTGAGAAACAAAGGCCCCTCTGCTTGCCCTAAGCCCCCAGGATCTGTGCTGCAGGGTCTGGCACACATTCCTTCTCCTCCACAGGCTGGATCCTCAGGAGGAGCAGCAGAGAGCTTGGGCCAGCTGTATCTTAAATCATGTATCTAAATTCACCAGAGGATGTGTCCAATTTCAGAGCATGTGCCCAAACCCCAAGACAGCTGAGGTAATCTGAGGATAAAATAATTCCTAAGAACACAGCCTGGTGACTCTCCAGCTCTCCAGCATCTCAGTGACTCTCCAATTTCTTTGATGTTCTGGCTGTCTCAATACATTTGTTCATCTGTTAATCTCTTAGCTCTTCTATCCACTGAGAAATAAATCTCCTAGGTACAGAACAGTGTTCAGACACCACAGTGCAAACAGCCTCCTTTGCAGCAGCCCTCAGCTCCTGCTCTGTGCAGGAGCAGCCTCCCTGTCCCACACCTTCCCTGGAGAGAGAGGAGAGCTGGGAATTCTGTGGAAGTCTGGGGGAGGATCAGTAGAGGAGCTTCCTGCACATCTTTCCCTGTGCACACAGGTCCCCTGAACAGCCAACTGAGTAAAAATTCAAGCTCTGAATAAACTACCAGTGATCTGGAGTGTCCTAGACAACACTGGCCCAAAGTTTTATTCTCTTTCACATCTAACAAAGTGACAGAGTTCTTCTCCCTTCTCCACCCGAGGAAGTGGAATAACAGCATCTTGCAAACACTGTTGAAAACCATGTGATTTTTGGATGCATTCTAATCCATGCAGAGATTCTTCTTTCCTCATGGAGGCACAGAGGACCCTCCCAACAGCCCTTGGTGTGACTGGGACAAGGACACAGTAACAGCCAGGGCTCTGCTGCTGCTCCATCACCCTCCTCACTGAGCCCCATCCCACCATCCCAAATCACAGCCTCAGGCAGCTGCAATCCTGATTCACGCTGATTCAACCCAAACCCAACCCTTTAACACTGAAAATACAACTTTAAAGCCCAGGGATCTCTTTAGAACCTTAAAACTACAGAAATGTTTGAAAATACCAGGACAGCAAAGTGCAGCTCTGTCAATCCTGAAAACTTTGGTCTGCAGCCCACATGGCTTTGTGCTTGTGCTGTGGCTTGGAGCCTGACTCTTCTCTCTCCTCCATGTTCCATAGTGCTGTAAATCCATCTTTTTGGGACCCTTGTCCCAGTTTATGCTGCTGTTAAGGAGGACAGGAAGGTCTTAAAAATCGTTTCCTTGGTATTTAAGGGGCATATGTTTGTAAGGGATTTCATTTGGTGATTTTCTGATATCCTGAATGAATCCCTGAGCCACCTGACCATAAACCAGGAGCTGCAAAATCTATGCAAAGCCAGAGAGAGCAGTTGGGGAGTTTATGCTCTGGGGGTTTGAGCAATGTTTACTGAACACTTTCATTTGAAGCAGGCGTTTAAGAGACGCTCTGCTTTTAAACCTAATTCTGCCTTCCAGAGCAGAACCAATTTGGAAACTAATAATGAAAGAAAATGATTTAGAGATGAACAGATAATTCATTCAAAATCAACATTTGTTTTCCAGTGTGATACTCCAAAGCTTTTAGTGGGATTCCCATCTCCTGGTGAGGTGTAAGCCTGTACTTAGAGCAGCAGGCTGGAAAGGTGGCTGCATGAATATAGATGGTTTCATTATTTGCTCCTGCTCTTGAATTTTCCATCCCAGCAATTGGCACATAAGCCCTTTTTATTGACCATGGGTGCTGCTTATTTTTGCTCCAGTATTTGCAGGACTGGATTTTGACCTCTCTCCCAGAGCTGGGCAAGAAGGGTAAATGCAATGCTGTGCACAGTTACAGCTTGCTGAATTCAGCACTGAGATAAGCCACTGCCATGAAATTGCTTCTGTCCCACCTGCAGTCTTCCTGGGAGGTGGATGAGGAGACATTCTCCTGTCTGGGTGACTCCCCACAACTTGGGAACTACTCCTCTGGATCCCAAGGTTTCATATAAGTCCAAAATTAAAAAAAAAAAGACACAAGTAACAGGATTTTCAGAACTGCCCAAGTTCCCAAGTTCCACTTATTACAACGGGTGTTAGCTACTTTTGAAAATCCCATTGAGCACCTAAATGCCATAACAGATCTGACCCTTAATCTCAGTTCTTAGTTCTGCAACAGAGGTAATAGCACTTCCCAACTCCATGGGGAGGATGGGAAGATAAATATATTAGCAGTTGTGAAGCCTTTATATACTGCAATAACTGAGGCCAGGGAAGTCACCATGGCCAGGGATAAATGGCTGGCACGTGGATAACTGATCCTTCCAAGCTGTACTGCTGGGCTTGCACCTTCATCAAAAACAGTGCCAGTCCTGTTCCTCCCCCTGAGCACACTCAGCTCCAGCTCACCACCCTTAATGGGCAGTGCTAAGTGTGCCTCTTAAGCCCTTCCACTCCACCCTACCACCAAAGCACCTCCTGTTTTAAAGAGAGGTGATGGCATGTGGGCATCTCGCAGTGAACCCCTGGAAATCAATGGGAATTCTGTGCTCCTGAAAATCAGCAAGGAAGAAAAAAAATTTCAGTGTCATCCCTGCTTTGCTTTGGGAACTTCAGCAGTAATTTAAAGGAAATCAGCACATGAGTTTGTACTGTGGTTCCAGAGAAAGTCATTCACTTGGAACGATCATTACTTACCCAGATTTCTAGTTTTCATTTCCTTCATCATAAACAGCCACATTAATCACCTCAGCACCATGGAATCTATTTCCTTCTTGTCCCTCCCCTCACCCCCTCCAGGACAATGCAGCATTTTCCTTACTCTTATGAACAGCCTTTTGAATTTTGGCAAAAAAAGAGGGTATTAAAGATGTGCAGGCAGCATCACCTGAAGCTGGAGGCTGCTGATGTGCTTCCAACACAGTGAGCATAATTCTGTTAAATAGTTACATTTAATGTAAATTGTTCAGGGGGGAAATTTGCCCAGGTCCAGCACTGATGCAAACATGACTTGCAATCTGTGGCTTGCACCAAAGGCTACAGCAGAGGAGAGGGATGATCCTCAACATGTGAAAGGATTTCATGTGAGCTGAGCACCTTCTGCTGCCACTTTGTAATTGTTCTCATTTTTTCTTTTTCTAATTTTTTTTTCTTTTTTTTTTTAACTAGGAATGGCCTCAAGCTTCAAAATTCCTTGTCCCCACAAGGGGCTTTTTCTGTGTGGGGCAGAAATGCTGCTTGCAGTATGGAAATGGGAAGAGAAGTTCATTCACAGGAGGTGAGGAGCATATGATGCAGCAGTGTGGTAACAGGAGCTAATTTAATTTTACTTAGAAACCTCTGGACTGAGAATAGAGCATGCATTACTGCAGCTGTAGCCCATTACCTCTAATGACTCTAATTATTTTTTATGGTATCCATCTGACCAGCCATAAGATTCACGTTGAGCATAAAATTAGCCAATGTTAGCACCGTGCCTGCTTCTATCTCATACAATTGGTAAATTATGTCAGCAAGTAAACATGGAGCTCCATCAATTTGCTGGTAATGAACCAGCTTCTTCAGCTGAAATTTGTTTTCAATTTTACCTCCCTTGTTTCAATGAAATCAATGGGATCACCCATTCCCAGCGACTGACACTTCTGACTTCATTATTTGGGCGTTATCTCATATATGTCAACTCCTAGAACAAAACACAGCACTTTTCTCCCCATTAACAGGAAGCTAATTAGGTTTTACTGAATTGCAAAGAAGCCATGCTTACTTTCTATTTTTAGTAGGCAAGAAATTTTTTTTAAAATTATTTTTAATTGTCTTTACTTGTATTGGAACAGAAAAGTGAAGGAGGAGCAACAGGTTGAGCCTTGACTAACCTGGCGAAAACCTCAACTGAAACCTCAACTGAAAACCTCAACTCACTTTCAACTGAAAACAAGTTCAAGCAAAGTTTGTCTCTGCCCTGAGCTGTCCCCTTCATCACTAGAGTTCCTTCCCACTGATATTGCCATTTCATGGGAAAGGCATAGGCTAAAATATGGCAAGAACAGCGAGTGTAATATAAAGCAGGAAAGAGACAAAAAGGGAGCTGGCCTTGGTACATCAGAGCCAGAGGTTAAAATCCAAAGGATTTTAAATGCACAATGTCTTTTCCTGAGACACCATGATTTTGACAAAATATGACCTAAGTGGCACAATACAAAAGCAGCAAGCACACTGAGAGCTTGCAGAAGAGATCATCACTAATAAGAAAATATGTATCCCTGTTATTTATTGCCTAGCATTGACATAAATCTTGTTTTCAATTACATGTTAATGAAGCACACCAATTACTGTTTGAATAGGGACATCTGATTACAGTCTCAATCAACAGAAATAAATCTTGCTTATGGAACGTTTCCAGGGTATTTTCTTTAGAAACATTAATTAGAGAAGTAAACAAGGATATATTATTATCATGTCATTCAATTGTAAATCCTGCCTATCACTGTAAATACTGGTTAGTCTGACAGTGTGCATCACCACAGTTTCCAGTGTTTATGCTGCAAATCTAATGAGTGACAATTCCAGTGCAGCCATAATCTGAAAGAGATTGTTATGGCTTCAGGTCCAAAACCTTATGCAATTCATAATGTAATACACTGAACAGTAAATGAAAATTATTTTAGCTATCTCCACAAACCACAGGTAATTCCCAAGCAAACCCCACCTAAATCTGTCAGAGACCTGACAGGTGCAGAGGTCTAATGATGCTTTATTGGAAATTACAGTTTTCTAATTGAGTTAGAGATAAGTCTGTTTCAAATGGCAGGGGGTGCAACAAATTTTCTCATCTGTGTTTGGGCAACACAGATGCTGAAGAGATTTTGTACAAAGCTGAGTCAAGAGAAAGATAAAAAGGAGTTGAAAATTACCCTTGAGCTAACTTTGTAAGCTTTACTGTTTCCTTGGATAAGGAACCTTGTGTTTACAACTTTTCTTTTTTCTTTTTTAAATAGAGCTCTTACAGCTTCAAGGAATGCTTCATCACCAGCAGTGTAATAAATCTGCTGCTGGTTTTGGTTTAACTGCATCTCAGAGCCCAATGGACCAGTTTATGTATTTTTCACCCAGCTGGAGTTATGGGTCCTGTGTTTAGTGAAATTTTCCTGAAGAGAGCTGATGCTAAAACAATATTCTTCTGACCATGTAATGGACATATCTTATTATCTCTTCAGAGACCACAACTCTGTGAAAAGGGCTAACAGCAGCGAAACCATCACAGAGCAGGGCAAAGCCAGCTTCAGGAAGATGCTCAGCTAAATTAAAAGAAGATTTGAGAGGGTCCAGACAAATGAGTAATCAGAGGAGTTTCTAGGGAGGGTATTGTCTTGCAGCACCAAGCAGGTGAGAACCAGCTTTCATTCTCCCTCCAAAAAAATGCCATTCCTCAGCAAGAGAAGAGGTTTGAACATATGGTTCCTCCCACCACACTGCAAATCCCCTGCTGCAGTCTTCCAGGACACTTTGCACTAGCTGAGGCTGATTCAGAGCACTAAAAAGCAGCAAAACTAAGAAAACATGGAGCAGTCAAAACACAACTGTAAACTCCTTGTGATTGCCTACCATGATGCAGCACAGGAATTGCTGAGGGCAAGGTAATTATGTAAAGTTGTCTCCAATATCTTAGGGTAGTTTTGGTTTTACATTTAAAGTAATTCCTGGAATTGTTTACCAGAAGCCAAATACAGTATTTAGAAGACAAAACCTGAGATCAAGCAGATGATATCAAATTAATCCAGGGAGAAAAATGACTGTGTAATACTATTGAGATCTAGCTTCATTATGAACTGGAGAAGCGGTGAAGGGCAGAGATTGTCTAAGAAAGAAGTGCAAGATTAATGTTCAATGAAGTGGAGGTATGGCTGAGAAAATTAAAATCATCTGGATAATTAAAAAATTCTGTTGCTTATAAATCAAGGAGGGAAATTATCATAGAAATTGGGAGATAGTTGAACATGATGTGTGGTAAATACAGATGTGGTTTAAAAAGATGATGTATTTAAGCAGACAGAGAAGGGATTCAGAGATGTAAAAATAATGATTCCTATTTTAAGTGTAGAGATGACTGCAACATCCCTCTCCTCACCTGGGCTGGTCCAGCTTCCAGCCCTGACAATCTGGGACAGCCAGAGCCATCTGTGTGCTGAGTGGTGGGAACAGTCAGAATTGGGACAAAAAATGACATGATCACAAGAAAGCTGAGCTCCAACCAAGGCACAGGGCTGCTGCTGCCACTGGCTGGCACCTAAGAGCCCATAATTATTTTTATTACAAACACCTGACCACAGCTCCTTGAACATTTACACAGCCCAGGTTAAAACTGCTCAAATAAGAGTCTGGAAATTTCTTCATGGCTAACCTGTGTGTGGTAACCAGGGGGTTTGGCACTGCAGTGTGGCTGTGCCTCTGATCCCACTGCCCACAGCCTCCCTGCACTCCCCAAACCAGAGCTGCACATGCCTCATCTACCTAAACCACCCATTCATTTTGCTTATTATGTAACTTCTTGCAATAAATGAAAACAAATGGAAAGAAAATAAATTCCTCCTCCTGTTGGCTGCACTAACGACCAGGCTCATTTCACACACAGAGAGAAATAATTACTTTTCATGTTACCATAATTGCCTAAACCACAAATGCATTTTTTCAGAAACAAAGGTTGGGCTGGTGTAAGTTTCTAATTACAGGTTGAAAGCTTCTAATTAAAAGGCATAAATTGGAAGGAACCCTTTCAAGCAGAATTGCAGAAGAAGCTGCTAAGATTGGGTATTATCTTGATGGGGAAAAAGAAACAGAAACCAAATGTTGTGGCTCTTCCTCAGGGCCACTGACACCATTTGCTACCCAGTGTCTCACCAAGTGCCCTCAGGGACACAGAGGAGATGAACACAGCACAGAGGAGGGCTGTAGGGCCACATTTCACAGCAACCCTGAGCCACTGGCACAGGGACAGTGATGCTGAACCAGAGGGAACAGTTCAGGCTTCAGGCAGCTTCTTCCTGAAGTTTATACTGGTGGATGGTGGCAGGAGGACAAAGCCACCTGAGTTAGGCTAAAATGATAAAACATGATGAAAATAGGGATATATGAGTGAGGTATAATGTGCTGGATGAAGAATTTGTATTGGTTCATATTCACAGGACAAGGTGCCCAGATTTGGGGTGACTGTCACGTGCAGTCAGTAGCTGGATGAAATTGGGCCCAGTCTCTGCTACTTTCATGATTTGCTCTTCTGCTTTACTCTGAAAGAAGGCAGCATGATGCAAATGCTTTATCTTATTCTCCTGTTTTTCAGAGTGTTGAACAATCCTGCAGGGCAGACCAGCAGGCCATCCCTGCCAGAGAAATTGCTTTCCTGTGATAACCCACACTCCAACCAGAGGATTACTGGCAGGGGTGCAGCCCTATGCAAATATTGCAGTCATGAGCATCAGCCTTTGCATGCAGTCTCCTGCATCAGAACTGCTTGAGGAAGAGATGTCCATCTGGATTTTCATTTAAAATTACTTTTGAAGTTTGTCTGCCCATGGGGTTTTCACCTGCTGTTTGGTCAGCAATAAAGGAAAAGGGTCAGGGGGATTAAAATCTCACATGGATAGTGCTCAGGTTCAGCCTCCAGCACTCACTGCAGTGATGATTTTCTCCTCTCTGTTGATTTATTCTATTCCTTCTAAAAAGACTGGCATTAATAGTAAATCACTTACAATGAGAAATACAGAGATAACGAAGCTAAAAAGGATTTGGAATGGCAGAATAAAAAAACACTGCTGGAAAAAAAAGAAAAAAGGTGTGTCTTTGTGCATCATCTACTCAGTGGTGATACCCTTTGGAAACATGTACACACTTGCCTAAGTGGATTTGAAGAGCTTATTTAGCATGACAAATTGGCTACAACCTGATGGGTATTTCTGAAACCCATTCATGGACCTGCAGACACTCACATTCCCATGGCATATCCATTCATTGTACAGTCAATTTATAATGATTCCACCAAATTAAATCTTTATTAACAAACTTATTGACTCTGGCTTTGACTTATTGTCCCCCCTTTTAATTAACTGCAGTAATGAGACAAGCAACATCCAATATAACAAACATTTTGTTTAAAACCTGCCATTTATTTCAAGCAGCTCCACTAAAAATGAAGGCTGAATTGCTATTTGCTAAATGTCAATTTTCACACTCTGTTGAACCTTTTCTGAAGGCTGTCAACCACAAATCTGCAGTCATCTTTTCCCCTCTGATCACAGCTATATAGAGCATATAACAGGTTTTCAGTTACTTTTCATTCTTATGCAGAAGATATACCATTTTCTGTTCCCAGTATACTTTAAAAAATTGTAAATGTGCATAAATTGTAAACGTAAAGGGATGCATATGCCAAGGTTGTGGCCTCTTTCACAGTCACACCAGCAATGTGGTTCCATGTCTGCATGTGCAAGGGCACAGGAATGATCCAGACTCCTCAAATCCAGCCCATTATCATGCAACAATACTGCACCATCCTTTTTTTCCAAGTGCTGGGCTCCTGCTCACAGCTGGGGAGATGTTTCCCCCTCCAGATCACTCATTCACAGCTGTGCTTTGGGAGGAACTCTAAAATAAAGCCAAGGAATGGCCAGACCACCATGGATAGAGAGGCCCAGGGCTCCCTCCTGGTGACCTTTTTGGCACAGAGGAGTTTGGAAGGGCAGTGGGAGGGATGAGGAGTATCTGAACAAGTCAGGCTCAAAGCTCTTTGATGGTGTAGAACAGAAAATCTTACAGCTCTTTGAGATTTCCAACTTGCTTTCAAATATGCAAAAGAAAATAGGTTGGGAAATGGTGTAGAGAAGAAAATAAAGGAATTGTGTGGGAGGGTGGAAGGAGGAAAGGAGCAGAGAGATAAAGAGATCAGGAAAAAGAAAATCCCAACTTGCTGAAAATGAGAATATAGAGATGTCTCCAAAGGGACTACTTTAATTTAGGGACAAGAATGTTTTGCAAATTCTTAGCATCAATTTATTTTCAGCTAAAACCAAAACTGTTTTCTACTTGTCTTTTGCACATAATCACTCCTGAGGAAAACATGCATTCAGAGGTGAGGCTTGGCAATCCTTCAAGGCAGATGTGCCAGACAATATTCCTCTGAACTGCAAGAGAGACTGTTGAGCCTGGAGGTTGCAATTCCCCCTTTGCTGGGGGCTGCCCTACTGGCATGAACCCACCTCTTCCTGGGGGAGGGAAATCCCTGTCCTGCTTCACCTGCTGCCCCTGGGAGCTGTGCAGCCCTGCTGCTCACAGGTGTGTCTCAAGAAGCTCTGCCTCCTTTCTTTGCCTCTCCCTTTGCTGGCTGCTATCTGCCAAGGTGCTGCTGCTCTAAGTTGTTGACCTTGTTCACTTTAAGGCACTGAAACCTCTTCTCCTGCTCCTTGGGCCAACCACAGCAAAATGAGATTATGCTCAACGTGTCTTGACTCTTGCAAGGGTCCTTCCATCCTTCCTTGGCCAAGTCTGCCTTTTGACTGTAACAACCTCCCCTGGATGTCTCTTTAGCAGGTAACAAAGACAATTCCAGTTGCTAATGGAAGAGGTCAAATGGAGGTGAAGGGAAATAGATTAAAAACCAAAAAAAGAACTGATGTCAGAAAAGCTGCTGTACCACTCAGTGGCATAACCCCTTCCTGTAACAGGTTTTTGGCTGTGATTTTCAATTCATTTTGCACTATTTTATTTTGATTTTAAAAAGGCAGCTGGGTAGGAGAACTGGCTTTGTGGCTGAAGCTGGGATTCAGTGTCCAGCCCTGAGATTAAGTGCCTTTGTGACCACATCCAGTGGTCCCTGGGCTCCCTGCAGCCAGGTGGGGATGGCTCAGCACAGCCCAGGAGGAAGAATTCTCCCCAACACAGCAAACTGAAACAGGCAAGTCTTTGCTGCTGATTTTTCCTGGTATCCAAGCCAGCTCACTGGAAAACTTCCTCACAGAATGCCCCCTGTGCTGCAAGGCACAGTCCTGAGCCATCACCTCACCAAGGAACTCCACCAGATTCCTGTGAGCTGGGAATGCCCCCAGGTGCACAGGGCTCACCCCAAGCACTGCCCTTAAAAGAACTCAATAGAGTTACCTTGGGAACACACCAAGAGAAAGGAAATTGGACCTTAAAATCAACCTTAATTCTCCCTTTGCACAGCCAAACAAAGTAATGATAATGATAATGACAACAACAACAACAAAGAAAAACTGCAAGAGAAAAAAAAAAAAGAATTATGGGTGGTTTCTATGGTCTCAGAAACCAAGAAAGATCAAAGCTGCAAGGTATAATTTTTTTTTCCTGGAATGCCTTGCTTTTTCTGAATTGCCTGCACACTCATGGCACCTCTCAGCAGTCACATTAACACTATTGATTGTCTGCTTGGTGGGAAACAGGAGGAAAAATAAAACAGGCAAGAACTTAACTCTGTTCAGATGCCTCCAGTGCAACTGCACGTGGATAATTTTTTTATGGATGATCATCTCTTCTAAAATCTCCCCAGTGAAAATTGCTGCTGTGCTCTTCCTCTGTGTCAGTACCCAAAGCCACCCAGCCAGGCAGGGCAGGAGCTGGAGCTTTCCCAGCTCCTCAAAATGCTGGGGTGTTCCTGTTCTTTGAGGGAAAGGCTGTGAGAAATGTCTTCATTTCTGCCTTTTAGAGCTGCCAACCCTCCAGGTTTGCAAGGGCTCCACGCCAGGGCTGGCCTGTCACCTCCCTGGTGACAGCATTCCACCCCCATGGCCCAGCAGCCAGGAGTGGATATCTCCAGTGGATATCTCAGACATTAAGTTCACTGCAGCTCTTCTCTCCATCTTATTCCAATTATTCTTGCAGTCCTTTTCCCCCCCCCCCGTATTCTGCCATAGAGCAAGTCCCCAGGAAAACAACATTTGTTGTTACCCTAAAAATGCACATTTGCCATTTTTAGCTTATAGGTGATGACAGTAATGGAGTACCCAGGGTGAAACCACAAAAGCCCCCAAACCAGAGAAAACACCCCCTGCTCTCCAAAAGAGCTCATTCAAACCTCTCCAGCTCAGCTGCTCCTGTGGTGGATGAGGCAGGAGCTGCAGAGCTGAGCTCTGCTCCAGTGGGAACTCAAGGGAAATATAGGTTGGATTTTAGGAAAAAAGTTTTTTACGTAAAGAGTGATAAAGTTGTGGAATGGCTGCCTGGGGAGGTGGTGGAGTCACCATCCCTGGGTGTGTTTAACAAAGCCTGGATGTGCCAGGGTTTAGTTGAGATGTTGGGCTGGGTTGGACTTGATGATCTTGAAGGTCTCTTCCAACCTTGTCATTCTATGGGAATTCTGGGAATTCTGTGAACACCTGCCAGGGCTGCTGGGCACAGCTCTGCCCATGGATGGGTGTGCAGTGAAACCTGGGAGAGGTTTTACCCAGCAACACTGACTTCACTCCCAGCACACTTCCACATCATCCCCAGTGTCTTTATCTCTGTAAAGGATATCTTCTAAAAAGCAGCCACATCCTGCCAGTCATGCTGCTTCAACTTTACTGCTCTAGTTAGAGGTGTAATGTGGGGAGAGCTTAAAGAGATATAACTGGACGGGTCTGTTTTAATTGTTCCCCCCAGACCTGTGCTCCGTGACCTTGGACATCTACAGAGCCATAAATATGAGCTTTGATTGCTGTTCCCATAGTGACTGGCAGGAGGAACACAGTGGAGGCTGGACTAGGATTGCTTCAAGCAGGCAAGCAGCAACTGGAAATCATTAAGTTCAGAGGCTCTGGGGACACTAATGTCACTGCAGGCCAGCCAACCTGGAAGATAAACATTGCTGGGCACTGGGAAAATGATTTTTCTATTTGCTTTCCACTGAGAGAGTGAACTAGGCTACACTTTAGGCACTAGGCTTGGCAAATGAGACCGTGAGCTCTTCTGAGGCAATTTTACCAGTGCCTTCTGCTGCTGGAGATGTCAGAGCCACCAGTGGGGTCTGTCAGGCTGTGCTGAGAGCACTGACTGCTGAGGAGCAGAGCAGCAGGCACAGCTGATCCATGGGGAATATTTCCACCTGGAACAAGATCCATGAGAGCTGAACCATCCAAAGCTGCAGGGCAGCAGGGTTGTCCCTGCTCAGTGCCAGAGCCAGCCTGGATCTTTCTGTCCCATCCTGCATTGTGCACTGAGGGCTGTCAGGGAGTTTGGTGTGGGAATGGGGCACCTCTGGCATCCCACTCCACATGGATCCAGGGAGAGGAACACAGACTGCCCTGCAGCTGCAGCACCCAGCTCCTGCTTTCCCTGTGCTGTGAATTAACAGCACAAACAGAGCTCAAATAGCTCTAAACTCTCCTGTTTCAATAGAAGGAATGGCAGAGTTTCAGGAAAAGCACAGGCACGTGCTGGATGTCTGAGTAGGTACAAGAGCAGCTCAGGAACGTTGGCACTGGCTGAGGGCAGAGCAGGAAAAGCTGAGCTGTGCCAATGGCAGTTCTGAGGGACCTGCTCAGCACACAGGTGCTGGGGGCACTGCCTGGCCATCCTCACAGCTTCCTCAGCTCCCCACACATCACAGCAGAAAGGAAATCACACAGGGGCAAATCCAGCATGGCCAACAGATCCCTCCCTCCAAGTCATAACCCTCACAAATACAACAGCTTCACCCTCTCTGTGAGTATATTCAGGTTTGGAATGGAAAATACCTCTTCTGTCAACCAAGGTAAATCAGCAATTACTCAGAAGGGAAGCAACACCAGCTCTGCCCATCCATACACTTTGTACACTCTCCACACTCTCCAATTTACATATTTAAGCTCTTCTGAGTCTGGCATCATGTCAACTTCAATGCCAACAGAAGACAGATAAGCCCATAAAGCAACAAGTCCAAGGCATCACTTCTCCCTTGCTCCATACAGCACTTACACATATTTGCACAGATCTGTTAGAACAGCAGGTAATGCTGACATGTTTTGAAGCCAAGATTACATGGTTTTTTTATGAGAAGTTTGGTGGCATGCCACAGGGAGACACTGCACTGTTCTCATGGGATAATTGATCATCCCAGTCTCTTCTACATGCCTCAGCCTTTCTCTGAAAGTAGATCCCATCATTTTTCAAGTAGCTGAGTCAGATTTGCCAACTCTGCACATTCTTATACTGACCACAAGCACTTAAAGCATCAGCTATTTTATTTTTTCTGCATTTGGTTCCTCTATCTTTCTTTTTCTAGTTTGTAGAAAATGCCAGAAATGTCCAATTCTTTTTTAAAAATTACCAGCTTGTAACCCCTTGATAATTTATACAGTATGGACAATCCTACTTGGAAAAAATCAAGGATTAAAAATATTAATCTCTCAGGTGCTCAAACATCTTCAATTACTTCTTGAAATACAGACTAATAATAATTATTGCCTCCTCTGCTTTCCTACTAATCCATCTCTCAGAAAGTGCACTTCTTGAACTGTAGAAAATGACACTTTTAAGAGGAATTTTGCATTTTTCTGACTGCAGCAAACCATATGGAGAGTGGCTGACGGGTGCTGATGGATAACAAACACACCAGCAGCTTCCCAGAATACTTATCTCTGAAAAGAAGGGAGCTCTGCAGAAGTGGCCTGGATAGCTCCATAAATCAATGCCACACCATTAATTCCTGACAGACACTAAAAAATTAAGGGATGGTCAATTTTAACTATTGGCCCTGCACAAGTCTTGCAGTTGTTTCTTCAGGAGAGCCATAATCTCCATGTGAGAAGCAAGAGAACCATTGTGGGAATTTCAGTCTGGCTTCTGAAGGCTGATTTTGCTTTTCGTTGCTTTAAAAGTGCAGCCAGATGTTGCTTTTGTTTATACTGAGCTTTGTTTTTCTCCCCCTGGAAATTCAAACCAAAGGCAGCAATTATTTTGCTGTAGAGTTGTTTATTGCAGGACAGTCCCTCTGGCAGGTTGGCCAGTGCTGGAACCCCCCACAGCCTGGCCAGACACTGAGGGAATTGTGCTTTGCTTCACTGGGAAACTGGGAACTGGCATCCAGCTGGAGGAGAGCTCCCTCAAAGAGATGGTTCTGAAACCAACACTCTCTTTGGTATTGCATGGCCATTTTGACAGAGTGTGTGAGTCACAGAAACACTTTTCATGTGGCTCTGAGCACCTCTGCCTGCAGAGCTCCCATTTCCCTGGCAGTGATTCCCCTTTCAAGTCACATCAGCTCACAAGGTCTGATGCAACATCATTGAAAATGTGCATGTGTTTATCAGAGGTTACAGCATAAAATATGCAGGCACCTTCAAATATATTTCAGTCTGTGACAGCAAGCAGAGTGACTGAATATATGTCAGAGGTTTATGATGAACTCTGAAGTGTCTTCATTTAAAAGGCAGCATCCTTTTTTTACAGGCATCCTTTATTGCTTGATTTATCCTTTCTATCTGTAACTAACCCCTGGACTCATAGATTTAGACTCCTGGTGTGATGTTGTTTGAACGCTGTGCACCTCAGAGCTCTGCAAAACCTTCTGACAAATTCATTGCTTGGTCCCCTCTCAGTGTTCAGCACAATGCCAAGGGATGGAGAGATTAAATGGTGCCCTACTGCTCAACTGAGAACCCATAAAATCAACATATTTAGTGGGCATTAGAGAAAATTTGCCACATGCTAAGCAGGGAAGAACAGGAGAGGAACTAGGAGAGATTTAGTGTTCCATTTTCCATCTCTTTAGCTGTATTGCCCTTGATGTTTTCAGTGAGACATTGCTGGGTTTTTCTGTAAAGGATTAGGCAGGGGTGGAGATGAGGAACTGAGCCTAAGCAAACAACCAAATGTTCTCTTCTTGATAGAATCACATTGATCCCACAGATAAAACTGAGCATTTTTGGAAGCATGCAGGGCACAGATGGGCCAAGGCCCAGGCTAAAGCAGCTTCCAGGTCCCAGGGCTGAATTCAGGAGCTGGGTTGTTTCCAGATGTGCAGTTCCTGTTTCCAGATGTGCAGCTCCTGCAGGAACACGTGCAGTGTGGTTGCACACAGTGTGACTGCAAGCACACATTTTCAGTACCACCTTTGGAGTCCTTAGAGAGAGAATTTAATTCCAGAAACCTTAGGAAGCAATAACAATAATCTTTAACCTCTGGCACTGCAGGAGAAGGTTCTGCATATTTCCTATCAAAATGAGCAGCTTTAATAACCTTCCATTAATATCTATTCATACTGCAGGAAATGATGCAGAATTGACCAAGGGACACAACGTGCTCTGCAGGGCCACCATTACCTTGTGGCTCCATGGGAACTGTTCTTTGAATAAAGGCAAGGCTCTGCCTGCAGAATTCAGCCTATTATCAGAAACACCAACACCACAAGGGTTACCCCACACTGCCAGAGTTGCTGCAGTTCAGAAAGCTCCAGTGAATTAATCCAGAGCCTGCAGTAGGATTTGCACCCATGGGTTTGGGTTTGGAGAGGAGCAGAGATGAACTGCCCAAATCTCCTGGCACTGAACAGCTGGGAATGGCTTTTTCCACTGTGCTTCTGAAGCACAGACCCTTCTGCTCCAGGGGAACAAGAATTGATTATCTGGTATTTAGAGGTCTGGAGGCTTTAGAAAGAAGCAAACAGCATTTAGGAAGGACTTCATTTTTTTACCCTAAGAGACTCTGTCAGAAATGTCATTTGTAATTAATTAGAAGTGTATAACCCAGAAAAGATCCTGTTAAAGGCAGTTTTTAACCAAGGGCACTCTGGGTTTTAACCTTTGGCTGAAAGCTCAGAACCTGTTCACAAGTTCCTGTGTGCTTTCTGAGTGATCCTTCTGGCAGCATTTGAATTTCCAAAATAGCTTATAAAAAACCTTCCCTCTTTAGACAGAGCTCCTCAGTTGATTCTTGTAAGATATCCTGTTTTTCTAAAGAGATTTTTATTGCAATATGAACTTATTACAAACCATTTCACATGCACACATTTTCAATCATACCTTTTGGGTCACAAAAGAGAGAATTTAATTTCAGAAGCCTTAGGAAGCAATAACAATCTTTAACCTCTGGCATTGCAAGAGAAGATACTGCATATTTTCTATCAAAATAGACAGCTTTAATAACCTTCCATTAATATCCATTTATATTTATTACTCCTTCATTAAAGTTAAGACAGCAAATCCTTAATAAAAAACCCCTAAACTGACATTTTACTTTACTTCTTTCTCTGTCTTTTAAAATGCTAATACTTAAGGAAGTGGACAGGACATGAAATATTTTTATCACTGCCACACACTTCAGCAGTAGCAGTGTAAACTCTGTGTCTTGCTTTTTGCCCTTATTATATCAAATATAAGCAGATTTTCTCTGAGTTCACTGGCAGGGAACATCTCCTTAGAGCAGCACATCCCCTCATTATCCAGCCCTATCAGCTGTTCTCCAGCTCACCAGGAGACCATTTCCTCTCTGCTTTACAACCTCTTTTATGATCCTTGATGGCCTAAGTTTGGGGTTTTTCAGTTTACTTTCCTGCTTGATTCCCTCGTGCCACTTTATAACATGTCCTCAGCCAGCCTTCCTTAATGACATGAAACCAGGCAAGAAGGCAGAGAATGTGTTTTTCTTTTTGTTTTGCAAAAGGCAGGAGATAACTCATGAACTGAGGTCACCTCAAGAGAGAACAGAGAATTGCAGCTGAGTTTCAGCTGGAGGAAGAATTGCCAGGAGGGTCCCAAGATCCCAACACCCATCCCTGTTTGCCTAAGCCAGGACAGAGCTTCTCTCCTTCCGCACCTACTGCCTCCACCCTGGGGTTTTTGCTCCTCCTCTCTGGAGAACTGCACAGTATTTCTGTGTTTTTCAGGCTTTCCTGAGGCCACTCACCTGCTTTTGGGCTATTACTGGGGTGCAATCCCATTTCTGCTTCCCCATCTCCCACGTGGCCCTGAAGCCACACAGCATCATGTGAAGGAAAAGCTTTGAAGGGTTTTTTAAGGCTTCTTCTATCCAAGGGTGTTCTTGTGCAGCTGAAGTGAAACAGGGCATTATTTTCCTTGCCAGCAAGGCTGTGTGTGTGTGTTGGGGTGTGTATTTAGAGCTCTGGGACAGATGAAATGGTGGCAGCCACTTTGCCATTCAAACCAGTGCTCCACCTTTAACACGGTGCTTTCACAAGTACGGCCCCAAAACTGCTCCTTTTCTACACTGAGTCACTCCAACACCACTTCAGCTGGGAAGCAGAGCAGGGACTGCCAGCCTCAGAGCTGTCAGCAGAACCTGGAAATGAGGCTGTGAAATCTGGAGATGAGGAAAAGGACCCACCTGGCAGCACAGAGGAGCTTCTGCATTTCATCTCCTCCCCCCACAGGACACAAGGTGCCAAGGGGTCAGCGACCTCCTCCAGGCAACACTGCTGAGCCCAGGAAGGGCAGGGCAGCCCACAGCTGCTGCTCACACCCTGATAAGGTATTCTTATCACTCCAGATGAAGTAGGGACCAGGGGAGCATCTATGGACTGTGCAAAGAGCGGCCAGGTTTGGCTGCTGGTCGTTTTTAAGGAAGGGATTCTCATGAGCCACGTGGTGATTCCAAACTGCACCCCAGAGCTGGCAGTGACATTCCTTCAGTGTGAACTCAGCAATGCTATTTGGCCAGAAATTATTACAATTCAAGACATCCAGAGGTGCCCCAATAACCCAGGGGATAAATCCATACTGCAGAATGCACAAGAGAAGCAGAGCAGTGGCAGTCACCACACATGAAAAAGATAAAATCAATTCATGATGAAAGGACATAGCTACTCCTGTTTGGCCTTAAGAAAGCAACTCTATTCCCCATGAAACAAATTCAGAATAAAGATTCTGCAGGCATGGTGAACATTTGTCATTTCTCTTAATAAGCAGATACAAAATACTGCTTTCAAAAGGAAGGACCCCACTGTAGTTGTGGACACATATTTCCCTTCTCTTTAATAAGGTTATGCAGCAGCTATTGATTCCTGACTACTGCCTAAAGTACAATTAGTGCATTTGTAAAAATGTCCTTTTTATTCACAGGGGACTTCTGTAGCTCCAAGTGCCTCAGTCAAACTAATAAACATTATTGCTGTGGCCCAGCCAAACCCTCTGCTCCCAGCAAAGGGCAGCAGGAAACAAAACCCTGAGGAACTCCTCACGTGGGCAGTGAAGTGTCTGAACTGCCCTTCCCTGTTCTGTCCCAGGTTAATGAGAAGTCTGTGTTGATGCCCCATTCTCAGCAAGCTGGCTGGGCACTGCTGCAGTCCAGCAGGTGAAATCCCAGCTGTGGGTCCTGTGCTGGGCTCAGCACAGTGGGAACAGGGAGCTCTGCCTGCAGACACCTCCCAGGCTCACAGGGGAAGCCTTAGCAGGGAGATATTCCTTCTTAAAAGCAGGGACTGACTGCTGAACAACGCAGAGATTTTTATTCTGCCTTCTCTGCTCTTCACTTGGGGTTTAAGGAATATGTGATGCACAGCTGGAGAGAGGTATGAAGGGATAGAGAGAAATATTAAAGAAAACCAGGTATTTTTCTACCCAAAAGCAAACACGGTGCTCAGTGGATTACATTCCTCTCATTTCTTTAAGATAAGAACAGTGTTCAAAGGAAAATCTCCTTCTCTTCTGAGCTATTCAGTCATTTTAAATATGATTACATCCTAAATATCACAGTATTTGCAAAGGATTGGTATCACAGTGATAGGTGGGTAAGGTGCTTTCCTTGCCAACTTTCTATTTACTTCTGTATTTCATGCTCAATAGCCTCAGTACAAATAGCTCTATCTCAAGTACAAATGTTATGATAAAAGAATGGGTTTTGGGCCTTTCACAGAGCGTGACAAATGCTGGATCCCTGAGCAGCAGCACCAACTGATTCCTGCTGCAGCATCTCCTGACTGCCCTAAGTCCTGCCTAAGTCTTGCCCTAAGGAACAGCAGCTCCAGCCAGGCTTTGCTGCAAGGAAAACATTGAAAAAAACCCAACAGGTTCCTTGCCCATCTCTCTGGGCAGCTGTCTAATGATTGCTTTTAGAGCACTTATGGCTGCAGGCAGTCAATAACCTGCAGACTTTTTTATAGCTGGCACCCCAAAAATGGTCCTCAGAGCCTGGAGCCCAGGTGCCAGGGCACAGTGTCACTCCAGAGCATGGCAGTCCTCCTAAAACATTTTCAAAATGTAAATGAAAGCAAACATTTCCTGTAAACATCTGCATTCCAGAGGCCAAATGGTATTTTCATAATTTTCTGTAAGACCTTCCAAAAATACCACCTCAGACTAACCTACTTGACAGATACATCATGTTAGATGTGTCACCACATCCTTTTAATCAGTGTGGAGTCAATATTCTGTATTATATGAATAACTAATTAGTTTCACAACTTATTTCCACAGATGTCATTGCAAAATCTATCTGAGGAATGTCATCTGCACTTGAGAGAAGGACAAGCATTGTAATTAAGCATTAAGCCATTTCACCAGTGTGAGTCTGCCATGGAGTGTGAAATGGCTATAATTCACATTTTTAAGACCTTGCATTTATTAGCATCTATTTTCTACTCAAGGTTAGCAGTGTACTGCACAGAGAGTTAAAAAAAGCCAAACAAGCTCACTTTTTTGTTATTCAAATGGATCCATCTGCATGTCTGACTGTACAGACTGGTCACAGGGATGGGGCTTCTCTCAAGTCCCAGAGGATTTCTGGCTCACACACCTCTGTGAGCAGCACTCGAAGGTCAGATGGATGCTCTGATTATGGAGCAAGTGACATTCTGCTGTTGAAAGCTAATGACAAAACCTGGGCACAAGGCAGCTAGGCAGGATACAGATCTTGTACACAGCAAAGGAATTCAATCTGAGATAACAGCCAGCACTGATGATTAATATCTCCCAGGAAAAGACTTTGTTTGCATTAGGAAACCCCCACAGAATAAAGGCCAGAAAATAACACCAGCACTGCACAAGGGTTCAGTGGTCATCTCCCCCTTGCTGACACCTCACAGGAATCCACAAGTGTTCACTGGAATAAACAGTGTTTCAGTATCCTATAATACTCTCTATAAATGACTTTCATTTCTCACCAATTATTTCCTCTTTTATACCATTCAATTTTTGCATTTCCTCACTTTTTTCTCCTCTTAATCATTATTACTGTAATTGGTTTTAGACAGAAATATTATTTTTGTACCTACTTATCTGTGGTGCCTTGTGAAACACAGCTGACAGAAACTTTAACTTGGTAAGAATTCCTGTTTTCCAAAATGAGTGTTGTTATGTTAGCTCAGCACTGTATTTAAATTGTTTTTTGTTACAATAGGTCTCACTTGGACTATTTGGATAGTTCAGTACTCTATGTGGTGAGGTGGAATTGCACTAATAAAATCAAGCAGCAAGCACATTTCATCTGCCATTTCGTGCCTTCAGTGCTTCATAATTAACTTTAGCCCAAAATTACCCCTTTAAGCCCAAGGGATTAATTCTACCTTAACTATATTTGTGCATTACAGAAAAAAACAGTCATCCCCTGGCTTCCTGGCCTTGGATGAGCAACTTACTGCATTTCTAACCCACAATATCTGTGGATGAATTCCAGGTGTGTGCTTGCCCCTCATGGAGTGAATGTCATGCTGTCTGATTTCCTTTTATTTAATTCTGGGAACAGGAATACCCTGGAGCAGGTTTCCAAGCTGCAGCACACTGGTACTGAAGGCAGCTCTGCCCCAACCCCACCCTGTGCCCAGCCTCCAGCACTGGCACTTTAACAGCATCCTCCTGAGACTTTTATCTTATATTTCATCACCCACCTTTTAATCCCTTCATCTCAAACTGTTTCCTTCTTCCTTATTCCCTGGCTAGTGCAGCCTTTATCCCTCACCTCTGCAGAGTGCTGATCTGGTGTTTGATGGACAATTTCTGTTTGCATCTCTGGCATCTATTTGCTTTTTGGAGGAATGTAAATAGAAAAAGGCAGGTGATTCCTGCCAATGTCAAGGAGAGGTTCTCAAGGCAGCCTCTTGACAAGTGACTTGGGTGCTACTCAAATAATCCAGTGAGAAAAGGTCATATTGAATTCAACTTTTATACATAAGCAATCACATTACCATATGTCAAAGGCACCAACCTGCTTTGAAAAGCATCAATGCAGATGAGTACAAATATTTCAATGTCCAAACAAATCTCCCAAGCCCTCCCCCTGAACTATTTTGGGATGATACCAGATGGCAATACTAAACATCCCAAGTATTTAAATTAATTTGGATTTGTTTGCTTTCCTTTTTAGAGATTTTGACCAGTTTAGACCCCAACAAACAACGACAAATTCACTCAGGAGTCTACAATTACCTTAAATATGTAAAAACATGAAGAAGTTCACAAAAGTAAATCAAATATTTATCAACCATCTCTAGTTTTTAGGTCACTATTAAAGAATATTCTAGAGTCTAGGTAAGAAACATGAGCTGGTAATGACACTCTGAATTAAACAAGACATTAATGAGCTCTGGCATTCCTAGCTGGACACTGAGCAGGAATGTCTTAGGGCTCCTGAGTCTGTCTGCAGCAAAGTCCAGTGCTGCCTCAAACAAGCACAAAAGCGATTTCTGGAGCCTTGAGAGGGGCTCAGCATGTCAGGAAAGGGCTGTGCACATATTCCCACTGGGATTCTCTCCTGAACCACTGCAGAGGTGTTTTAAAAAGGACCCTGAGCCAAGAGGATCACCGGGATGTTGAGCAGCTGATTCACCAAGAAAGCTGAATGATGAAAACCATTCATCAGCCAGAGGGACAGAAAGGCTGGTGAGAACAAGGGTCCTGTCACCTGGAGGTGTCAGCTGTGGTGGCACACAGGTGTGACTGCAGGCCTTGGGGACAGGAGTGGCACGTCCTGTCGGTCTGTCCTGCCAGGGACTCAGTCTGTCTGTCCAGGAGAGGAGGAAGGCAAGGAGGACAGTCCTGACTCCCAGGTGGGACAGGAGCAGCTGGTCTCCTCTCTTTGTGACAGCTGCCACCTCATTTTGGAATCCAGCAAAAGAAGGGGAGTGGGCACTGACAGGAGCAAAGGGAGAAATTCCCAGTGGATCATAATCCTTGCTTTAGGCTAAAGATGGAGGCTGGTGCTGCCTGGGGGCACCTGCAGCAGCTGAATGGGCACTTTCCACCTCAGAAGTTCAGCCCAAGCAGGAAAGGAAGCACTGTTTATTGCAGAAGAAGGTCTTTTAGAGGCAAGCCAGCTACTGAGGGTGTGATTTCACTGCTGCTTCCCCAGCAATGTGTGACAGCTCAGGGCCCATCTCATCCAGCCCCATCTCACTGCAGCATCTTTGTAACTAGGCAGGAAGGACACCTTGTGCACACACTGCTATCAAAATAGGAAGGAAACAACAAATCTCCCCTCAGAGTGAGATTATTTTCACTATTAACTCTGCACTGCCCCCAAAAGGCTCTGTTTTACCTAAGAAGCAGCCAGTGATCCACCATGGAGAGAGAGATGGATGGATCTTGGTCTGGGGAGCAGTGGAGCATTTGTTCTTGGAAAACCTTGCTTTCCCTACACACTGCCACCACTGGCTCTTTTCTCCTCAGGATGCTGTAAAAACATTTATTTTTTGCCAAGATAAACTTGTTAGAAGCACACAAAGTATTTTAGGATTTTATGGGATTTTGTTCCCCCCAGGTAAATCCTATTCAATATTTTTCCTCAAAAAAAAAAAAGAAAAAAAAAATTACAAAAACCCCAACAGATTTTAAAGGATTTTTTCACCCACTCCACCAATTCAAAAGGAAATCAGTTACCTAACAGCTCTTCACATAAAACAAGTGAAATAACCACATGAATTTAAAGCAGATCAAATACACTGAATCAATCCCTTGCATGGATACTGCCATTAATTCATTTCAATTTCATTTAGCTTAATTCACTTTGGAACAGAAGCATAGTCAATCAGGTTAAGGCTCTTTCAATTCACATTTTCCCCTCCAATACCACATCCTACATTTATTTAGATTTCCCCCCCCCTTCCCATTTTAGAAAAGTCTTAAATCATCACAAACTTGGACCACATCTCTTTTGCACTACTCAAGACCTGGTTTTGTAAATTTTGGTTCTTGTAAAATATCTTGCCTTTTTTGTTTTTTCTTTTAATGAAAATATCAGTAAACACAGGCTGTGCCAGAAAGCCTTTGTCACCTGAGGTCACCTAGAAATCCATTTGCTGATGCCTTTGCTTGGCTTTTCCAGGGAAATGGAGAGCCCTGCCCCACCACTCCCTGCCCTCCCATCTCCTTTTCCCACAGCAGCCCCTGCCCTGCCAGCTGCATGTCACAGTGAGTAAAGACCCCATTTCCTCTTTTTTTAAAGGAAGCAGACCCAAACTGGGAAAAGCACGAGGCAGGGTTCAACTCTCTGCCTGGAGGAAGAGAACAAACTTTCACAACAAACCCAATCACGCCTCCACTGCTCCTGCTGTCTGCCAGATGATCCCCAGAGTGGGAAACTGGGACAATTAGAGGGTTTCCTGGGGGAAACTGAAAGGCAGACAGACCCAAGGGGAGGCAGGTGGGATATTCCTCATCCTCCCTGGTGCCCTAGCTGGGCCATAACCACACCTGCTATCAGAGCAGGGAATCCACCAGAGGTGCTCTCTCTCAGCCCCTGCATCTGCAGTAAAGCAGCAGCACTTGTGCTCAACTCCAGCTGGCTCAGCATTGCTCCATCCCCAGCACTTTGCAGAGATGGCAACCCAAGATTTAAGGACAAAATGTCCTTCTGCTTTTTTTTAAATTTTTTTTTTTAAATATTTCTCTCTCTGTCTCTCTCTCTTTCTAAGGAGGGATAATTTGAGCATTGAGGCAAACCCCCACAGCACTCTTGGTCAGAAGATATCAGGAGATTCAGTCAATAATTTCTTAGGCCATATGATCACTATCTTTCCAGAGGCTAGTCAGGCTAATCATGCAAGTTAACCTGTAGTGCCACCTTTTTTTTTTAAATTATTTAAAAAGCCAAGTAAATGTAACACCCAGCCTTAGCTTGAGGGCAGAGCTGGCTCCCAGGAGCTGTGCTGTTTATTCCCCCCTGGCACAATGCTGTCAGCAAGTGGCATCTCTGCAAGTGTCAGCAGTTCCACATGTGCTGTGCCCTGTGTGGGTCAGGGAGGGTTTGCAGTTCTGCAAGTCAGATAATGCTGGAGAGCATTATCCTTCTGCCTGCTGCTACTCCCTGTGATCCAGCACAGCCTTCAGCACCTCCCTGCACAACCAGGAATGGATTACTCTGGGTTTTTTTTCCCAAATGCTGAGCCCAGGTTATGCAGAGCACATTACAGAGCAGGAATGCTGCTCTCATGACCTGTGACTGCCTTTAGTTTGATCACATCACATGGAAATATGGGGCAGGTCCCTTCTCTCCCATGGCATCCTCTCTTGTGATGCCTCCCAAAGAGAATCCCCAAGCTCTTATGCAAAAGCAGAAATGATGCCCAGCAGTAAGCACAACTCCAACAAGGCTCCACTGAGTTACCATCAAACCATATTCCAAAGTTTACCTTAGTTCCTTGAAGGGGTCTGCCCTGACATTGGGAGTTTCTATAGATTTAGGGAACACTGTGCCTTCTGCTCCTGAAATCACAAAACAAAACAGAAGACAAATTGTAAACATTATAAGCTGTTATCAGGGGAGTGATTGTCAAATCATACCTAGGTGCAATTTATCCCATTGCCTGACCCCATGTCCTTCTTGCACATCCCTTCTGTCCCCAGAAAAGCCAGACCTTGTTCATCTGCAATGGTTGCCTTGATTACCTGTGGGGTTTGCCTTAAACTGCACTTCTGGCTGGAAAAGCAGGTGCTTGCACCCTGACCTGGGAGAGTCTGCTGACCCAGCTGATGAGGGAGCTTGGAAAAGACACCCTTTGCTAACCAGGCCTCTAATCCAGCTGCATCCCCCATGGAAGAACCTGGAGCATGTCACAACAGCATTTCTTTCCCTGGGCTCTCAGAGATATTCCAGGGAGAAAAGCAGATTTTGGCTGGATCCCTGCAAGCACCTCTCCAGCCAGGCTGTGCTCCTGCCTGGGGAAAAGCAGGGAGGTGCCCCCTCATGCAGGGCAGCACAAGCAGACCCTGCCCAGTCCCAGCCTGGCCACCAGTTCAATGTGTGACCCAGAAATTATTTAACTTCTGTTCATTCCCCCCTCTCTCAGAGACAATGGGGAAGCTGCACTGCCCCATTTGCTGACTGGCTTTAGACCTGTGAACTGCTGGGTATCACAGACAGCTTGTCCATGTTCCAGACCACTGCAATCCTCTTCATGGCCACCTGCACAGCCCAGCTGGGCCATTTCACCCAACCATCCCTGAACTGGGTCAATATTTTGTGCCCAACCCTGCTCTCTCTCCTCTAGAAAGATGTGCTCTCCTCACATCACTGCTGTGAGCCAAAGCCCTGCCACCCTCTGGCAACCCTTTCCACTGACTGTTCTCATTTAAAATGTGCATCTAACCTGAAATGGTCCCATTTCATCTTTCAGCCACTGAATCTTCTCCAGTCCTCGTGTGCCAACCAGCCTTGCATGAGGAGACTTTAGTCAGACACTGATGGTGACCCAACCCCCCCAGCCTGCTCTGATTCTCTGAGAAGGTCTGGCCTTTCTGAATTAATCACTGTGAAGCAAATCCTCTGGAATTCTCACTGCTTTATTTTTCCTGAACCTGTTCTACTTTTAAAATACTCTGTTGAAGCACAGGAGTCCCCAGGTGCTGTCACTGACTCTCTGCTGCAGAACATCACATTCCTTGCTCCCACTGAAACTTCCAATTAAAACACAGCTGAGAGTGGCACCAACTGCCTCACACACTAGAAATTAAAGTTCCTGTTCTCCAATATATAGCTGCCAAGCCAGTGAGCAGGTATGACCTATATTCTTCAATTCCAACCTGTGGTCTTGCCTTCAGACACACTGTGAACAATTAGTCACTCTTTACCTGCAGTCATCACAGCCACTTCAGTGTCAGCATGCAGACAGCACTGGTGGCATTGTTTAACTTCTTTAGATTTTAGTCTGATAAAGTTATTGGTGCAAACTACAGATCCTGATGAAAACTTTTACAAGTTTGAGAGCACTCCTAACACATGCCATTGTAACTGTTCCCTGTGTGCAGTTTGAAAGTCATCATTACAGAATAACAGATGTTCTGAGATGGTCCAAAACGTGTCAAGACAACAATCCTGCTGTAACTGCTGCCATAAGTGAGAAACACCTACAACTGCATTAGGACTATACCTTCTTTGCACTGAAATAAATTAACTAAGCTGTCCCAAGGTGTTAAAGAAAAAAAAAAAAGAGAATGAAAACAAGCACTCTAACATTTATAAAAAACTACACAACTTTTTAATCCAGAAAAAAACAAAGTAAAAAATGATGAAAGCAGCCTAAAGTTTGAAGGTTTATACTTGGGGATTGAAGCTGATCCTGTGGCACAATACAGATACTGAGCTTTTAACTTTACTATAAGCTTTCATTGTTACAAGTTGTCATAAGCAGCTGTAACTTGCCAACCATGAAGGTTGTTACTATCAGATCTGTCCTCTCTCAACAGTTTCCAAATGATTTAAATCTCTGCTTTATCCAACACAATTGCCTTGGCTCTTGGCTTTGCAATGAAATGTAGCAAAACATCCAGCCTGCACTTATCTGCATAACAGAACAGTGATTTTTGGGGGAAGGAAGATGAGGAGCTAGAGCTGGAGAGATGCACCCAGATAGATATTCCTGTACCCTTTCCACCCACATGGCTTAAAGGGTGACTTTATGCTGGGCATTTTTATTAATTTTTAGACACCTTAAAGCGGATACTCAAGTCATGCAAACTCAAAATAACCACCTGCCTGTAACCAGAAGTGCTTGCAGAATAAGGAGAAACTTTAACTTATTTCTAAACCTGGGGTTTTCCAGGCTTTCATTTTTTAGCTTAAATGCAGGAAGCAACTTTGGAACCAAGGTCAATGAAAACCCCAATGCAGTCATTTCAAGAAGGTTGAAAATGAAAGAGCTGGGTATTCGTTTCCTCCATTTTCTTGTTTTCCCTTCCTACACAGTTCTCAAACCCTCTTTTCCTGCCTCCCTTCTTGCCAGATCCATTAAAAAGTCCCTCATGCACTGGGAACAGGAATGAGATTTCCAAACCCTTCTGTTTCTCTCCTTTGATCTGAATTTGAAGTGAATGCTACCTGCCTTGATAAAGCTTTCTGCCTTGACTGTATAATTCATATTCTTCTTTAATAACACAGAATCTCCCAAAGGGCCACCTGTCTCTGTCACTGAGCAGGACACCAGCCACGAGGGGATGCTGAGGGACCAGGACTGAGACATCCCTCCCTTGGCTCTGGCTGTCAGCAGCTGAGGGCCCCTTGAGTTGGCAGTGAAAGTTTATCAGAAACACTGATAAACTTCCCTCACCTCACCTAATCCTCAGGGGAAGTTCTCCCTGTGGTTTCACTGCTGCATGAGGATTTCAGTAGAGAACCATCCTCTTCCTTCTGTGCTATTGGGAATTTTCTGGACCTCAAACATGCCCCCTCCCTCCAGCCCCTCTGTTCTACACTGCAGAGTCTCAATCTCTGCCTGGGGGAGCAGCAGCTCCCGGGGGAAAAACTGCCTTGGACTAATTCATCTCCACTGGACATTTGTGTCCAAGTCTGGCTTTTGGCCACTGTGGAAGTCCCCAGCCAGGCTCTGACAGCACCAGTGCTGGAGGGTGTTGAAAGTGAAGGCTGGAGGAAGTGACCTCATTTAGTGGTTTTAGAATCACAGAATCACTGGTGTTGGAAAAGACTCTGAAGATCTTGGAATCCAACTGTGACTCAAGGCTTTGGCAAAACAAGGAAGGAAAGTTTGAGGGAAATGTGCTGTTGTCACTGAACTGGGCTATTCCAGCTCTGCTGAAGGAAACTGAGATATTATGGAGTAAAAAATTATTGAAAATATGAAGTCCAAGGTCATGTGCTTGGAAAGCAGTAAAAATTTCTTCAGCATGTTGGAGGCTTCCAAGATATAATATCCCTGGATAAAAGCTGAATGCTGCTCATGATTTATGGGAGTGTGACAGAGTCAAAGGGAAGGCAAACACTGCATTAAACTGAAAGGCAAGAAGAAAGTCTAACAGGAACACACACAAAAAAGGAAACCCCATTATTTTAAGACTCATCAGTGAATCCTCAAACTACTGTGTGTCCCCCCTGCTCATCCCCAGAGAGGAAAAACTGTCATGACTGCACAAACAGAAATCTGTCTGTCCTGTGAAAGAAGGCTGGCAGGATTTGGCTGTGGAGCTGAGCAGCATGGTGTGCTAAGGAAGGACACTCATGCTGTGCACAAATACATCAGGAGGGTAAAAAACACCAAGGGAAAAGAACCACTGGCCCTAAGCCAACGTTTATATGAGAGCTTGTATGAGCAGCAGTAAACTGGTCCTGAGTATATTTGGGGAGGAAAGTGAGGGTTTTCTAGCCAAAAGAGGAGCTGCAATGGGAGCAGCTTCTCAGTTAGATGGGACAGACAAAATGACAGATCTGAGAAATGCCTGACTGGCAGATCTGGTGTCCCAGAAGCAAGGGGCAGTATTTTCAGGACCAGCAATTTCCCTCTACTCTTGCATTTCTCTAGTCTTATTTTCACTGTCCTCTACCCGAGAAATGATGAGTTTTGACAAATGGTATTAACAAATAGCTCCAAAAGTTAAAGAATCAGCTGCTACAATCTCCCTTTTCAATCAAAGCTGCTCTATCCCTCTTCCTCTTTTACTGAGAATAAAGCCAATGTAACCTACATTTATTATTGTACAACACAGTTTCTGCCTCCTGAATTATCTGTTATTAAAACATTTTCTATCTGCCATGAAAAACACATACAGAAAATTTCTATTTCATTGCAAAGTTCTAATTTTTTTTTCCATCATATGAGACTCTCTGCTGCTGCTAAGGGTAACTTATGTGCAATCAGCCAAAGACAGAAGAAAACAATAATATCACTAGGATTTAAACACACTGTACTGTACATCCCTAGGCAATAAATTATTCTTTCTCACAGTATTATATCAGAGAGTTTTCTATTATACTGATTCCCTCTTCTGACACTGTGTAATTTACCACCGATAAATGTTCATAAACAGTTTGACTGAAAAATCCATAAAGCCATTTCAGCTTTATTTTAAGTCCCATTTAATGTCCCTCAAAAATGATTTCATCAATGTGTTTCCATTAGTTGGTTCTCTGCCCAATAACTTAATTCCATACAATCAGTCAGGAACTTATACAGCATATGACAGGATCTACCTGAAGTATTCTGAATCACATAAAGATTCACTCAGAGAGTATTTTGGGGTTTTTGGCTTTTTTCCCCCCTTGCAGTGCATAAGGTGTGGGGTGTCAAAGCCCCCTGTATGTGCTCACTTCATTCAAGAACAAAAATCAGGAGTTTCATGGCAAGAGAGCATTTCCAGTCCAGTTTTAGGGTTTGGAAATGGAGGAGCACCAATGCCCAAGGAAAGAAGCAAATCTCAGCTGGAAGGTGCATCTTAACCAGCAACAGCTCCAACCAGGGGAACACAGGACTCTGTGCTCAGCTTTTCCAGCTGCCTCCTGCTTTCCCAGCGTGCTGCAGAAGTGCCTGAGCTGCATGACACTGTCCTGGCACCTTCCTGGTGCCAAGGGCAGTCCCTGCTCCCTGTGCCAGCTGTGACCCAGCCACTGTGCCAAGGCACTGATCACACCCCCTCCCTCTGCACAAACCCTGCTCTCTGCTGGGAGAGAGAGAAGAGGAGCTCAAATACCATGCAATGAGAGGTTTTTGGACTAATAATTGATGCTCCTGCTGTCAGGGGCAGGTGGCAATCAGCTGAGCAGCTCTTGGGGCTGAGCAGAATGCAGCCAGACGTCAGGTTTCCACTCAGGTGCAGATACATCTGGTCAGCTATTCCCCACTTCCATTTTCATTTCTCTCCCACTCTGTATTTTTTTACTGATAACTAAAGTAGCACACCTTTAGTGGTGTATATCACTGCTTCCAAATGAAAGTGGGGTCTCAGAGGCCTGTGATGAACCTGGTGATTAAGTTTGCCTTAGTTTATCTTCTCTTTAGTGCTCTGCAGGACTGTGCAAATGAGGGGGGAAGGAGAAGGATCTGCTGTGATTTTTTCTAGCTGAAGTCAAGAGGCAATGTATACTGTGCTGTTGGTCTCCATAAACTTCTTTTATTCCCACTATTATTGATCAGGACACATTCAGCAATTTGTTCATGAAAACACCCATCTGAGGAGGTTCTCTCCTCTGCAGGTCTCATCAGGATAATATGTGACAGTCTCAGAAAGTGTGTGCAAACAGATGCCCAGGAAGTAAATCCAATACAATGCAGGTAAAAATTATTTGTGACTGCTTCTTCTAATTCCAAGCTTTAAAAGCCCTATTCATCCTTAATTTATGTTTTTAAATGGGTGAGCATAGTAATTGCTGTTGCTCCCCTTGAATCCCATTAAATCTGAAATCAATAGGAGCTCCATTTCAGGGTCCAATAATAGCCTGGTTAGGTTAAGCCAGTGCATTGAACAAAAGCCATGAAGCTTCATTCACATTTCTTTCCAGGATCCTATAAAAATAGCTCATTGCAAAGGTCTGTCTGTCTTCCTTTTTTGTCCAAGTGTTGGGCAGCTGTTCTTTTAAGGGCAACCAAAAATTCCTGAATAATGATGGCAATAATGAGATCATGTACAGCATCAACAAAGTGTTTATAATAAAAAAATGTAATATAATTTTTAAAAAATTAATTCTATTTCTTATTACAGATTATTTTTAGGCCCTGATCTTGGCACTGTATGCACACAGGGAGTGAGCCAAGCCTCAGGCACTGGGCTGGGGCTGAGTTAGGCCAGACAGGAGCTCCTTGTGACTCCAGCCCTGCTGGGTGGAGGAGAAAAAATTCTCTGACTCAGAGTCCCAGGGAATCAATGGAGCCTGGGTTTTAAGCTGGAAAACTTGCAAACAATGAGATGAGCTGCAAGCCCAGAGAGGAGCAAGTGGGTCATTAGTGATGTATGTGCCTGTAGTCAGAGCATCTCCAACAGCCACAGCTCATTTATCTGAGAACATCAAGGGAAGAACAGCACAGAGCAGACAGGCTCACACCCAAACTGAGAACAGACATAACGAGAAAGGTTGCTACAACTTATGCTGACCTCTAGATATTTCCTTCTTGACTAGTTTTGGGGTCCTTCAACACTTTTCCTGCAGCTCAACAATAGCAATGTCATCACTGAATTCCTTTGAAGCTCTTCTCAGCATTCTTGTGCAAAGTTGCAAAGGAACTCAGGGGAGCACCTGAAGTGGGAATACACAGTGGAAATTCATCATGGAGAATATTGTGTGAGCTTCAAACAGATCAGCTGGGGAGGACACTTAGGAAATAAAATATAAATCTGCCACACTTTTAAACTTGATTTCAGTGTTTGGTAAGTGTACAGTATGTTTCTTTCATAATCCTTGTGACATTTAATCAATATTAATCTGATGGTGGATGATTCCTCTCTTTCCTTAAACAGGATTAAGGGAACACAATCTGAACACACATTTCAGCCTGGACTCGAAGCCTATACACTTTACATAAATGCTATCCTTTCAGCCTGGAATGTACTTTAAGTAAAAGCAAACACAAAGAAAACTCCTCAGTATCTCCCTCTCCCAGCACAGCTTGTTCTTGCCAGTAAAAAGACAAATTTGCAATCTGGGTGAGTGGATTTTGAAAAAGGAGAGCAATCTAAGTTGGATTTGCCATTAAAAAGAAAGGAAAACAGCATCACACCTATTGCCCTTAAAGCATGGGAGCTATCAGAAATATTCATTCAAAATGGGTAATTTTCATTTCTTCCCTTGCAGAATAGGAGAAATACTTTATTCGAAAGAAAACATCCAACAATTGCATCTCAACCTCTGGGGAAAAAAACAAAAACACCCTAAACCCACCCAATTCAACGATATCAGGTTTCTTTTCTATACAGCTTTTAAATTCTCTGTCACTGCTGATTACAAGTTAAATCTCTTTGTGACCCCTGCTTCTTCATGGACACAGCAACAGCACAATTCCTAGCTGAGAGGAAAAAAAAGAAAAAAAGAATTTTCTTGTGGCTTTAACCACTGAGAGTAAACATATGTTTTTGCCCTCCACTACTCCTTAATTTTGCTAAACATAATTTTTTTCCCATAATCACAGCTCTGCAACAAGCTCAAGGAAATCTGACAGAACTGCTCAGCCACAACTGAGAGCTGAAGACAGTGGAGGCATTTTCCAGCCTGGCTAGTGCCAGTGCTAAACCCTGCTGCCTTCCTTTGGCAGCACATCTCCCTGCTCCCCTCATTCCATTCCCCATCCCTCTCCTGCAGCACCAACCACTACACTGGAGTAGTGCACACAATTGACAGCTTGGCAATTGCTCCAGGACTGCATTAGTGCTGCTGCCTGATTACCTGTGGGCAGGGAGCCCTGGGCATTGCAGCTGCTGCCCAGAGAAGTTCATACATCTCCAGCAAAAGGTCAAATGCCTGTCCCAGCTGGCTGGGGCTCGTTCCTTTCCCTGGCTGAGAGCACAGGAGGAGCTCAGAGCAGCCCAAGCAAGCTGGAGCTCATCTGCAACTGGGTGAACTGGGGGGAAAGGGCAGTGGCCCCAGCTGAGGGTGCAGAGGCACAGCAAGGCATCCCAGAGAAGTTCCCTGTCCTTTGGGTTAAAGGCACCTTCCCCTCCACTGCCTTTGCAAAGGGAAGGATTAGAGCAGGAAAATGTCTCAGTTTCCTAAGACATGAGCATTGCAGCACCATGGGTTTCTCTCACAAGGCTGCTTACAGACCTGTAGCAAGGACATGATTTCAGGGCAATGCCCAAAATCCACACGACAAAGACTGAAGCTTGGCATTTCCCCTCAGGGATAAAGCTGCAGCAGACTCAGTGGTGAGACCAGAAAGCTCCATTTCTTCTCTGGGTCAGGCCTGATTTCAACACTTGGCTACCAGAGTGGTTCCCTCTGCCACAAACACATCAGCAAAATGCCATTTGGAAATCATAATGGCTGCTGTAAAGGGCAACCATGCATGTTCTGATCCATAAATAATCCCTGCTGAAGAAGGGTACATGCTGTAAAAATGGGTGGTAATTCCTGGAAACTGTTAAATTTCCACCTTACCCCACCCTCTGAAATGACTGGTACCAGTCAAATACCTCTGTGGATTATTTAATGAAATATAACTACTCTTGCAGTCATTAAAGTTATCCTGCTGTAACTACTGCAGCAAGTAAAGGCTGAAAAGGACATGCCAAGAAGTCCCTAAAAGTTTAATATGGAGGAAATGTGAGCAGAGTTCTCTAAGCAGGCTGGCACTGCAGCCACAGCTCTGCAGGGCCCCTCCCAGACCAAGCTAATACAAGGGACCCTGAAAATGTTTGTAGGTGTGAAGCTCAGGGCAGCTGGGGCAGCTTACACAGTGTGTTAGCTCAGTAACATCCACATTAAATCCTGTTCTCCTCTGGACCAAAGTGAAGGATGCTATTGCAAAGGCTTTTTTAACCCTTCCATGGGGAACAAGCCACAGCACTGTGTGTTTTATAAATGCAGAGCAGGTCCCCAACAACAGCCCCAACACTGCCATTGAAAAGAGCTCTCTCCAGTCACAGTCACAGAATGACAGAATGATTTGCCCTGGGATGGACATTAAAGGTCATTTTGTTTCAACTCCCTTGCCACAGGCAGGGACATCTTCCACTAGACCAGGCTGCTCTGAGCTCCATCCAACCTGAGTGGGGCACCCACAGCTGCTCTGGGCACCCCTTCCCATGCCCTCACCCCCCTCACAGGATCCCATTTTTTGATGATATTCAATCTAAATCCAACTTCTTTCAGTTTAAAGCCATTCCTCTCCCTCCTGTCTCTGCATCCTCTTGTAAATAGCCACACACTCCTGGACCACACTGCTTTTATTGTTGGTGTTCCTCCACTAAATCCTCTAAATTCCTTAATAAACAGCTCATGAATAAAATGCTGGAAATGTGCCTTGGATTTAATTACTCCAAACTTATTAATAAATCTGCAATAACCTTTCAACAGCTGATTCCTCTTTCCAGGTGCATTCCCAGGCAGCTGGAGAGAAACTTGAACATAAAGAAAATGTTGCCAAACTAACAGTCCTAAAAGTCTAACCTGTGGTCAGCCTTGACATGCTCCACATGGTTCACTGCCCAAAGGGTGCTGGCTACAGTGGGAAAAAGCTACAAGAAATGTAGAAATGGAGCTACTGGCTAATTATTTGACAGGAAGGCTGGGAAAGACTGATGAGATCAAAGGTGCTTTTAAATCAGCCATGGCTCACACTGCTCCTGCAGTCTTTATTCTGGGAGATGAAAGGCATCCCACCCCACTCTAAATACAGCTCTTTTAGTCAGGGTTTGCCACAGGAGAAGGCTTTAGCCAAATCTTTATCATTAGGCTCCCTTAGAAGAAAGGCTTCTGCCATGCTAATGTCTGAGAGACATTTTCTGGGGAGTGGGAGCAATCCCTGTATTGTTCTGTTGTAGAGAAGGGACCCTGTGGGGTTGTGATTAATCCCATCCTTGTTGGAAAGCAAAACAGTAATTTTAACAGTGGTTAAAAAGCTTGGTAGATTTGTAAGGGGACAACATGCAGCCCATGCAATCCCACCTCCCACACAAACCCAGGGACTGCCAGACTCCTGTAAGCTGCACAAGTGTGGCTTTTGTGGTATTATCTCAGCTCACTGCAATGCATGTGGATTCCCACCAACATTTAGTCTTCAAAAGAAAAAAAAATCGGTTAAATCCATCATAAATATTAAACACCAGAGTACAGTGCAAGTTTCCCTGAAAACAAACTTCAAAACATAATCTCAAATAAAAAAGATGTCAGGGCCCTTGGGAGAACTGACACTGGCATGTCATCAGATGTTGTCTTATAAGGCTAAATTAAGCATCTGACCAGAGTTTAATTTCTGTAAAAACTCATGCTAATTTAAATTGCTTTAGATTTAATTAAAAATGTCTTTCTATAGAGATAATAATGTAACTCTGTTAATTAGCATCAAGTGGCATCTAGAGGGCATATTTAAAAACTAATCTGGAGAATAAATAGAGCTAATTAACAGTCAGAATAATGCTTTATGATTGTCTTTTATTTATAAATGCTATAACATTCCATAAGCTATTAAATGAAATTGTAATTAATACATATCAAAGTTATTTTTAATACTATTTTAACTAAAGAGTGTTTCTTACACCCTGTTTTTCAGATGGTCTGGACACGTTTCATTTCTGGAGGCAGGAAATACAAATTCAATTAGGAGCAGCTCATTTATCTCCCCTGCAAGGGTCTGAGTTGGGAGCCCTCGGGGGCTCCAGCCAGGTGTGAGCTCTGTGTCCCTGTTGGCCCAAAGCTCTGCTGACCCTGGCAGGGGCTGCCAGGGGAGGGCTGCACATCCCCCACACACCCCCAGGGGCACCACGGGCAGAGAAGGGGCAGATTTTGCCACCAGAACTCCAAACCTTGCAGAGGCAGAGCTGAGGTTCTGGGGAAGGAGAGCAGCTCTGAGATCTGCTTTGGGATCTTTCAAAACACCATGGGGTGCTCCCATTCCATTTGGGGAGGAGAGGGATGCTAAGAGTGAGAATGTGCTCCCATCCCATCCCATCCCATCCCATCCCATCCCATCCCATCCCATCCCATCCCATCCCATCCCATCCCATCCCATCCCATCCCATCCCATCCCATCCCATCCCATCCCATCCCATCCCATCCCATCCCATCCCATCCGCACACGAGCACTGGCAGAGGAGCTCAGAAGAAAAGGGCAGAGTGGAGTCCTTGTAGGGCTCAGTGTTTTTTAGGGTTCTTGCAGCAAACACAAGCTCCCTCAGGGGGATCTGCACCCAGGCAGTGCTGAGCTCCCCACCTGAGCAAGGCACAGGGAATTTTTTTGTGTCAGTGCTACCAGGGCTCACCATGGCCAGAGGGCTCAGATCTGCCCTTGCCCTCAGACAGAAGTTCCTGTCATCCTCCAGCCTCTCCTACCAAGACAGCTTTGACTGGATTCACTGTATCAAATAAAATTACATCATACATGAAAAGCAGAGGTGGCCAACTCTAGCCTTCTGTGTCCTTTAATGCTCATAAATCAGAAATAACTCCCCAAAATACGAATCAAATAAAAAGCACTTTCATATGGAAATCTGCCCTGCCCGTGCTGTGCAGTTTTTTGAAGCACCATCAAATGCATCCTATGTCCTACTTGCATTTGTTTTTAATCTATAATTCTGTGTATTCTTCCCCTTTTTCATCCCTTGCTAATGTTGAAAAACCCTCTAGATACTCAGAGCAGGGTTCATTTCAAAACAGGAGAGCACCTCTTTTCTCAGGACAAGGATTCAGCATCGGTCTGTAACACAAAATTCCAGAAAAAAACTCTGGAGTCTGTACAAAGAAAAGAGTTATTGTCTCTGGCAATATTCAAAGCTGGCCACAAGCACTGCTGCTCTGACCTCTGTGGGATGACTTTCATGCCAGGTTGTTGACACAGGCTCGCCTCTACAAGAAGTATTTGTTCAGTAATAACAAGAGCAAGTTGAAGTTATTTCCATGGCCTAGATGGGTGTCAGCAGACACATTCCAGCAGCACCTGAGAGCCCAAACACCAGAGGAATGATCAAAAGAATTTGTCTGTGTGCTGCAACTGGGACTGGCCTTCAGAGCAGACAAAAACACTGCAAGAAACACGAACATATGGTGTAACACTTCCCAGCATGGCAAACAGCCACGGCAAACACTTTTGGAGATAAAATTAGATTGGGGAAGCAAAGCTGGAGAAAAACAAAGCCAAGAATGAACTCAGAAAGCACTTCAGCTCAAGGTCATTGGAATACTTGCTATGTAACATCCCTAGTAGTATAATTTTATTTTTTCTTTTCTGATAGATCTGCAGAAGTCAAACCAAGCTCGAGGAACACTCAGCTACAGGTAAAAATTAAAGTGCACTACAGTGATCAGCAGACTTTTCATGCTGTTTATTCTGGAGACTAAAACAAGGCAGTAACTCAAAATAGCCACCAAAATTAATTCCTGGTTTCTTCAAAACACAGAGGAATTTAAAAGCAATTTTTTTAAAGTATGTAATCTGAAAGAAGAGTACTTGCAGCTTGTAAGGAGAAGGTTCTGTATTTTTTTTTAAAATCAACAATGTAAATCTCTCTTATTTTAAGGCCTCCAAGAAAACACTTAAAAAACTGTTGTTGACTTCATCTACCCTGCAGGAGCTAGCTCTGAAAGGTGCAGTGTGAAGGGAGCTTTGTTGGAGGACTGTCACAAATGTCCCAAATGGACTGTCACAAATGTCCCCAGCTCTGGAGCACCACAAGAATTCTGACTGGGCCCCTTCAAAGTTCTAAGCTGACAAAGACACTCTCATTTTGTGTAGTTCAACATTTATGCTGTGAAGCCCACCTAACTTTTTCTAGCTGGTGACTGAACTAGTCCAGTGTGCAATAAGAGATGTGCAGAGGGCTCCACCACCCTGTCCACAAAGAGGAGCCATCTAGAACAGCAGGACATCAGGCAGCAAAAAATGTTAAGGGTTGGATACCAAGTCCCATTTATATTATATATTATATACTATTAAATAGCTAGAAATTACAGTAACAATAATAAAAATAAAATACTATCTATATATAATTCCAAGCTCCTTATTGATCTGTTTTTACAAGAGAGGTAAGGAACAGTTTGGAATGAAAAGATGCATCCAAAATAAGTCACTATAAAAAAACTATTGGTGCCTCCACAGAGACACTGCTGTGTGACTGTGAACAACACTGAGCTACCCACTCTGGTCCTGTGTGAAAACATTCCTGACCAAATCCCAGATTAACCAAAGAGCATGAATTGAACTGGGGAGCACAAAAATTCCAGTTCCAGACAGCTTATTTTATATAACTACCAAATATGTCCCAAAATTTCCAATTGCCACAACTGTTTTGTTTCTCCAATTAATGACAAAAAAAAATTCCAAAGAAATAAGAAGGAACTCCTATATCCCAAACCCAGAGTGTCTCCCCAGTTTGCATTAGGAAATACCATTTATTCCTGCTTTATTAGGAATAAAGCCTGGCAGGCAGCACAGCTGGGGAGGCAGATCCTCCTGGTGTTTGTTTCAGAATGAAGGAGGAGCTGGTGGCAGTGCTGGCACCAAAACCAGGAACCCTGAGGTTTCCCTTTGCACAGTGACTGCACACATGGGCACATCCCTGGGGCAACCCCTCACTGTCCTCCACCCCAGATCCAAGAAATAAAAGTTGTTCAGGTTCCAAAACTGGTTTTACAGCTAATTCACTCAGCCAGACAAACAACTTCCAGGGGAGTTTTTAATGGAGGGGAAAGAACAAATTGTGCAGGTTAAGAAAGCCCTCACACAGAAACTCCTGGCCTTTATCTGCTTGGAGAAGATTCAAAGCCATAAAGACAGCACAAGGTTTTATCTCCAAAAGAAGATTTCAGCAAGTAGGAAGGAAAGTCAGGCAAAACTATACTCAGATTGGAGAGGTGCATCTTAAAACTGTGGCTTAATGAACAATCTCTTACCTAGAACTCTCAATCTCTCTGCTCCAACCACCACTTCGTTGTCATCTGCAGAAAACAGCAATTTTCCAGAGAGGGTTTTCACCTCAAATTTTTGGCTGTGTGCTTCCACTGCTTGGGGACCTAGGGGGAAGAAGCTTTACTTTAGGGAAACGTGTAAGAAAATCCCACAGCAGCTTCATACATTCAATAAACCCATCTACTGAGTAATAACAGCTCAACAAATTCCATCAGAGACACCAAACAGAGGCTTTTTAGATCTTATTAGGAAAGGGCAGTTTTCTACCCAAGTAACAACTGCTCAACTATTTCTACTTATGCTTTTGTAATGCCATAAAATCACCACTGAACCTGGGATAGCTGGGGTATTTTTACAAAAAGGCAGACCCATCTGTGAAACAGCAATGAACATTTCCAGCCATGCTTTGAGGTATTGGTGCAGGTGTAAGAGGCATCAAGAGCTCCCGGGCCCATTTTGCTTGGAGTGATGCTGCTGTGTAAAAGATTCTTGGTTTTCTAGCTTTTAAACATATCTGGATTAAAATTCTATCAGTGTCATGGACAGCCCAATTAAAAAAAAAAAAAAAAAGAAAAGACAAACACCAGCACAGGAGCAAATGTTTTGTTTTAGACTCCTTCAATCATGTGCAGGCCAAGAAGAATGGCATCCTCTCAAATGCAGAAAGTTTTTAGACAAGTAAAGCTCTCTTTTGAGGATCTTATTTCAATTCTGCTGCTTTTCCTGCAGGCTGCTGTGCCCTACAGTGCTGGAAAGCCTCTGGCAATACGTTTTCTTGTGGGCTCTGACAAACATCAGCTGCCTGAGCAGCCATTCTGTGCAGGTTTGTGGCTCAAAGGCTGCCAAGAGTTACCAAGAGGCTGCCCTGGGTGACTGACCTGGGCCAGACTTTGGACAATTCACCCCTCACCAGCCCTCCCAACTCCATCTAAGGCACAGCCCTCCTGGAATATCACTCTGCACGAGGCAGGTGATTGGACTTTGCCTTAATTCTGGCCATCTTCAAGACCAGTCTCATTTCTCAAAAAACAAGAGAAATAACACCTGAAAGCCAGTATTTTCTTAAAAACTCCATCCCTACCCTAAAGTTCCCTGCACAGGTCACCTCTGCTGACACCTGGACACACAGGATCATGCATGTGGTTTGCACTTCAGACAAGTGAGGCCATGCTGAGATCCCTCGAAATACTTAAAAACTCGTGCAGCCACACTGAGAAAATCCAGTAAAAATCTGATTTGTGTCTTGCTTATTAACCACCTTCCCACTCATCCTTGCAGTAGGCACTACATGGGGCCACATCTTTGCTCCACTGTGAAACCAAAGCTGGTGCTGAATGCATAAAAAGCTCAATAACCAGAGCATCACACTGGGAGGTATCACTGAGTTCCAAACTCTTGTGACACAGAGGTGTTTAAGAGAACCAAACACCCTCTTGAAAATACAGGGAGAACCAACAAACTGAAGACCTTCATTCTGAATGTGAGAATCAGGGAACCTGGGGTCGAATTTATTTCCTTCCTCCAGGCAAGTTTCACACATGCTGCCTAAATAATTGCTCACTGAAGCTGCATATTTAATTATTTAATACTGTGACTAAAGGCCAAGATGTTACATAAGCAAACCAAGCAACCCAGTCTCAACTTAGAAAAATGTTTATGGATTACTGCCCTTGCCACACACCAATGCTTCTCACAGTCCATGCATAAATCTCAGTAAATATATCTCTGTCCCATATCAAATATATATTTTATACCATATATACAGTGCCATATTCCTTATATAATGCACTAGACTCTTTCAACCCAAATCATTCATTCATTCAAAGGTTGCTGTGCATTGGGGATTTACAAAACACCCATTTCCCCACCCAACACACTCTTGTTTGGCTGCAAAGGGAGCTCTTCATCAGCAGGAGGACTTTAAATTGCAAACTGTTCCAGAGTTGGACTCCAGAGTTCCCAAGATTTCAGGCAAGTTATAAATGCCTTCAGAAAAACCTGTGCTTGTTACAACAGAAATGTCAGCCTGCTGTATGTTCTTCTTGACCCTGATGTCATACAACAAACATTTCTAACTCTGGACTGGCTTTCAGATGAAAATGATGGTTTGTTTGGTTGTCAGACAGCCCCAGCCAGTTGCCTTTCCAGCACAGCTTTCCTGTCTCTGCCTTTGTTTCTGAAGAGTGGAGTGAAGTTTTCCTTCCTACTCCACAAAACACCCAGGCTGCCCTGTGTGCTGTCTGAAGCCAGCACAGCATCCCAAACCACCCACTTCCATCCCTCCCTAATCCCTCCAAGCAGCCTTTCCCCCTCCTTACCTGTTACAAGGCGAGTGAGGACTTTTGTCTTCTCGTTGAGGATGTTCACGGTCACGTTCCTGGCGGACTGGAAGTACAGGGGGTTGCCCTGGAACAAGACCACGAGACCCAGGTGAGATGGGGAGGCAGCTGGAGCTGTGCCCAGCACTGACCCCGAGGCTGGGGGCATGGCTGGGGTGCACCTATCCTTCAGTAACTCCTCTTGCTCAGGATAAGCCCAGGGTGGACACCACAGCTCTGTCTGGCCCAGGCAGTGCCCTGCTTTAGGGATGATTGCCTCTACCAACCAAGCTGTAATTTCAAAAGGTGATATGGGACCTGACCTAAGCTTCCCAAAGGTGTTTCAGGAGGGTGGTTGACTTCAGCAGTGCATTTCAGAGGCAGATCTGCAAAATTACAGCATCTGATGACTCCAGTGGGTGACAATGTGTGCCCACCACGTGAGCGAGCCATGCCCAAGGGCTGGGGAGGACAAAATGTGATTTATATGTGGAGAGTGCCTTAGATCTCACCTGGCACACTTCCCCACCACACTGTGGGCTGGGATTCCAGCCTGTGACCAGACCCATCCCACTGGGTCTGCAGAACACAAGACACAAACTCTTCCCCACTTCCACTGGACCACGGAGAGCTCTACCAATTTCTCATTGTAATGCTGTAAACACGCCTCAGAGGGAAGAGCCAGAGCAGCTGGTAGCACACAGGAGCCATGCAGTGACCTGGCAACATCCATCTCAGGAATTTCTCCTGCAGAGTGAAGCCAAAGCAAACCCACAGCTCCAACCATCTGGCTGCTCCTGTGTGCAAACACAGCCGAGGCACCGGGCAGCTCGTGTTCTCCACAGCCTGCACAGCTGTGCACAGCTGGCTCCTCAGGGGCTATCAGCCACCCTCAGCACCAGCACGGGCTGACCCCAAATCAAATCAGCCAAAAATCAAATGTGAGAGGTGGAGATTCACCACCAGCATCCCTTCATAATGCCTGAAGCACGCAGCTGATCAGATTCATCAATTGACTGAGACACAGGATAGGCAGAGGAGATAAAATAGCAAGAAGCTGAAAAATTTTCTACTTAAAATCAGCAAGAAGCTTAAAATTTTTATGTCTAATGTCTTTTTCCAGCATTTCAAACTTTGTCCATGAGGAATGAATAATCAGGGTGGGGACAGAGGATCGTGTGGGTCAGGCATCATGCTCTCCTTGCCTCCTGAATTTGTAATGAACACAATATTTTCATGGATGCCATTTTTTCTGGATCATGGCAGAAGGACTAAGTTGTCTGCATATAAAATATAATAGGAACACAGAAATTGTTCCTGGGAGTCTTGTAGTGGACTGGGCCTTCAGGGAACATTCTAGTGATGGACAAACAGTTCCCAGCAGTGTTTTCAGAAAATCAACCTCAAAAAACTAAAACAAAACCAGCATCACATGACCAAATATTCACAGTAATTACATTTGTTGCCTTCACTGTTTTTGCAGCATGTTCCCATGGGCGACCCTTCAGCAATAAAGAGTAAAATGGGGTTTGTTTGATCAATTATAACCAGAACATTTTGGCTACATCCAGACTATTTACAACTAAATAAAAATAATAATGAAGACATGAATTTCACTTAATCATTTCCAGATATTGGACAAGTTTCAGAAGCTCTTGGTGCCTCTGTCTCCTCCTACACTAAATGAGGACAAATCATCCCTCTATACTTCTGCAATGTGTCTGACTCCTTAAGTATTATTGTATATAAAAGTGAATTATGATTAATAATTTATAAGCAAGGATCACTTCTAATGACTTGTAATGATTCTCCTCTTCTCTGATTTTTATTTGTTATCTCCTACAACTTCTAGAAATGAATGCTGATTATTTATGGTTAACAGCTGAGACAGAAAAGATGGTTTCACTTGGATCCCCCCTGCTCAGGGACCTGATCTGAACACACCCAGGAGCAGCAGGTTACTGCTGAATATCCACTTCCCACTTACACAGAAAGAGTATTTTTAAAGGTAGATAGCTACAACCTGCATAATGTATAGTTAGGGGTGAGATTATAACTACTATAAACACGCCATAGGAAGCACAGAAAAGTTGTTTTTGTTTGTTTGTTTTTTTACTTGTACTGTTTGAATTTTGCTTGTGGAGTTTTCAAGCAGCTGGAGTGTTTTGAAAAAGCCAGGAACTCTAGTTCACAGTCAGGCAAGAAAACCAGTTCAATTCCCATGATTTTAAAAACTCTGTTGCTGCTCTTTGTAATATGAGATTGCACTACAAGATAAGCCAATGTAAAAAGTCACAGAGAGTGTTGCTCTGAGGAAGACCTACAAGACAAGGGAAGAGCTGGTATCCATGTAGAAAAGGCTTAAAACACATAATCAGACCTGGAAATGTTTACCCCAGCAGAGTCATCTCATTCACTCATTCAGAACTCAAATTCACAGAGCCTTCAAAAACTAAATTTCCCTAATGGAGGAGTTATGTTTTTATTGGTCTGCAGGGAAAGAACATTGGAAGCACTTAATGCAATGCCTGCTCTCATTTCCTTAATTCTTTTTCCATTAAGGAATGAAAAAGAACTGAAGAAATGACTCTCTTTTGCTGAAAATTCAGCAGATTTTCTATCCATCATCTTCTGTTTACAAAGGAAATAACATTGACATCCTTTAAACACTGAACATTAAAAAAAAAAAACGTTTCTTCTGTTGCAAGCTTGGTGATGATGCCAGCTTCTTTCAATCACACAGAACAAAATGAAAGCTTTAAAAGCCAGTTAGGATTTACAACTGAAAAGACAAAGCCTTCCCCTTCTCTTACACTTTCATGTTACCATGACACAAAATGAAGTATTCTGATGCATATGAGCAGGTGGAAATCTAGATCAGGATGGCATCAGCACCACAATAAAACAGTTATATGGAGAAGCAATATTTTCATAAACTCTCACAGCCCTTGATGGAGCTGGAGTTGGAATACCAGCATGCAATAAACAGACACATCTTTTAAAGATCCTTTGGGCTGGTCATGTCCTTTCAGCTCACCATGAACCTACAATTCATCTCTGCAGGAAATCCTGGAGAGTAAATACATCATTCTGCCTCTTACTCCAGCTCATTAGCAGAGCCAGAGCCTTAAAATAATTCAAATGTTTGCAGACACACAACAGCATTTGCCACAGCTACTCAATATATTAAAACATTGGACACATGCTGCAGAAGAAAGAATATGAAATGTGCAAAAATATGTCAAAACTGCCTAGCCTGGCTCCTCACCAAGCAGAGGTATCCAGTAAAATATAGAAAACTTCACAAAAGGTATCAACTGACTGTTTGCTAGGTTAAACACATGGCTAAACAAGCCAGAACAGCTCACTAGCTGTCTTCCTTTGGCTCACTTTGGAAGAGATGCTAAAAACTCCCAGATCAGAGACTGAAACAGAAAAAGCCCTTTGACTGACAACCTTAATTTGCAGCTGAAGCAATCCCAACTACTGCTGTCTTCTGGGAAATTCAGTACTTTAACAGATGTCCTTAGACTGTTTTAGGGAATTATTAAAAATATTTGGAAATCCTTTTAAATTTTTACAGGCAATTTAAAAATAATGCCTCACAGTTGGCGTGTTTGTAGTTCAGATGGTCAAGAGGAACAGCTTTGATCTGATCCTATGGATTCACAGACTTCACACAGTAAGTGCCAAGTGAAGCTTGTGGAAATAATGGAAATGGTGAATTTCCTGCAGGCTTGACAAAAAAAAAAATGGTAGAAATAAAATCTGACAGCATCATCTCAGTTAGCAAGGAGCAGTCTATGGAGAAGTCACTCAGAGAACCATTGTCCTGCTCAACCCCACCTCTCACTGACATGACAGAAGCAAACTGGGCTCAGCTGGACTGTCAGAGGGCAAAGCCTGTTTTCTGTAAGGCAAGCAGCCAGCAGAAGCTCTCCTGCTTCTGGCCCACAGCCACAAGCAGCACTCACCTGCCTGCACCCCTGGGTGCTGTTCCAAGGGGAAGTTCTGTGTGGGTAATAAATATATTCCTTTCTTCAAATCCAACCAGCAGCTAAATGAGGTAACAGCAATGACAGCAGTGACACTTTCCTGCACTGCATTTTCCACTGGCAGGGACAGCTCAAAGCTGCACCTCAGTTTTTCCTGGTTTGGTGCACCAAGAATTCATTGTCCAATAACTGAGAGACAAAGCAATAATTTTAGGGCACTGAAATGTTCTTCATTAAGAATGGCAAACCTCTAATGAAAAGCCACAAAAGCATCCCACCTCTGTAGTTTTGATTTGTGTGCCAGGCCCAGAGCACTGCTGGGGACACCCCACAGTGTGCAGCTGGTTAGTGCAGGTGTCAGGCAGGAGCCCTGACCCTCCAGGAAAGCTGACCTGGTGACCCTCACTCTGTCACTTTTGGTCAGCTGACACACACATCCTTAAATGAGTCTCCCTGACCCAGTTCTGCAGGCTCCCATGCCACCTGCTCCTCTTCCAAAGGGAAGCACCAGGAACACCTCACTGTGTGACACCCAGCAGGGAGCTCCCAACCAAAGAGGTCTCCAGAACACACTGTGAGCACAGCCAAAAAAGCCAGGACCTGTCCCCAGGGGTGCACTTCCTCCTGCCTGGGGAACAGAAATTCCTTTGGAGAGAGTCTGATGCTGGAAAAGTTCGGAGCTGCCCCCCTAAAATCGAGAGTTAGGAGGAGATTGAGTAAAAGCCCTTCAGAAGTGATGAGAGATGCTGCAGGGATCAGACAGCTGGCACCACCATGAGCCTCAGCAAAGCTCACAGCACATTGTACAGACACCATGCACCTCCTGAAGAGCAAACTGGAAGCACTGGACAGCATCTACCTTTGCCTGTGAGGAAAAAAACAACTGGGGAGTATCTGAACCCCATCCCTAAGATCCTGCTTAGAACAGCAGTCTGGCCTTCATCTACACCAGCAGAAAATCTAGACTGCATGCTAAACTTGCAAGCCAACCATTACTGTTTCTATGTCAAAAGCTCTTCCTCCTTTTTCTGGTCTAGATCCCCACTCCAAGAATAGGATTTTCCCCAGAAACTTCCTGGCACAAAAATTTAAGGCCTGTAGCTAAATCCTTAGGTGATAGATTGAAAATAGCCCTTAATATGATTTAAACATACTTTTTGTTGTTTAATCACTGAGTCTCTTTTCATCTTGATTTTGTCCCTCAAACAGCTGAACAAAATGTTCATGTTACTAAATCCCTTTCTTAATAAAACTTCTGATTTGACAGGGTAAGCTTTTCACAGCAGAATGAAAGCAAACTGTGAACAGAACTGGTAACAAACAGATTAAAACAAACGCTATAAAATGCCCCAGGATGTGCTAGATGTGTGTCTGAAGATGGTGATTTTTAGGAAGCAGGCAATAGGTTCAGTGGAGATGTAAGAAAATGTAGTTTGCATCCTCTTCTTCCAGAAAACAAACTTTATCACAAGTGGAATGTGCCCAGGCCATGTAAGCTGACACAGCCCTGACCTGCACTGGGCACTCAAACACATAAATGAAGCATCATGAGCTTAGTGTGCTTTGATACAACTTCTGACTTTTTATCAAGTCCTCAAATGCTTAAACAAAAAAACAATATTTCAAGTTCAGTTTTCTATGCAAGCAAAGTTCAATCACCTTCACAGAATGATGCTTTACAGTACCATAAAGCTCAGAAAATACTGTGGTCCCACCCAATGTGACATGTTCTAATGGCACAGATAGTGCAGGTCTGAGCTTTATGTCCAGTGCCCCAAACCCCTCTCTTTCATGGCACTTCTTGAAGTTCATTTTAATAACAATAGAAACAAAAGATAAATTTCCTTCTGCTCCATTGAAGCAATTACCTTTGACTCTTCCTTTTGAAGTGCAAAGAAGGCAGGTCTGTGATGTGAGGTCTAAATGACTGGGTTCTGCTTCTGGAAGGGTACCCAAAGGGGTTTGTATCCTTCAAAGTGATGTATTTCTGGCAATCTAGGGGTTTCTCTCTTTAGAAGAATACCTGTAATAATCTCATGAACTGAGTGTTTTGAGAGATTGGCTGCTTCTTCAAGATGCCTAATCAGCTTCTTTGCAGCTGAGACTCTTCTGAAAATTAAATTACACCATGTCTGCTGATATTAAAAAACAACACTGAAAAATTTCCAAGGCATTACACCTGCCTTGACTTCAGTGCTGTTCTTTCTTTTTTACTTCACTGACTTATAATGTAAGGAAAACCACAGGTGACCTGATGAAACCAACAGACATACACATGAAAATAAAATGCAGCTGTGTATGTTGGAGTTCTCTTCAGTATCCACAGGGGTGGGAAATGTGGGTTTGAAGCATCTGATCTGCTTTACAAACATCAGGTGTTTGTAACATCTGAAGGCTGCTGCACAATCACAAAACTCACTCTGCAGGTCGGACTGAAGGGATCATTACTGGCTTTGGAAAAAAGTTCTGATGCATTGAAGCAAGTTCAGCTCCAGGAGCCCTCTGGTAAGACAGAGGACTGAAATGAAGAGAGCAGCAAAACTTGTGAAACAACCAGCTAACTCTGAAAATGCTTCAAGCTCTTCCCTGCACTGAGAGCTCACCCAAAGGAGACACCCCAGAGTGGATCAGACACGTGCTGATGATTAACTTGGCATCCCTGGGAACAGCTCTCCCTTGCACAAACAAAGCCAGGCTCAAGCCAATGCTCTAGAACAGGTCAGCAGCAGACCTGGGTTCTCAGCACATTGCTCAGCCCCTCCAGCATAAAATCAACCAATTATTCTCTAAACATTTCAATTTCCTTGAATTCCTCTGCAGAAAAGCCAGGCTGCAGCTGCTGCTGCTCCAGTCTGATCCTGGTCTGCAAGGAGGTGGTGGAACAGCAGGACTGTGGATTTGTGCTAAGTTATATCCTATTTTCTGCCTTGGGCTGTCCTACTTGTGATCAGAGTCCAGTGGTGACAGATCTCCTGCTGAAGTAAACACACTGCAGGTAGGCACAGGAGAGAGGGAGAGAAAAGAAGAGAGCTCCGCTGAGGCTTAAAAATATTCTAAATCATCCAACTCTACAGCTACTCCACTGCTTGTAACTTTTACTCCAGTCAAGCGTGCAGACCTCTGTTGGTGTGTTTTCATTTTTATGGCCTTTCTGGTGTCCCTACTGCCTGTCTTGAACATCTTTTTAAACTGCCAGTAAATCACACTTCACTATCTATAGAAGACATTAGAAGACAATCCCAAAACTATACAGAACTACTAATTTCTGAGTTACTTTCCCTTACCACCAGCACTACTTGGACCATACCACAACCAGAAACAATTAAGATCTCAGTCAGTGAGGTGAACACATGTTGAAGAGCACACACTGTTATTACTAAGAAAAGCACAGCAATATTTCCCAGAAGTCAGATTCAGCAGAGACACTGGGGCTCTGCAATGCTCACACATCCTTTTAGGCATTCTGTTACTGCACTGCGTAATGCCAAGTTATATATCCAGATATTTTTCTCCAGGAAGGCTAATAAGGTGGATACCTCTGAACACAGCTTTGAAATTACAGCTTTCCTTTGCTGCATGTCATGGATGGCTTGCTTCTTGTATTAGATTATAAATGGCCATGCCAACTTAGGGGTGCGTGTGCAGCACGAAACACAGGCAAGCTCCTAGCAGAGGCCCCTGGTGTGACTGAAATTCAGCTGCTGCTAATAAGAAGAAGGGAAAACATTTCCATCTGTCTGGATTGGGGAAAAAGGATTTGTGATTCATCTGCATCCATATGCTGGGATGTAGACAATGCTTATGGACACACAGACATATGCGAGGTAACCAGCAACAGGAACCAAATCAATCACAGATCACAGCATGTGATTTGCCTAATTATGAGTAACACCTCACATTTTTTATCTGTGCAAAAAGCACTCTGTGAGCGAGCAGATGGTGCTGCTAGGGGATGGCACCAGCCTTGACAGTTGCAGATGCAGAGCATTTACACAGCGCGCCGAAAAAATGACACAACACAAGCTGCTTCCTGGGAAAAAGACTCAAATTGAACAAGTGTCACCAAACAAAATACATTTATTTATTGATGTTCTGAACTTATCTGATCCAGCCCCTCTCTTCCAATCAAATACATAGGTGCAGGCCAGGGAGTGATGCTATCTAGCCAGCTTTGAAGTCTCTCAGAACTGCCACGTGAGCTGCCTGGCACAGAGCAGGGGAGGTGCAGACCAACCTGAGTCTAGTTACAGCCTGCAAACCATTTAAATCCACACAAGCAGAATCAATAGGAAGAAGCCCTGCAGAGAAAGCAATTACACTGCAAAAGCAACTATATTACAGCATGGTGAGGGCTGGGAGGCAAGATGCAGGCAGCCATCCTCACTTCTGTGATTACCCACTGGAGCTCTCTCCCATGCATCTGGCCTGTGAAATGACAAGGTGCAGCCCAGACATGTTCCTGCAATAAAAGTGTTTCAGTTTCTGGGCTCCTGTCACAATTAAAAAGCTCTTCTTTATGAGCCCCGTTGTTCAGGTTTGCTGTGCTCCATAGGTAAATGCAGGACTGTGCTTCAGGAAATATGTTTGAAGGGCACAGGGAACTCTCCTTTTTGACTGCTTCATGGGAGTAATAATCTCATTTCCTGGATCTGCAATTATTTATTCATTGGAGACTGTCCACTTGCCACTGCACAAGACACAAAGAAAGATTATCTGACCATTCCTGGTAGAAAATTCAGCTTTTCTATTTCAATTCTTTTATTTGTGGTGTTTCTGCATTTTTTTTCCTGAGCTGCTGTAAACGCCTGCTCTGGTGTGACAGGTTGGAAGCAGCTGTAAAATGATTGATGAAAAGCATATTTAGGCCTTGTTGTGGGAATATTTATTGTAGAAATGTGCTCAGTTAACCCTGTAGGGGAAGGGAAGGAAAGGAAGGCTGGGCCTATGAGTGTACCTCTGATACCAAAGTGATTTATCTGCTTTAATTATGACACAGGGTTGTGGGGTCACAGAAACTTCAGCAAAAACTGGTTTTGAATTGCTGAAGTCCAGCCACTTTGTTTCCTCTGCTGAAATGATCAATAGCTGCTTTTAAGAAGGATCCTCTGTGAGTCTGCACAACCAGACAGAGTCTTCCTCCCCAGGATAAAGAGAGGGGCCAAGCTCTGAGCTGCAGAGCTGGAACAGTTTGTGTGTGAGTTAATGTCAGACAGGAACTGTCTCAGAGGGGAAGAACTGCAAACCTCCACTGCCTTGGAGAGGCTGAAAGTCCAGGAGCTGAGGTGAGAGGGCACTTGGACAGGTAAAATGACAGATGCAGTTAAGTGTGGGACGTGGAATTGGGCTGATCTGGAGGCCAGATCCTAAATCAGGCTGGACACTGGCACACTGCACACAGGTACCCACAGAGAGAGCACAGCAGCAAAGGTGTGATCAGCAGCAGAGGTGCAGGAGCAGGATGTTTGTGTTGGGAATTGGATGGATCTTGTGGCTGCCAGTCAACAGACACCCCTGAGTATGTGCTTGGGGGGGAAGAGAGGAGAGAGCACAGGGTATTGCTGTGGAAGAGGAAAATACATCCCCAACCAGCTCCACTGGGGAGCTGGGGAGTGGGATTTCAAGAGATGTCAGGCTGGCAGAAAAAGCAGCAGATGCTTTTTCCATGCCTGGAAGAAGACAGGAAAGTTGTTTGGGGAAATGGTGAGTAATGGCAAAAGCAGCCAAAGAGAATGGGATGTGTGAAGGGAAAACAGAGCCCAGGGAGGAATATCAGAGCCAAGGACCCCAATTACTCTTTGGTCAATCAGCAGGGTGGCTCAGCCTGACTGTTGTCTCCTCTTTTGAAAAGGTTTTTGTCTGCTGGTGTTTTTATTCCTGAAGTCCTTCCCAAACTCTGGAGGAACAGAACTGATCAGTGAAGGCACCCAACCAGTGGCTCCTACCAGCAAAGGGCACAGGAAGGGTCCTGCCTGTGTTCTCCTGTTTCTTCTGCTTCACCTAAGCTACACCTCCCAGCATGCTGCAGAATAGATAATGTTGCAGAGAGAAACAAAAAGCCTCCTGCTCCCCCAGCTTTGTACCAACAGCAAGGCTCATCACTTATAAATAACAGTTGGGATCTTCAGAAAATAAAGAGTTTGCAGGAGGAGCTGGGGTTTTCACAAGGTAGCAGAATCCAGATAAATTATCATGGCTTGAAGCAACAGCAGACATGCCATCAAAGGTGCTTCTCAAGCCAGCTGTGACAACATGCAGGCCACTGCCCTGGGTGGCCTTTATTTCATTTACAGAGTGAGGGATGTTCTGCAAAAAACAGGAGCATACAGGCTCTGGAGAGCCAGCCATGGAAAGCAGCAGAGGAACCTGTGGTGGCTCATCTCATCAACTCACTGCCTTCCAACCATGGACACCAAGACCCTGAGCAGGTACCCCTGACCCCTCACTGCAATTAGTGTGTGTTTGGATTATGGATTACTTGGCCATTCACCTGCATGCAGGACACAACAGTGATTCTGCCTAAAGGGAAATTCCAGCTGCTCTAAGATCATGAAAAGATGTGCCCATTCCTAACCTGCAAAATACACCTAGAAAAAACAGGATTTTAAGAAAAATAATGAATTGTTCACACTTTTACCAATCAACTTAATCAAAAGAAAGACAAAGGGTTTTGGCTGAAAAAGTGAAATCCTTTCTGGAGAGTAATTCTTGATCTGCCAGACAACTGACCTCTCTTTTCCCCTCAATCAACCCACTGCCTTCAGTTTGTTTGTTTTTCTGATTTTAAATATTGATGTCTTACAAAGCTTCTCTTTGGAAAAAACCACATCTGAGTGTTCAGCTGTGCAGCCCTGGCTGCAGACCTGTCAGATCACATCCAAGAAGGCTCAGTTGGCACTGGCACATCAAAAAGAAGAATTCCCAGGCTCTGTGAAGAGCAACAAGGATGATTCAGAGAACAGCAAAGCTTCTCCCCAAATCAGTAACCACCAATTCCTGGTGCCACAGCTTTTGCAGCAGCTGCTGCTGGTTCTTTAGCAGAGAATCAGATGTTCACCACTTTTCTTCACTGGATGCCCCATCACAAATCAGCCCCTTGTCTAAATCAAGAGAGAAGCACTGGAATCACATATTGTTTTGCTCAGGGAGAAGAAGGAACTAGAAGCAGAATATCAAGCTGCAGCTGGAAAGAAAGAGAAAATAAAAAGCCTAGGTCATAAAAGCAATTTTAAGTGCCTAGGTTTAGATTACTAATCAAGAATCCAACTAAGTAACCTGCACCAGCTAAGACACAGTGAAAATCTTGGCATTTCCCCAACATTTTCAGGAACAGTGATTTACAAATCACTGCTGAATTTGAAATAAACTTTTAAAAAATCTTCCATTGTAGACCATAAAGAAGAGTTCTCCAAAGGAAGACGTGCCTCTGTCCTTAGAAGGGATATTCCTGGGGGAACCTGGATGACAGCAGCACTGGACACTCCCTGGGGAACCTCAGAGGTGAAAAGGCAAAAGCCAAGGAGGCTTCAGCTCTACTCATGCTCAGACAAAAAAAATTAAGGCTTGAAAGTGAGGAATCTCCTGCAGTTTTGTGTAAGGATGGTTGTGCTGGATAGATGAACAAGGAAGAAATACTGGGAGCTGAAGCACTTCAAGTTTTCTTTTTGTTCCATTGGTAATTCTGTTTCAGAGGGAAAACCAAGAGCAGACTCCTGCTAGTACTTCATACAACCTGCCTCAGAACATTTTAGGGCCAGGCTGGAAGCAGGCCTAAAATCCCATGGGACTCAGAATCCCAGCACATCAGGAGGAAATCAATGGACATGTAGCATTTTATACTGAAAACCTAGAGTAAATCAAGAAAAAAGGAAACAGCAAAAAAAACCCAAAACAAACAGGTACCATGGAAACTGCTTTCTTTCACCACCCCTCAACAAGAACAACTTTTTACTGCATGTGCTTTCACAGGAAAGATGCTCCAACCAGGAAGATCTTAAAAGCCAAAGAAATGGTACTTTATCTTTCAAAAGCAGCAAGTTAGTTTTCCCAAGACCATCAGCAAATTTGTCCTAAAAGAAAAGGAGCAAATTTAAAGTAATTCTTGTTCTCACCTGTGTTCTTCCTTCCCCAAATAAATCTGTTATTTAGAAATAAAACAATCAAAGAGGTATAGCAACTGGTAAATGAAACCTGGAAAATCTGACTTTGCTTTCCTGTCATAGATCAAAGAACCCACAAACTGAGCTGTCTGTAAAACCAGTTCTGTGTGCCTGCACTTCCTAATGACAGCACAGCTTGTCTTGTCAGCTCTTGCCTAAAAAATACAGAACTTTCCTGCCCAAACAGTTTTGATCAGCAGAAGAGTTGCAGAAGGGTTTGCTGTCCTGTGTAAGAAGATACAAAGCTCTGCTCTTCAGGCTTCTTGGAAAATGAGGAAAACATCATTTTTCTTTATAATTGGATCTTCCTCTTTGTCTTTCAGTGTTTCTGTTTTCTATTTTTCTCTATCTTCCCTCTACCATACTGCATCAAGTTTTATTTCTTTTTCATTTTTAGTATTAAGAAGTTGTTTTTGTACTTCAGCCTCTACAGAGCAGACAGGATCCTGATTGTCAGCAGCAATGTCTAGACATGGTAAATCCTTAAACTCAAAGCCTGTGCACTTCAGAGAGAGAAATGCAGTCCCCAGAGTCACTCCTGTTCTCTGTGCCCCACTCCTGTTCTCTGTCCTCCTTTCCACAGCTGAAACAGAAACAATTTCTGGGATTGTGGCAAAAATTCAGTGCAAAAGCTGAGAGCCCACTGAGCTCCCTTTAAGCTGGGGTGCCCATCACTGGTTTTTGTTGCCAGAGGGTCCAGCTGCAGAAGTTTAGAATGAAGAGGAGGTGGGAATGGGATCAAAGCAGCAAAACAAACTCATCATCTGAAGAGTTTCTCTCCCCTCACACAAACAGCTCAAGAGAGAAATTTTACTTCTCAAAGGGAAAAAGCAAAATACATTGAGAGATCATCTGGGACATTCTCTGTCTCCTTCATGTTTAGCTCCACAGCTGTTAACTTGTCCACACCAACTCCAAACTCCCTCACAAGAAGGTGAAAAAGGCTGAGTGTATGAAGTGCTTATGCACCCTGTGGGGTCAGACACTTCTGCAAGGATCATATCCCATTTTCTGGACACAAGCCCTCCACTGATGTCAGGGTAAGGAACCCCAAACACCTGGCTGCCAGGGTTAGCTCAGAGGGGTACCCAAAATGCAAATGCAGACAAAAGCTGAGGCAGGTAGCCCACTGGGCACAGCTGATTGGCTTTAGTAGGTGTTGATTACACTGCTCATATTGCATGAAATTAAAAAGCTTACAAATGTTATGAGCCATTACCCTTCCATTTAGGAGATCTTCCGACAAGTTAGCAAGATCTAATGAAATCCTTTCTAAAATGCCATAGGCAGTCTCCACATGTTTTTGCTTTGAAATGCTGTGGAGTTATTTCTGAAAGTTTGTTTACATCAGAGCTTCCTTTCTTGCACATCTTTGGGATGCTCTGATTTGGAAGCTGGTTGGACACTTCAGTTCCCTGTAGTGCTCTCAATGTGGGGCACACAACAGCAGCTCCTTACAGAAACAACCAGGAACAGGCACAGCAGGATTTCATCCTGATGCTGTTTGTCACAGTCCTTCAGCCAGCCTACAAAATTCCCTGCAACATTCAAAGCTGAAGACTTCTCACCAATTTTACTATGAAGGTAAAGGGAAATATTTTCATAGTTGCTGTAAAATTTACTTAACTTTCACCTCTTCAGCACACTGGAAATATCACAGAGCCACTAAGTGCCCCCAGAGCGCTGGGGCAGCCAAGGTTCAGACTCAAGTAGGCTCTCTGGATTTCATTGCTTCAGAATAAAATTTATTATTGGAGAGAATATCAGTTTTATAAATCCCACTGGGCACTCACAGCCTACTGCTGTCCACAGACTCAAATCTGCTTTGGAGGGCGATGGCAAAAATATCTGTCCATCAGGTGAGGCATTTCTGCCAAAATGATGCAACTTGTTCTTTCCCTGCATCCCCTGCTGCCTGCCAGCTCTCCTCTCTGCTGACCTCTGTGGGGCAAGCAAGGCTCAAAGTGACCCAGCTGAGAGACATCTGCAGGCAGAGAGCATTGGAATGTAACACAGAGCCAGAGTGGTGCACCAGGAATGATTAACAAACCCTGCAGGGAGGACAGGATGGGCCAGGCATGGCTGCAAGAACCTTGGCTGGGCCATCCACAGCAACCCTGCTCTTTTTGTCATCTTCTGAACCAAAAATCAGCCCAAGGGCACCAGGCTGTGAGGATGCAGTCAGAGGAGGTGCTGCAGAAGTCGATCTTGGGTGGTGGGAGACTTTTCTTGCTGAAGTTACAGCAGGAGCTGAACTGCCTCCGAGGCAATGCCAGGAGATCAGCACCTCCAGGGCTGGCAGGAGCTCCCACAGGGTGGGATGTACCACACTCTGCAGAGGATTCCTCTCTCTGAAGGACCAGTCCCGAGGGAACAGTGACCTGCTGGAGGAGCAGGGAGGGTGGGAGCAGGCAGGGACAGTGAGTGATGGACAAACTGCACTTCCTCATTTCCACCCCGTGGAGGTTTCAGGGAACCTGCTGAAACCCTTCAGCACTCTGCCAGAGCAAACCACCAGGAACTAAATCAATGTCCTTTTATTCCTCTGGGAACTTTGACAAAAGAAGAAAAGGAATTATTTTGTCTTCTCCCTCGAAAAATTGCAACCTTCTTTCATGCTATCTATCTAAAAGCTACATTTCTACTACACAGTTTGAGCCTCGTTCAAAGCTGCAATTATCTTGCCATCTGCATTCTCTTTTAACCCAAATTAGTATGTTTTATTGCTTATAAATATGTATTTATGGCTACGAGGCAGGTATGCCCCACTGTGGGCACATGTCCCTGTTTAATCCAAATACATGGTTTACTGTTTTGCAGTCAGTATTTTTAGCTTGGAGGCAGGTAGACCTGCAGAGCAAATAATACCAAAGAATACATCCATTACAGAAGTGCTTTTAAATTATAGCACTCCTATTCCAGAACTGAACACAGTGAGATGAGTACATTGGCAAAATAATTATTTATCACCCTTAAAAGCTTCCTTTAAAATTGTTATCATTCAAATACTGGCTGGGGAGAATGCAAAGGACAGAGAAACACATTTTAGGTCCTCACTGGTGTAGCTTTTATTCTGGTTAAGTTTACTTACTAAACACCAGTAAAGGGAATAGCAGTTATCAGCCCTAACTCACAACTGTGATTTTTTCAGGCCAAGCAGATGCCCCTGCAGAGCCCCAGCCAAGTGTTAGTGACAGCCCCAGCCCTCCTTCCACTGGAGTCACCAGTTATTGTGCATGGCTTCAAAGGAGAGCAGGTTTGCTCCAACAATCTGAGCAAGCAGGGTGCTCTCAGAGAGACACTTTGAGCCACACTGAGGAGGACAGGGATCTCTAACATCCCCCAAAAAGTAAAATAACAAAAAGACACAGTCCTTTGCCTCTTTTTTCTTTGATGTATCAAGTTTTTCTTTTCAACTATTTTTTTTAAACTGATTAAAAATAACTAGAAGCCGACCTTCAACATGAAACCAGCGACATACACTACGACACCTTTTTATAAAGACACTTGGAAATCTCCTCAAAATCTGTTCAGAGAATTTTGCCATCCCTTATACCTGTGCAAGAGCAGGTAGAGAGTTTGGTGCCCACATTTAATTCTGTGTTGCCAGAGCCATCAATAGGAGAGTCTGAAAGAGAGCTTAAGGGAGGTCAAGTGCTTTTTACTGAAGCAAAGTCAAAGTTCTCAGGCAAATCCATATTCTTCTCTCTAAAAGTGTTCTGTGTAAGAAAAATAAAGCCCAGGTGTAAACATTTGCAAACTGAGTTTATTTTTCTTTCCTATCTGTGCACTTGGAACGAGCACTGAAAGGGCAAACCCATCCTAATCCTATCATGGCAATGTTTTTCTCTGCTTCCTGAAACTGAGATTATCATCTCATTGGTTGTCAGACAGCTCCTGAGAGAAGTAATTCACTGGATTTTCCTGTGTAATCACAGGACAGGATTTTATTTCTGTTGCTATCTGGATGGAAAATGCACACAGCTTCTTCTGTGTCTTGCCCCTTTCAAGTTCCTTACAGACCTGGATGTGCCAGGCTTCAAAACAGCCCAACTGCACTAAGCAAGCTAAATCTGGGCTGACTCTAAACTGCAAGCAACTTGCTTCTCAGCAGCTCATCTCAACACAGGCAGGAAAATTTCCAGTTTTAAATTTCTATTCCAATTAAGGCAATGAAGACTGAAGTCCCCATAAACTGTTGCCACTACTTTCCAGGACATAAAATTAACAGTTTCTACTGCTGTGTACAACTTTCAGTCAAAGTTGGTCTGATTTATAAGCAAGCAGATGGTTCACACGATAGTCCACAATAAATTACAACAGTTAGAAAGACAGCTACATTTTGAGAGTGACAGTACAGCTGAGCTACAGATGGGTTTATAGATGACCCTTCCAATTTTTAATAATCTTCATAATTTATTTGCAAGTAAAGAAATGTGAGAATTCCTAATGCAGCTCCTTGACTAAGTACAAATCACTTTTATTTACACAGGCAATACTTCATGGTCCAGCTATCTTCTTAATTAAAGGCAGCAAGATGCTCATGTTCCATGCAAGGCAAAAACACTGCTCAGCGTGCAGTATGTTCAGCTGGGAGTTCAGGATGCCCTGAACACTCTGGGAAAAGGGAGCACATCCATCTCCTTTCTTTAAAAGAAGGCTACAAGGGTGCAAACGCTGCTACCACCCACTCACTGACCTCCAGATAAACTTTTAGCTTGTCAAATGGCAAGGTTGTGATTTTTTTGCAAGCTCTGATGCTTGAAAACAGGTTTCTAACCCATACTACAAATCCAGTCCTACTGAGCCAGGACTGGGATGGAAAACAGCAGGAACAGAGATCCTCTCCTCTGTATAAAACCAGAAGGGATTTGGGGGGTCACTCTTGAGTGGGTGAGGGGAAAAGAAAGCAAATCTTGGGGGTGTCAGATGCAGAGAGAAACTGGCTGGCAGCAGGTTTAAGGTCAGGTCATGTCAGTGACTTCTCTGCATGGGGCCAAACCACATCCATCCAATCCTTCTGCTAAAGTCTGGAATTTCAGTTGGAAGGAGAAGCACCTCTCAGTGCAGCTCCTCTTGATGAAGGGAGCAGGACCCAGCAGGGCTCTTTAGGGCACAAACTAGAGAAGCTCAGAGGTGCCCACCCAGCAGTCTCTAGGGATGACATTGGAGGGCTTTTCTCTAACCCTTCATCTTCCCTTCCAGACAGATCAATTGGAAAAAGAAATCCACTTTTAAGTGGAAATCCAAAACTATCATTAAAACAGAAGGCAGAGCTCCTAGGAAAGCAAGTCTGTGTGTAATTTTAATTACCAACTTCCTGGGATTCAAGAGATGCAGCAGAGAAGAAGAGGCACCCGTGACAAATTCAGGCTTTCAAGAATAATCACAATTCCCATTTCAGAGATACTTTAGCAGGGGTTTCACAGCTCTGTGTGCAGCTCTGCAGCACATGGGGAGCAGCACCACAGAGACACAAGAGTGGGAAAACCCAGGGCATAGAGCTCATTGGACTGCAGCCACTTACAGGAAAAGTGATTTTTCCCTGCCATTTCCAGGCAGCAATGCTCCTTCACCCACTACATAGAACAATACTGAAGTCAAATTTGTTGAGTTTATTTTAAAAAATGAATTTATTCTTCTATATATAACCAGCATCCAAAAGTCTTTGGAGTTTATATGAAGCCATGATTTATTACTGTACACAACTCTTAGGTTGTTTAATTAAGCATATGAAAAACTGTAGATGTCAGATTATTTCTGGGATGCTCTTTACTATGTTATTTGTCATATTTGTTTCTGTTACTCTTCACATATTTAAAGCTGCATTATGCACTTCTGAAAACCCAGGGAAGTTCACTCTAGAATTAGTATGGATGTTCATCTGTTCTGAGCTCTGAGTTTGGCACTTATTTTAACAATATTCATCGGGTTCAGGAACTGCTACCACACTTCAAGACAACACTGGATCATACTACTGTTCTTTAAAAAGATTGAGTGTTGATTATTTAACAATATTTTCAAATATTCTGTAACTATAAACCTTTGATTGACTGAATCCTTTCATTTGCTTTCAAGAGGCCAAATTCACACACAGCACAGGAAAGCAGAAGTTGTCTGAATGCACTAAGATCTCTGCTGTTGCCCCCAGCCCAAAAATAATTCCAGGTTTACCACAAGCACAGGCCTAAAATCCAGCACAGGCCATTCCAGTTTATTCCAAAAGTCAGAGGAACAAAGTGCATGGTTTGTGCAACTCTGTGGCTAACACAGTTTGCAGGACTCATCTCCTGAGGGCAGCAGGGATGCTCCAGCTCCCCAGCCTGCAGATCAGAGCTTCTGGCTGGCAGCTACACCCTCCTCCAGCTAACAGCAAAAATAATCCTGGATGGGCAATAAAGCAAGGAACACACACAGGCCTTACCTTCACCTCTTGCTCCTGGCATTCAGTAATCTGTCAATGGTGTGTGGAAATTACTTCCACAGCCCCAGGAAAGGGACACCTTTTGTACCCCCTGAGGTATTAAAATGTAGATCAATATGATAATATGAAAACAGTAAACTCCCCAGTAGCAAGAAGTAGTTCTCACTTCTCTTAGCAATCAAATGTTATTTCCATCAATGTAACTAGAGAAAAAGAAATGTAGGTAGTGATTTGTCAGCCTATTTATCAAACCAACTGCTGCACCTGGTTCCCACATATTTTATGTTAAAAGGTGAATGACATGTAAGGTTTTACAGGTTCTGTTTTAATTCAGGGCTGAAAGCATTTAGAGATATGAAGGTTTTCTTATTAAGTTTTCTTCCTGAATGATTATGCTTGTTCAAATGAATTCCTAGCCATCTTACAGAGGTTACAACCTTCAATAATTAAATGGGGTATGGTATTGGCTGTTTTGTTCATTATGCTCCAAGTTCCAATTTCTACAAGAGCACTGAAATGCTAAGATAAAAGGATGTTAAGTTTATTTAATTAGCTATCTGCCACTGTTATCAAAAGGGAAAGTTGGTATCTGACTCAAATTAACACTTTAGATCAGGAAACAAGACAGATGATATCTTCTGACACAGCTCCTGGAAACTCTGTAATTGTTTCAGTTATTTTAAAGCTGCTTGGGCCATACAGGATTGCATTAGAAAGACCAAAAGTCACCAACAGCCAACGAAGTGCTGCTATGAAAATGTTATTTCAATCACACTTGGGCTCTTTCTCATTTCCAGTAGTTAACATTCTTACCACCTTTTGTCAAGCAGCCACTCTTAGCAGCATTGAATTTTAACTACATGTATTTTTAAACCAACATGAAATAGGATTGAGGACATAATATGGGTTCATTGTGCTAATGAAGAACAGATCAGGCCCTTGTGCCAAGGCACCACCTCTCTGCTATCCAGGTAAGCTGTAACTGGTTAAAAGTGAGCTGGATTTCAGAGCCACCCCTCTGCCTCAGAGAGAACAGCTCCTCCAGTTGAGGGCTCTTTAGGATTTACCTCGAAAGAAAGCAAAGACAGTGTGAAACTTCAGAGGTCCTGGAAGAGTTTTAACTGTGGCTTACACAAACCAGAGCCATGGGTATCAACTCTGGATGCAGTGTCTGGATGAAGCCCTAAAAGCCTCACTCCCCAGACTGCACCTGTACAGAGAGGCCAATGGCCAAAGCAATTTATCCAGTAGCCACATCACCCTGCCACTTCGTGGTTTCTTTCTGTAAGGGCTACAGAAACAAACTCATTCCTTTCCCAAAAACTTACTGGTCTTGATCGGATTTCTTTGGCGTAGAGAGGTTTCAAGAATTCTGAATCTCCTTCAAGCTTCAGACCCTTTTCTGTGATCCTCAGGTTCCCCATTCCATCCTGAAAGACAGGCAAAAAGAAACAACCCTATTAGTTACAATTACTACATTCACCAGGCTGCCAATAGCTGATTTTTCCCATTGAAGATAACATGTACAGCACTGGGAGGCACTAGAGAATGCAATTACTTGTGTTATCCTTGTAGCTCAGTTTCTGTGGAAAAAAAAATTTCTATTCAGAACTATCTGCAATGCCCCCCAGTAAACCATTTACACAGATTAAAGATGTTCCTTTAAGCTAAGTCATTCTCTACTCACAGAGAGGCAGTGATGCTCTGTGTTAACAGGAACTGTTCACTCTAATATTCACTGCCTGCCTTTATAACATAATAATATACCTGCTCAATCACAGCAAATCCCTGCAAAGAATGGGTGATTAATATCTGTACAGATACACTCACACAGAGGAGAACTGCACCCAAATACATTTCACCTCTGACACATGAAAGTTCTAACTTTTGTTAAGATGAGGGATTTAGCTTCACTTAGGCTATAATTGCTCAGAAAGGGTGTGTAAGAAGCAGTGTGAGTAGGGAATTGCACAGGTACATCTATAATCAAAACCACATCAAATGTGAGGTATTATTTCCAAGATTCAGGGGGATTATCAAAGTTTGCAAGGACTGAGGTAAACTGTTTTTTTCTGAGAAAAAGATGATTTGAAGAACACCTTTGAGCAAAAAACTGACTGAAATCACCATGACTGGAAGTAAAACTAGCACCTCCATGCCTGACTCACAGTTGTTTTGGGGGTTTTATAGGAAAGGGGAATACACTTGGGTAGAAGGCGTAAGAAGATCAAGAGGACACCAGGAAAATCCAGGAAAACCACGTGTATGTGGATATACATCTAGCATGCTTTCCAATCCAGATGCAAACATGAAACCCCACCTGTCTATTTCCTCTTCCTCCCACTGTGAGAGCACCTCCAGCCCCAGATGAGGAGCAGTACCCTCTCCAAGAGAGAGGAGATCTAGAGAGGAGATCTGACCCTGGCAGATTTCCACAAACTGCTGCCAAAGGCCTGAATGTGGAAGGATGGAAATCAGAGACATGGCACGGCTCAGCAGCAGCACTGCTCACCTGCCAGGGGTTCTCCTGTTCCAAGAAGAGCCATTCCCAGGTAGTTCCCTGCCAAGCTCAGACTGCTCTTGCCAGATCCTGGTGTCTCATGAACAAAGGTGATGCTGCTTGTAAAGTGACTGCTGTCCTCTCATTTTGAACTCAAGGCTGTGAGCGAATTTGAGAGGCAGATGCTGGAAATGCTGCTGAGATGGGTCATAAAATGCCACTCCCCACATTTGTTAGCCACAGATGTAAAATACTGGCCTATGAATTCTGGGTTGGTGGTGGCACAGAAGGGGTTCATTTATCTCAAGCAGAAGTATGGAGGAAAATGAGTGAAATATGATTACTCCCCAAAAAGCCCAGATTAAATTTTGATAGCAGTGTGCTTTGCGATTTGAGCGAGCAGGAATTACTGCGGCTATCTACAGACCCTCACACGCTTTGGGCTGCTAAAAAATCTCTGCAGGTTTTTTTTTTCCCCCCCAAAATAGATTATCTCAGTAAGGTTACAAGCCCTGAGGGCTTTCACACAGCAGCGTCTTCTCTGGTTTTAATAAGAAAATTTGCAGGTCAGGCAAGCTGCTCTGTGCCCCAGCCAGCTGCAGGAAGGACCAGTGGACATGCAGTGCTGACCCCTCCAGGGCTGGCTCCCCAGCTCAAGTGAGGCAATACTTTTCCAGAACATGGACCTAAGGATAAAAAGACACTTTTAAAGCCACCACTGAAGCTGTGGCAAACTGGCAATATTGATGACTCCCAACCCTGTTCTGTTGTAGTGACAGATCCAGAATCTCACTCTTCTCTTGTGTGTTTTTGTCCTCTCCTTCACCCCCTGTCTCCCAAACATGGTCCAAAGGATTTTTACATATAAAAAACACACATAAGGGGAGTTTAGCAGACAGCCAGCAGGTCCTGCAGGTCCTACACACCCCAAAAGAGGTTATCAGGCCAATGGGACAATGCACTACAACCAAAACATCAAGGACACATTGGATTAATCAAAGTTGGTGAATCCTCTCACAGACCCACTGGATTGGAGAGAAAGAGGCATTTCCCCATGCTTTTTTCTCAATCTTTGCTGCTTCTCAGCCTCCACTCCACATTCACCTCTCCCTCCTCCTGCATCTGCCAGAAGCAACAAAAGCTGTGCCCCCCACAAATCCTCTCCTGACTTCCAGATGTTAGGGAGTGGATCAATGCTCAGCACTGACTTACCACAATTAACCCCCCACTGCTCATGTTTCTCATGATAAAAGCTGACAGTTTTGTGTGGTGACAGTCTGGCTCAGCAGGTGAAAAAACAAGCAAAGGTTGTGCCCCGAGTTTAATATCTTGGCCTCTTATAATACAATCACTATAAAATTATATTCCTCTATTATTTCCCATTAAAAAAAAATAAGAAGCTCACGGGATTACACAGAGGTCCCAAAATACAGATAGAGAGAAATCATTGCTGGAAAGACTACTTCACATGTTGTTTTGGATAAAGTATCTTCATCCTCCCTAAATTATATAGTTTAATAACAAATAAATGTCATATTCTGCTACAGAGAATAGATATGAAAGTTCCTATGAAATTTCATGTACTGTGACCTATAAAATGTGGCAAAAAACTGCCTAGAGTGACAAAGACCAAGATGTTTTATTAAGTATTGTATCTGTGACTGGTATATATCCTTATCTGCCACTCTTCTGCTTGTGAATAAGGAGAAGTATTGATTATTTCATACTCTGCCATCTGAAAATCATTGTTTTTCTCCTTTTTACTAAGAGATTCCTCAGCAGAGTGAATGGCTTCATAACACAGACACAAGGCTGGTTTGTGGGAGCTCCCAGGAGGCAAGCTCCAAACTGGAGGCACAGAGTTCCTCCTTCACCACCTGCAGTGAATTTTTCTGCTTTTTGGGAGGGCATGGCAAAAACTTTCACATCAATTACATCATTTATACCCTCTCTCTTTTTATGCAGTGCCTTGTATTGGACAGGCATAAAAATTTATGTGCTATTGCTGACTGCTCTGGGTTGAAAGGGGATAGCAATCCTGAATAACATAAATGTCATTTTGGTGATGCTGAATGAGAAAGGAATTTTGGATTTTGGTAGCTTGAGAAGCATCTCCTTTTTACAGGCAATTATGAATGATGGCATTACTGTTAGGGGAAGAGCTCAGCATTGATGGTGTCTGATCACCAAAGCTCCTCTGCCTTTTGGTTGGCAAAGTGGCCACACAAGTGGCTAAAGCCCAGCCTGTGTTTGTTTTATTTTTTAACAACTTGGGTTACTTTAATTTTACCTTTTTTTTTTAAATTTTTTTTCTTTTTAATTGCAAGTCTGGTAGCAGGAAGATCCAGCTAGCAGAATAAGAAAAAACAGCCACCCTAACCAGAGACATGTAACTGCTGTGATAAAGGCTTAAAACTGAGAGTAGGTTTAGATGAGATATTAGGAAGAAATTCTTCCCTGAAGGAGCTCTGAGGCCCTGCCACAGGGTACCCAGAGAGGCTGAGGCTGCCCCATCCCTGGAAGAGTTCCAGGCCAGGCTGGATTGGGCTTGGAGCCACCTGGGATAGTGGGAGGTGTCCCTGCCCATGGCAGGGGGTGGAACACGATGGTCTTGAAGGTCCCTCCCAACCCAAACTTTTCTCTGCCTCTGCAATAAATACCTGGCATTGGTTCTGGCTGCACTGATCTAGGCTGGTTACACACAGGGGCAGGGGGAACTTTCAGTGCTGTTTCATTCATGGGCAGCTTTGTGAGACCAGGCTGGGCTCACACTGCAGCTTCACCCACTCAAGGACCAAGGTGACAGTGACACACACTCACTGTGTCCCTTGGGCCAGGATCCTTTGTCATTTACAAACACAAAATGCAGCCTTGAACTCTTCTGTGCTTCCCTCTGTTCTCCTGCCATGGCTGAACAAATTTCCTGTTTATTGAGGTCTTTCTAAGAATTTTAAGGACACTGGTGACAGATTACTCCAGCTCTGCTGGCCACCACCAGCTCCAGTGGTTGATTCCCACTGGTTTTCCCTGCACCTCCATCCCTTTCCAGTTTTCAGGAGGAGAAGGGTTGGCAAGGTTTGTCTCTGCACAGCAGGTAAGCATTCAGTTTTTTGCTAGGAATAAACTGAAGTTATGTTCAGCAATGTCCTGTGGGAGAGAATTATCTTTGGAGACTGCTTGTGTCAGATGGCTGAAACACCTGATTATCGTTGCTTGTATTATTGATTGCTGTGCTCTGCATTGCTTCCAGATATGTGCAAGTTATTACACAGCTCAATACATCCCAAGTTAGGAAAAAAAACCTCAGCAAAGGCAAGTGACCTCGTTTTTTTCCCCCTCCTGGGAAGATATCTCTGCTGTCCTTGTCTCTCTGACTTGATATTCAATGTTTCCAGATTCCAGGTACACAACACATCATTGCCAGTTCTTCACAGCCTCAAACTTGTTCTAATTGCATCTGCCCTCCCTCCTTCTCCTCATTTTCTTCAGCTAATTCATCATCTTAATAAGGATCTCAGTATCCAGCTGTGGATCAGCAGCAATATTTTCCTATGGAAGCCACCTACCAGCAGCACCAGTCCTATAAAATTAAATCTGGTTATAGAGCTTGGTCCAGAGCAAGACAGGTAAGGAGATAATGTGGAAAAATTCTTCCTCTGGCATAAGACCTTGCTTTGAGACCTCATGTACAGACTCAAGTTTGTGTGGACAGCAGAGAAATCCAAGGAATACACAGCATACACAACCATATCCCTGTGTGCAGATCCAGGATTGTGCTGTGAATTGCACTGTGAGGTCTCATGGCCATCACTGCCATCACCTCCCTCTTCCTCTGCTTCCTGACCTCAGATGTCCCTGCCTGATGCCTTGCTGGTAGCATTTGCCTCTAAAGGTGACAGGCACAGGGCAGGAAAACTCTGCTGAGACTTGAGGGGGTGAAGGAAGGTGACCCCAAGTGCCTTGGATCACTGTGGGACAGCGTTCATCCTTCTCCAGGGAAGCAGGGAGACACTGGGGAAGCACAGCCAAAATCCTGCAGCTGTGCAGGGCACTAAAACAGCATCACAGAAGTAGCAAGAGCAGCAATCAGCTAACTCACTGCTCCCTGCAGAAGGCTCCATCCAGAACCTCCTGACAGCCTGTGAGGTGACAGCTCTAAATAATCCCTGGTGCTGCAGCCATCAGTCACAGGAGACAGGGGTCTGAACAAACCCAGACCAGCTGTGGGAGTCACCCACTGGAAAAAGACTTCTGCAAGCTGATGTTGAAGCAGTGTGAGCTGTGTAGGCACTTTCAGCTCCTTCCAGGGGTATGAAGTTATTTGTGACAGCCACAGGAAATCCAGATGGTTTTTGAGCTTGGGAAGGAACTTTGGGCAAGCAGAGGGAATTGCCTGCACACTGTGATGGTGAGTGTAAAACTCAGCCCAAACAAAGGCCTGGCAAAGCTCAGAGCCCTTCCTCTCCAGGGGTAACTCCTGGCTTTGAGCTCCTCTGCTTGACTGCAGAAACAGAGGTAGAAAACAAGAAGAGGATACAGCAAGAAGAGCACAAGAACTGAGAGGACACCCCAGCCACAGCAATGAGATCTGATGCAGAACATCTTGGCTTCATTCCCATCAGGCTCACACGATTAGGGAGGGCATTAGGGATGATTTCCAGGTGCACATCCCCAAAGCACCCTTCTCCTCTGTCTGCTCCTTCCACACTGTCCAGGTGCTCCCCAGAGCCAACCATCCATGACAAAAGAGACTCAGAGAGCCCCATGAAGCTCAAGTGGAAGGGAAAATAAATAAATAAATAAATAAATAAATTTGATAAATTTGCTTTGGTGGAAGTTAAGGAGAAAAGTCTTAATGAACAGGAAGAACAGGCTCAAAGGTGGTTTTCCAATTACTGTTTCAAGTAAGTTACAACCAACCAAAGCAACTAAATCTCACCCCTTGAAACAATTCCAAACCAGTGTTGGAACAATTTCTAAACAAATCCTTCAGCCAGAGCTTGAAGAAAGCTCAGCTCTGGATTTACTGCATAGTGCTGGAATTACTCTAGGCAGGAGGTATTTCTTTCCAAAGCAAAGTGAGCTCATGCAAAATATAGTCAGGTGTAGCACCACAAAAGCAGGATTTCAATGAATTAAGCCACCCCACCTGAGAGTACATTTTGCAGGGAAAAAGATTAGCAGATTTCTGGAGAAATGATTATGAATCCCAGCATTGTTCCTACAACTCAACCATCATAAGCAGAATTTCCCTCTAAGGTTATAATTTCCCTTTCCACTGGTACAGCAGGGAAAAGATGGAAACTTGGCTTTCACCCCTCCAACTCCTTGTTACAGAGAACTTTGGTACTGCAGCATTATGAAATGAGCCACACTCTCTTGAGCACTTTTCTGCTTTTTTTCTCCAAGACAAACAGTAAGGTTTCACATCTTACCATCAACACACATTCCAAATGTGTCCCTGGAATTCTCCATCTTTTTTAATCCAGCTCATTACCATAATTATGCTAACTAAAAGAGAAAAGTCCCATCCTGCACAAATTTGTGCTCACTCAGAAGTGGGAAAAAAAGATTTTTATACTTGTAGGAACAAGAAGTCTTCTAATGCAGTGATTTAATAATGAAATCAGCACAGAAACCCACTGATGCAGAGGGTGCAGAAAGAGTTCTTACAAAGTATGGCCTAATGCTCCTTAACTATAATAATCTGTCAATCACAAAATGAAGAATAAAACAAACACTTCTTTTTTCAGAATATAAAGATCTTGGACACAAATTCCTCTGTGGCTTTGCTGCTCCAAGTTACACCAAGGCTGACTGGACTAATCATCTTTATAGTGCTGAAAGAAGTTTCCAGAGAGAAGAAGGAATTTTTCTTTTTTTTCCCTTTATCTTAGTGGATCCCTGTTGTGTCCTGTCCTTACACTCTGAAGTAGGATTTTTCTGACTAACACAGCATTTAGCAGCTCCCCCTACCAGCAATGAAGCTGCAGGTTGAGGGCTGACAGTGTGAGGAGGAAAGCAGCAGCTCTGCTGTGCTGTGTCTGAAGGTGAGCTCTCAGAAATGGGGCCAATTTTTGGGTCATTTCTGTCTGATGTGAACATGCCAAAACAGCTCAGGGGCATTCATCAGAGCACAGCACCAGGTCTGGGCAAAGAGATGAGACCCATGCAAACCTGCTGTGGTTTCATCCCATCCAAACCTCACAGCACCACCCAAGAGAGCCCAAAGCACAGGTGAGGAGACCCAGCAGGGCTGTCACCACTCTCCCAAGTGCCATCCCCAGGGCACATGTGATGATCCCATCCCAGCAGATGGATCTACAGGCTGTGGGGGCACTGACTGGAGCTGCACTGACCTTCCCAACCCCAGCCCTGGGTGAGAAACTCCCTGCCATGGCAGCCCCAGCCACCAAAGGGGGTACTCATGATGTCAGTGTGCATTTTCAGTTCCTTCATCTACTCCACCATCACCTCCTCTGTTTCCAGAAGCCAGGAGATGGCAGGGTGGGCAGGGAGGAATATTTTCAATGCACCCTAATTAATCACTTCTGAGCCCCCAATCAGCCAGTATCAGGCAATTAACTGATGAGCCTGCACTGCAGAAAATCACCCTGTGCTACCTCTGCAGTCAGGGGAGAGAAAATGGCAAAAGGGCCCATCTGGAACCCACATCACTCCCTGGAAGTGCCTCTTACCCACTGCTGTGGGAGAAGTCACCCTCTAAGGTGACTTAGGAATCTTTTCTGGATGCCTTCAGATTCCTGCAATGAACCTGGAGCTCAGTGCAAAGTGCACTCAAAGTGCAACAGGAGTCAAAAAGAAAACAAACAGGTTGCCAGCCAATAAACAGATATCATGAAATAAAGTATATTTTAAAAATGTGATTCCAGCTATATCCACATGGAGTGACTCCAGGGATTATCTTAATGATTTTTTTTTTAATCAAGTCTCATACTTTCAATAAGAGATTGGAGATAGAGCACATTCAATTTATTTACACAGGTAGGTAAAGGAGATTTCCTTTAAAATCAAATTCTCTTTTTTAAGAGGAATCCATAGTCCCTTGGTTAAGAAACTGCCCTCACTGCCAAAGAACCACCAATGAATTTTTATAGCTGTTATTTGTCACAAAAAATATATTATTTTCTCTTTCACTATCAGAATATACAGAAAAATAATTTAAACTGTCTTCCAGACTTATCTACAGTGTGTCTATGACATTTTTTTTAGCAAGAGAGGCTCTGGGGATGGTAAAGAAATGAGAGAACTGAAAGTGCTGCTCCCAGAGAGGCTGAAATAAGGATATTGCTTCCATTGCTTTTTGAACAATTGCCAGTAAATAATTATTCACTGACAAAAAGATATGAGTGTGTTTAGGGCCCCTCACCACCATGAATGGTGGGCAAAGAGATGAGACCTGACCTGTGGAGTGCAGATATCGATTCCAAATTGCTCCATCAATTTACACCCACCTGCTACCTGGCCCTGGAGCAGCAGCAGGAAATCACTGATGAAATAATGGTTTGGGTGGAAGGGATCCTAAAGATCCTCTCATTTCAACCACCCCTAGAGCAGGCTCCCCTCAAAGGGGAAACTGAGGCACCAGGTCAGGTATGCACCAGCAGTCACACGAGAAAACTGCCAATGGAAACACAGCCATGGCTTGTCTGTGTGACAGTGCTACAGCACAGAAACCATAAATATCCTGCTCATGAGGAACAACAGGTTAATTTTAGCAACTTTCAAATGCCAGTAACTCAGACTCCAGCTCCTCTCTCATCTCCCTACAGCCTGCATCCCTCTGCCTCCTTGCCAGAAGATGCATTATGCTTAATGCCCCTTGTCTTCTTCACAGCTTTCTAATGCACATTCAGAAGTGTTTACTAGACTGAAATCAATGATGATTGAACAGCAAGGGAACTAGGAACTTGCTGGCCATCAACCCAAATCCAGAGGTCTCCTGCAAGACAGCACTTCCTGATGCAATACCCAAAATTATCATCATGGCAGATTATATATTTGCAAAGCAACAGTGAGATAATTTTCCCACTGTTTACTTTCTGAGGAAAAGAAAGACAATAAAGGTTTTTTTTTTTTTTTTTTTTTTTTTAAACCAGGACTCATGCGTGGGATGCTTTTAATTTCAAATTATTTATTGAGTGGGTGCTTACTGAGTCATAGGGGACTTTCACCAGATGCCAAGGGATTCTGTTGGAATTCAGGAGTACAATATTATGTGTATGAAAGTCAGGTGGTTACCTGAAATAGCCAAAAATCACATGCAAAAATATACAGCTGGCATCAGGCAAGTGACAACAGAGCAAGAGACAGCAGCTCTTTAAAATACTTTTTTTAAACAGAGGGGTTTAAAGCCACAGGGAAGTGATTGCTCTCACTGTGCTTTGGCCTTTAGAGAGCACAGCTCTGTGTGCCCCTTCACTGCAGAAATATGTCTTCTTTGGGGATATTAGCATTTCCTCCTTATTCTGCTCCTTTTTCAAACATGTCACCAGCAGAAACAAATGCACTGACTCACAACCTGCATAATTCTTAATTTACCAACCTCACCTCAGCTTTAAAAATCTTTTCCAGCAGCACCAAGATTATTTAAATCACAACATCTTTCAAAATAAATGTTCAGTGTCTCAGATCTGGATTTCCTTTATCACAAAGAACCTTTGAGCATTCCTGCAGCCCAAACACTGCTCCTGGGCACAGTCTAGCAGCAACACCCTCGTGAGTCAGAAGTGATGCTCCCTCCCCTCCAGCCTGGCAGAATGAGCAAGGGTGAGCAGAGCACGTGATGCCAGCAATTTCATCACGTTGTATTCCCCACTGGGTGTCTGCAAGCTTTGGCAGAAGCCCCTGGTTGTGCTCCCTGGGACCTCTGCAAGGAAAATAAACAAACCAGCACAGGAGGAGGATGCAGCCCTTGCAGCCCAGTCCCACAGGGCAGCCCCAGTGCTTGGCATGCTTGCAGGCAGGGAGATGAGAGACAGCATCAGGCTGAGTTAAAAAATGATAAAATAACATTAAAATAATGAACTTGGTGAAATGTTTTTGGTCAGCCAGTGCTGCTGGCTGGGAGGTCACTGCCATGCTCCTCCACCCAGCTCTGCAGGCAGAGTGGGGCTGGCTCAGAGGCAGCAAGAGGCAACTCAGCTCTCCATCATGTTCCAGTCAGGGCTGTGAGGGTAACCCAGACTTTTCTACAGCTTTTTGGCTGTTTTGGCAGCCTGTGCTTGTTACTGCCTGAATAAGACATTCCCTTCCAAGAGAAGGGACCTCTGGGGAATAAGGACACATTCATCAACAACCACTGCACTTGGTCAGGGACCAAAACTGCTGGAGAAGGAACTTTTATCCATTAAAAGAACAAGAGGCTAACACTTGTATTTCCCTTTGGTGAGCACCCAGAGCTTGCCTTCACTCTGCCTGAAGCCAGGAGATTTCAGTCCCTCTCTGCACATCTGCAGCCCTGCCCAGGACACAGCTGTGACAGCAGGGCTGGAGCTCTGCACCTCTGTCCCCTCCTCCCCTTCCCTGAATCCCCCTAAAGCCTGAACAACATTTTTCTCTCTTGTTTTTGCTTTCCTCGCTGACCTAACTTGACAATGTTAGTGAATTTAATCTCAAAACACTCAGGGATAGAGGGCAAAAAATATTTTTCCCAGGCTGCCAATAAAGAATGGAGTTTCCAGGAGCTTAAATGGCTCAATGGGACATTTTGGTGACCAGAGGAAATTTAGAACCCTATGATAAATTTGGGATATTAATGTAAGAATAAAGTTGAACTGCTGGAAGCAATATCTTATTGACAAAAGTGCTAGAAAGCTGCAAAGGTAATAAACAAGGAATTGAGATGGATTACTGGGGATATGCTTTTGAATGTTTTACTCAATGCCAGCTGTTGGATACCTTGTGAAGCCCTTACATGCTTGGCTAAAATACTGCACCTATAAATATCTCTCCTGAATGGGACTGTTAATTAGAATAACTGTGCTAAATGTGGTCAGTGACTTGTTATCAAGGCAGAAGTGCTAATGCAAATGTTAATTATTCTAATTGCTTGTTTCCAGTCTGTCTTTGTCGACACTGTTAAAAATGTACAGTTCACAGCTAAGGCTATGGCTACATATCACTGCTCTTTTCTCACTCAAGATTTATGAAAAAAAACCTGATTTCTTCCTTTCAGGTACTGGTGGGGTCTTAAAGACAGAAGCAATCTAGGCAACCAGTGCAATACACTGCATATTCTAGGAAATACTAAAAAAATATCTAAAATGGGGAATAAATATCTATCAAGGGGAATGGAACCAGCTCACCAGAATGCCCTCCTATGGGATGCTTTCTGCTTTATCAAACAATTTCTAAATTATGAAATGACTGACAACATTTTCTTACTTTAATTAGTGTTCTAAGTTGCTGTAGGCTGTAGGAGACATTCCTGAGAAAACCATGTTTATTCATCTAATGCTTAGAGATTATGTCATCAGGTTTATTCCCAACATTTGTTACCAAATGCAAGCAGCAAATGCTGCAGGTCAAAATGACTTTGACAGGAGTCCTAAGATTTCTTAAAAATGAAAGACATTGCTTAAATACAGGGTATTTCTATTAAATGAAAAGCTTATTTAAGTATTTCCTCATGGCAAACAGCATCCTTTTCAAAATAAAATATAAAAAAAAGAAAACTTGACTGTTCTTATAAATGGCAGTGGAAGCCTTTGTAACTTGAAAGACTTTTTTTAAGAATAAGCTTGAAAAGACCTTCAAGTTTTGGAGCTGAGAATCCTCTGTATATAACTTAAGGATAGTTTGAGTTATTTTGGGCAGAATTTTAATTTTTGTGAAACGATGAAAGAACCAAAGGAGTATCTCAAAAGGCAGGCTCTACCAAAGGAAAACAAGCATGAAAACACTAATTATATAGACACAGGGAGTATTTCTACTACTCAAAAAAATAAACAGAAAGAAAATTGAGATTCAGCTGCAACTCATTAACAACCTGTACTTTCAAAGCTTATTGATGTGTCTGGGGCAAATATTTCACAGAAATATAGAACTTTACAATGAGGCTATGCAAAGCCAAAACTATAATCTCTGACTCAAACCCTCCCTCATTCAGCATTTCTCTGATCTCAATATGTTTTTGTCTCAGCTTGTCCAACTCTTCCATATCCACTATGAAATTCTGCAGTGAATTTGTTGAAGTCCTGCTGAAGGGTTTTTGTTTTTTTTACTTTCATCCTCCTCTATCACAACCATGAGAAAAGAACATCTTATGTAATTTAAGATAATAATAGCTTCACTTGTTAAATATCAGACTGAGTATTTCTGGAAAAGCGTTGGAAAGTAACATCAGTAAATAGAGAAAATAGCAGGGTATAGAATTCTTATTAGTAATTAATTTGTCTCTTTCAAGACAGCTCCCTGAATGATGTGCAGGTAGCTGAAATGAAACACATTAATTGTGTTAATTTATAGCAGGATTTAATTCGGAGCCTTTGCCTTTTCAATTTCTGAACAGGTTCAAGTCCCAAAGAGAACCCAAGGCCCTCTTAAACAAAGCTTTGACACCTCTGAACCTGTGACATGAAAGAGGACTCTGCTAAGAGATTTTTTCCCCATACCATAATTGATGGATCAAGAGGAACCCAGTCCAAGCTTCTGGGCTTTTGGATGGACCCTTCCAGCTGGACCCTGACAGGGAAGCTCTGCAGAGGTGAGGAATGGAGGGATGGCTCTCTCAGGGACCACGGGCACTCCCTCCCCACGGCCACACAGGGCTCCCAGGCTCTCCAGGATGAATCTGCACACATCCCAAGGGCTTGGGCAGCTGGCACTGGATGCTGCAGTGCTCCTGCCAGTCCAAGGGGGCACACACCTGGCCCTGCCCAGTGCCCCCCAAACCCCCCCAGGGGGCAGGAGCTGCTGCAGGCACCACAAACTCCATCAGTGCCACACTCCACTGAGGTCTGGGTAAGTGACCTCGTGGCTCCCACATAAAACTGCACTGCACACCAGCACAGATGTGCCACAGGAATTTACCCTGCTCCATTTCCTGCAGGTCCCTTGTCATGCCCTCATTACCTGCTGGCCTTTCCCAGTGAAACCACATTTTACTCAAACAGGTCATGAAGAGCAAATGCAGCCATGGCTGAAGAAACAAGCCCAGCCTGTGGGTGCACCAGACTTTCAGAGGAATCTTGCAGCAGTTTCTCATTTACACTGGATGAACTGGCCTCCTCTTTGCTATATCATCAAAAATAACTTCTTTGCCTGCATAGTATCTGATTTTTAATGTTTCTTTTTTCTGTTGGATCTTATGCTGGATTTCTAAAGAATTTCCTGTTTGTTGGAGTAAGGCAGTGATTCCTAAATCACTGAAAAAGACAGTCTTGTTTACTTAACTTTTGGATAATGCAAACAACTTCCATATACGTTCACTTTTAAAATTTTCCTCTGGCTATTGAATTTGTACATTATTAGTGTCTTGTTAAGCTCTCTATAAATCTTTCAGAAAGAGTCACTTAAATCTGAGCTCTCCATGTTTTGGCTCCTAGCAGCATTTGGGACTGCATTCAAATATTCGTGTTCCTCAAGTTCCAAGAAAAATCTTATCTGTCCCTATAATCACCCAAGGAATTTTGCATAAAACAGCCTTTTATTTTCAGAACAAAGAGACAACATTTGGCAATCAGTTTCTCTTTCAAGTGATAGATGCAGACCCTGGTTCAGTGGTTAGCTGCTGCCTGTATCCAAATCTGGAAGAAGCTGACATGGAAAAGGGGAGCACAGCCATGGCACTGCTGAAATGATCTTTCTCCTCCCCATTACACGAAGTTTTGGTGAAAGCCAGTCTCCAGTTTAGTTCAGTTAGTTCTCTATTGCAACATGAATTCCACCTCACAGACTTCAAACTCCTGTTTACTGCCCACACTGTTTTACAGACCCACAGTTAACAAAAGCTTGTGCCATGGTTAATAGGGGCAATATCTTTAATTGGAGTAGCCAGGAAACATCAACAGCTGTCCCTGCATCACCTACAGAGTGCCTTTCACTTGGAGTGGGAGAAGAGACCAATTTCTATTAATTCCAATTAATTAATGGCCTTATGTATCCTGGTGTGGACATTCAGTAGATGCTTGTTCAGCAAAACAAACGGGTCTGTGTTTAATTGTGGTTCATTCTGGGCTGATCCATTAACTGTTGTGTGTCTTCCCAAGAATGCACGTTCATTAACTCTACTTAATTGCCATTCAATTACCTTGAGTTATAATATGTCCCCAAACACCAGGGCAGACAGGCCCCCTGGAGACTTCATGTGCTTCAGCCATTAATTAAGCCATACTGTGTATTGTTGGTAACTGATTACATCTAGTTTTGAAATAATAACTGCACAGCAATGCTTAAACTGTTTCTTATTAGGATTTTTTCACATGTCCTATATGGGGTAATTGGAGTGATAACATTTCTTCCATGCAGTAAAGCACACTTGGTTATTATTATTATTATTATTACTGCACTTGGCCAAAGATGTTCTGTGTCATCATTTCTTTTATACAACCCATTTATTAAGATGGAAAGAGGCAGTTTTTCTGGGAGTATATTTAAAACAAAAGAAAACATATCTAAAAGTAGCAGCAGATTTCTTTGTTTCTGAATCACAGATCCATAAGATCAGTTGCTCTGATAACCATGGAAAAAAGCCACGGAAAAATGAACTACCTGCTTCTGCTCACCAAAGTGACAGAAAGAAGGAAAACACAGCTCTTCCCTCTCCTGGGCCACACTGCAGGGAAGATGTGGAGAATGGGGCAGGAGATGATCCTGGATGTGGGCTGCAGCCCCTGCTGCCCTGCCTCCCTTGCAGGGCACTGCTGCAGTGAGCAAACAGAGACATCTCCCTGAGCTCCAGGGGCTGGAGAACTCCTGACTCCAAGAGATGAGCTCAGTCATGAAGGACAGGCTCAATCCCTTCCATCCTCTCCTTCCCAATGCCACTGACCTCAGGACACCCTTTTGCCCCGCTGCAGTGATGAATTGTGGCACCTCTGTGCCAAGAGGAGGAGCCAAGCAGAGGAGTGTGTCCCACAGCAGGGCTGTGCTGAGCTGCAGGACACCTGGCTGGCACTGCTAAAGCAGCCAAAAATCAGCAGCAGCTCACAGTGACTCTAACACAATGCTCCCATCACCACCAGCTCTTGCCAGTCTCAAACATCAGAATAAAAGAGGAAAATTTCCAGCTGTACAAAGCCAAGGAGCATCCTCTGTGCTCCCTGAGAGCCCCTTGGGAAGCTGCTGCTAAGGGACACCTGTCTCCTGAAAATTTCTTCAGCTCCCCTAAAACACAAAGGAAACCCCAGTTCCCTCTGCCAGAGCCCCAGAGCTGTGCAGTACATCCTCCCTCCCAATGGAGACCCCCAGGAACAAATCTCCATTCTGGTACCCCCAGGGGGACAGTGGGAATTGTCCCAGTGCCACAGACCCAGCTCCCACAGGCAACATGCATGGAGATGACACCTGCAAAGCATCAAGGAGGTACAGCCAAATCTACACATTTTTTTATAGATGCCTTTAGCTAAATAAAAGCAATTAGTTAATAACCTCTTTCTCAAGATGATTCCTATGAATCTGAACAGAACCACAGGCCATGATCTGTTCAAAGCTTCAACATATTTCACTATATGGATCAGGAACCCAGTTTGGATTCCTCCAGACATCTCTCCAGCACTGTCCTGCCCCCATGTCCCAACTACATGGGCTCTGTTAACACCTCACAGTACAGCTGCATCATTTATTCATAAACATTTAAAAAAATAAATTGTATTTTTAAAGTCACGCATGCTGTGATTCATTTATCCCAAATTAAAAGCTTCATCTTCATCTCTCTTTCCTAAATTTAACTTTCAGCATTTTAATTGTTTCTTCCTTCATTGTTAGATCAGTATCAATCATCATCTGCAGTTACCAGAACTTGCATGTTCCTGAAAATTATGTTAAATTTAGATGCTAATGAAAACTGTTTATGCTGGTTAACCACAGAAATGAAACCTCTATTGCAATCCATAAAAACTGTTAGTTATAACAAGAAACCTTAATTTCTACCTCAATCTCCTTTCTACCATCTGCTCTCCTAGAACACCAATTCCAGAAACCATGGACTAAACAAACAATCAAAAACGTAATTGTTAACTTGTCTTCACAACACAACAGACATTAAAAGAATTAAAACAGTCCCATTAAACATTACACTGAAAATTTTGATATAAATCAAAGTTATCCATGAATGCCAGCATGTTCTAATATTCCTCCTCTCCAGACATCTTCCCAACCAACCAACCAACCAACCAACCAACCAACCAACCAACCAACCAACCAACCACACATTTTATTTAGAAATATATAACTGATCCATAACCCTCACTGAACACTCTCCATCCTCTTGGAATGAATAAGATAAAAGACTTCCAGCCATTAAAAGAAATATAACAGATACAACCTACCACAGCGATAGGTGATAATTATTCTTTCATCTAAAGCACTACACAGTTAATGATATATAATTATTTAAGATATTGATGTTTCAGGTAGTATTTGTGCTGTCCAATCCCTCAGAGCTGGCTGTGGGAAGCACTGACACTGCTCCCACATCTGTTGCTCCCAGATGTTTGTCTCGTGGGTCACCGTGTGTCGTTGTACAATTACAGACACCATCATGTTCTGGGAAATGCTGCATCAATCAGCATCAACTTCCCTGGCTAAGGGATGGAGAGAGCTAAAGGCAGCCACTTTTGGGATCAAGGACTGTATTTAAAATGCTCCCAAATGGTCTCATTCTCCAACTATAAACTGTCATTTGCACTGCTTATCTAAATCCAAAATCTAAATAGAATGTGGGGTTGGAGAAGGTTAAAATTGTAACAAGCCTCTAGTACAATGTTTTAATTATTTTCTGTGCTACCACAGCCGTGTGATCTTAGAGAATCATCTTTCCTTTTTATTGGGTTTAGCTGAGATACAATCTGATAAGGTAATGCACTGTATTTTACATCTTAACAGCTGAAAATCTGTGTTTCTTGGGTTTTTTTCCTAATGTGCCCCAAAAGGACACTCAGTGCATCTACAGTATGAACAAAATTGTTCAATTTGTGCCTTGCATATCAGTCAGGGCCCAAAGAAGACCAAGGAAAATGAGATGAACCCAGCCATGCTACATCACTGCTACCCCAAGTCCCATGAAGGGAGGTAATGAGCTCATTTCAGCAATAAGGTGATAGTGTGGCTTGTGCCATCTGGAATGCAGAAGGAACATCTCATTCCCTCCCTGCTTTCCCTTTCTGAGCCCTGAACTCACTGTTCTCCCACCACAACATACAGGAATACAGGGAGACAGTTTTTCTCCCTGGTGTGAATCCCCTGACACACAGAGACAAAACCATGGATTTGCATGGTTTAAAAAAAAGTTTAAAAATATTTTAAACATTTAAATAGCAATACATCATTCTCTTTGTAATCTGGACAATTTAGTCAGGAGCTACTGCCTACCTCTTGACTGAGCTAATTCTCAGTTCTTCTTAACTTCAGTTATCTTATGCACCTTCTTTAATGAATACACGTTCCTTTGATTAAATTAACATTTTTGTCTGCCTAATTAGCCTGAAAAACCTGTGCTGAACCAATCTAAAAGCGACTTCATTACTGCTCATTGGGGCATGTTTGCTACCCATCACTGTCACCTCAACAGGTGAAGGATTGGAACATTAACTCTGGCTTATTTGGTTTTCCACAGCCAATCCAAGCCTTCAGTCGACCCTCTAGGACAGTGACAGATGTTTTAATTATGTGGCTTCATTCATTAATGCTCATTGGCCTGGCCAGCCAGGTTCATGGTTCTGAGGGACAGTTGAAAAAGAAAATAATTAAAGTAACCAGCTTAATTACATTCTTACATTTTATCCTTCACCTAGTACTGCTCATGAGTAATGACAAACTGGAAATACAAATAAAATCCAGTTTCTCCAGGCCAATGGGCTGGTGAGGAGCTCACCAGAAGATGCATCACTGCTTGTCTGGGAACATAAGCACAAGTTGCTTAACAGGCACTTACTGTACATTGGTTAATGAAATCATACCAGAGCTAATGAATATATATAATTGGGTAGGCAGCTGCCACTAAAAATAGAAAAATGTTAGTGAAACCATCTTGCTAATTTGCTAATTCAGTTTGTAAAGACAATTAGAGAAGGCCCTTGAAGAATTCAATAGACCCTGCTAATACTGTGACTATATTGATTATTTGCATGATGATATCATGTTGGTTTTTTCCTGACTGGTTTCTCATACAGACAACCCCCATCTGCCTCTAAAATACTAAATAAGTAAATAAATAAAATAATTTTCAAGATAAATTAAATAAATTTTAAATACACAGTATTAAAGCCCATCTAAAACAGTGACTGACACAATTCAATCTGCTGGGATTGCACTCACCAGTCACCACTTCCAGTTTTAATTAATGTAGAGGTAAAAATGTATATAAAATAATTTTTTTACTGAATAAATCAAATCTTTGGTGATAATTATTGCAATCTGCACTGCAAATCTGGTAGAAGGCCCTGGAAAACATGTGCCAGTGAATCCATTATAGAGCAATATTTATCACAAATTCTCCAGCTGTTTTACCTTTTTGCTTTGCTCTTTCACTATCAGAACTTGCATCACTAAATGTCATGCTTCAATGAAAATATCTCTTCCTTCATCCTCTTCTAGAAACCTTCAAAACATTTAAAAACTTCCATGTTGTTTTATGTGTGGCATTATATGAAATCCAACATCTGCATGGGGTGAGAAAGTGACTCTGAGAATTTTTTTGAAAGATTCATTAGGTTTTCTCAGCATCACCCCAGACTATTTTTTTCTCCCCAGTTCCCAGCAGTGAATAAATATAAAAAAAAACCCAGAGGCAGAAAGCTCAGAGCATCTTTTTTCAAGACCACCAGATATCACCCACCTGCAGCAGCCAACTTACAAAAACTCTGGAGATGGAAAAGCATGATACCATGGTCTTTCCTCACATCATTTAACCTCCTGCCTAATAAAGAACCTGAACTAAAATTCAAGACTTCTGCAGTAAATTTTAGCAGTCTACAACTTTTTTCTAGTAACGATTTTTTTAGAAAGCTCTGGATAAATAATAAATATTGATACATGCATTTTATCCCAGTCATGGCTTTTTCTTATCTTTTCAAAGACTTTTTTTTTTCCACAAAATATCCTGTGGAGACCATTTGGAGTTTGTTTTCATTTTCAGGCTCTGCTGAGCTAAGCATTTGATTCAGAGAAAATAACAGGTTTGAAAAGAAGGCTTTGGGAAACTTAAAACATAACAGATGCTTATTTGCAGACATCTGATTTAAGTGAACTGAAAACCCCAGTCTAAATCCTGAAAACCATAAATGTCAGCCAGCTAGAACAGAATAATAACCACTTATTGATATGGATGCACCTAGCAGATAACAGAGTTCTGGGACCATAATATTCATATAACTGTGCTCAGTTTGCTGCTTCCGAGCTCTGGAATTACAATTGGCAATTCCAACCTTCATTTCTCAGTGCTGTGCAGATGGATCATGGTGAAGGGACCTGCTCACCACCAGCTGGCAGATTTCATCCAATATCAGGTGTGAACTCCTTAGCCTGGGATTAATATCCAAGGAAGTTCATCAGGAGCATTCCCAGGCTGTATAAATGGCCAGCTGCAGGCACCTTGGGGATTTTCAGAAGAACCCACTGAATGCAAGATGACAACTCTAAATCTCTTATTTTTTGAAATCACAGAATCTGCGAGATCAAAATAAAGTCACCAGCAAAACCACTGTGAAATGCCAAAGCAGCCTGGACTGGGGGTTGGCTTTTCTGTGGGTCTATAATGAGGTGAGGCTAAACACTAAAATAGCACTGGAGTTTGCAAAAATCTCCTGAAAAGCTGAAAAATTTAAGACCATTTGAAACAAAACCCTTGGCACCATAAATCAATCTAAACACAGAGAGACAAAACTGGATTTTAATGACAACTGTGAAATTTCAGCATCAGGTCAGGCTTTTTCATACTTTTCTCTTTACCTGGATAAGGAATAAGACACAGCCCAAATCACTTGGATGGCATTCTGCTTTTAAGCTTGGGAGGAACATTTTGTTCCCTGTGCTCTTGTCCTTTCAAGCTCACATTACACCTTCACAAAACATGAGTCACCAAAGCACGATGTGCACCATTCCAGGGAGGTGCTCAGATTAACCAGATTTCCAGAGCCAAGGAAAATAAAAGCAGCTACCAAAGAGCAACTCATCCTGCCCAAGCCAGATGCCTACTATGGGATGTTCTCACTGAACTCTGTCTTTGGATCCCTGAAACTTGGCAAAGGAAACTTCACATCAAATCTGCAATATTCTTGATTCCTTAAGCCAATGGCCTCTGCCAGTGGTGGTAACACCACTTCATTTTCTTTTTGTGCTTCTAATTACTTTTCATTATATCTTCCAACTTGTCTGAGACATATTTTGAGAAATGCTGGCAGTTTGATTCCCCTGTGATTTCTTAAAATCATGGCTAAAAGCCCAATGTGACATTAATATATTGTAATTCAATTCATTACTCCATTAATTCAAAGTGATCTGAGAGAGTCTAGAACATTTCTGCAGATCTCAGTGGAAATGTGGCTGAACATCTTTGAGATGTGTGAGCTGACAGACATGGAGTTTGCCAGGTGAGGCTGACAGGACACAGCTTTTGTTGTGGGCTGCATTTTGTGGTAGCAATACCCCAGAACTCCTGTACAATGCACCACATATATTTTGATGGGTAACAAAATGTTCTCCAAAGCTTGATGAAAGTTTATGGCAGCCTCACTGAAATTTGATGCACATCTCTCAAGGAAACAGGAATGCTTCATGTCTTAAAATAATCATTAAGTACAAACTTGGTTTAGTGAACACTCCCTGACCACTGAGGTGGAGTGGGCTGGGCAAGAGCACCAGTGAGTGACCACTGCCCCAGAGGGGAGCTCCAGGGGCTTGAGCCCTCTGAGGAACCTGAACCTTCACAAGGTCATGTAAATGTTAAACCTGGGAAAAGCTGAGTCTAGCATCAGTCACCAGAAAGACAAAAATCAATTCTGTATGAAAAGTAGCTTATTCAAGTTAGTTGTGAACCAGAAGAATTTAATTACATCACTGCATATTAAGAAAGGGTTGTTCCATCCTGTTGATTTTGGCAAGTTAGGCCACTGGGAGTTACTGAATGAGACAACAGCAGGGGAAAAGGAAGGATAGAAAGATGAAAGAGAAAAGGAGACAAGGAGCTGATAATGACACATTCTGTGAGTGGTCAGGAAAGCAAGAGAAGACAAATCACTCTATGGTCAGGGAAGTCAAGAGAAGAGATCAATAATTTATATACCATGGGGCAAAAGTCAAGAAAAAAAGCAATTTATAATGAAGGGAAGCATCATTAAAAACTTGTGTCAGGACTTCCTGGGTGCTGTAAACTCTTGGACCTGCTCTGGCACTGCAGCACACCCCTTTCTGGGGGTGCCACCCCACCTAACACAAAACTTCATGCTGTGAGCTCAGAGCTGATAAGCAAGCACAGTTAAAGGCAGCAGGGCACTGCCACCCTGCACAGCTCAGGGGCTGGCTTCCTCTATCAAGGCATGCCATCAGCAGTGTCCTGCTCAAAAAGCTCTTCAGGATCATTTTGGCTGTTCTGTGACATTGATATTCATTTTCTTTGCCTTGCATTATAGCCTCACTTCTGAAGTTAGAGTAGTAAAAGTAATATCCCGTTGCCACAGGGCAAAAACTTTCATTCCACACTTATGTAGTGTATGTTTCCACAGCAAAGAAAGTTAGTGAAAAATGGGCTTGTTAAAGGGACTCCACTTAAAGTTAATGTTCCAAACTTTTTTTTAATATGATGTGTAAAAGTGAAGTTTCACATCCAGAATTTATTAAGTAAGAGGAGTTGGGCCTCAAACGTGCTACCAAAACCCTGAGGACACTGCAGGAATATAAAAGTTGAGGCTTTTACATTACATACTAATTTTTTTTTTTTTTTCTTTCTCATTCATGGGCTGCTTGAGGTAAATGGCTACATGGAAAGTAAAAAGGAGAGGCTGACAGATATCACTGAAAAACACATCCAAATATTTCACTACCCATATTGACACAGGGAAGAGCTAAATCTCCCATCATCTGCAGAGTCCATTTAATCTGCCAAAACCTCATTAGTAATTACTTTCATTACTACCCCGTCCCCAAAAGGCTATTATCTTTATTAAATAATTGATAGTTCTGCCTGTCTCTTTTCAAAGGTTGCAGTCTAAAATTTTTGAGAGAAAAATCAGAGTGGAAGCCTGAGTTTTGGGTGCAGCCAGAAAAGCCCACATTTATGTCTGTGCAATCAAGACCTGGGCACACAGATAACTCCTCACAGCCAAAAGCACTGGTGAGGGTCTGCTGAGACATTTCATCCTGCCTGCTCATACTTGGGGTGTCTGATAAGAGCTGGGTAACTCTGATCAGCATTCTGCAGTTAAACAAGGTTAACCCAGCATGAATTCTCTCGTATTTGTGGAGGACAGGATCTACTCAGCTGCACAAAATATTCCTTGGGCTTTGCTCACTCATGGAAATTCCTGAAGATACGACTGAGGACCTGGTAGGGGAACATAAAGACTGCCTCAGGTGGGCTTTAGCAGCAGAGGGGCACCCAAGGAAAGCCTCACCTTCAGCAGCTCACCACAATTCCCTGAGGTTGGGAACAGACTCATTCACCCACATCCTACCTCTGACAAGAGCAATGTTATGTGCTCTTTGTAAATGCACAGATTTCTCTGTTTTCACAGCTAATCAAAACTATTTCCCTCTAGAAATGATGTGCCTTTTATGCTGTTTAATAGAGAAACATTCCCATTTTTATAGCTGATCTGGGGGAGTACAGTAACAGTCATGTTTTCCTGTTTTGCTTCAGTACTTGCACCTCCAGCAGCAATGATAAAGCACATGGCATCACAAAACCCACCAAAAAGACAGCAACACCAAAGTTTTAAAGTTTACTTAGACTGAGGAATTACTTAGGCTCCTGGCTGAAGTTTCAGAAGAGAGTATAATTTGTGAATAAGTATTTCTGTATCTGCATGGGCACTCTGAGTGCCACCTCTGCAACAAAGGAGAGGGATGTGTGACCTGCAAGCAGAGCCTGGGGTAGGCAGGCTGGGGCAGGGGACACATGGACACTGCTGCCTTGCTGAGGGCCTCAAATTGCCCACAGCCTTATCTCCAAACTCACCAAGGTGGAAGCACAAGAAAATGCTTTGGGCTTTTCCCGTACTGTGAAATTTGCACACGCTACAAGAATGAATCTCTGTTTCTCCTTCTCTGCTCACTGCACTTTACAGTTCAAAACTTTGAGTCCTTAATCAGTTCAGCCAAAACACATTTATTCAGAATAGGGTTTTACTCAGATTTTGACTCAAGTCATACAAAAGAAGATCTCCTGAGCCACACAGAGATAATGTTGCACTCTAGACTCCCGTTCATGCTTTTATGCAGTTTGATAAAGAAGTCTGTCCTCCTCCCTTTTTGAAAGAAAAACCTTTCATAGTTTTCATAAAGGAGTTGAGAGTATTTAACAATTACCCATCTCTAAAGGCATATTTAACTTCCCTTATAGAGCTGCTGGATAATATTTACATGTTCTCAGCTCCCACTGGTGACCTCTCTTTCCCTACCAACAGTTCCCATACTTTCAAAAGTAAATATTTTTACTTTCTTTCTTTATAAGCACGTTGGAGTCATTAATCCCTTTAGAATCCAGTGCATTCATTTCTCTGGGTATAAAAGATTTCTTTTTCACCTGCACAGAATATTTTCAATTTACCCTGAATTGCAGGAAAAGCTCCAAGTTTGCAGAAGACATTGAGCACCGAGTGCATCCGACCCTCATCTCTTCCTCCTGTGCTGCAATTCAAGCTTCTCCCTTTTGTCCCTCCAACAACAATCCCGGAGATCAGACAATCTGTGGGACTAACTAACAATCCCTCAACTCGGTGATGGGCTGAATAACAGTGACACATGTTTCTGGAAGCTGATAATGAAGCCTTTTGTAATTCACACAGAGAGGGACAGCACTTAAACACAGCCACCACATGCACAAAAGGAGAAGGATCCACATCCAAACCCATTTCGTGCATTTTAACAAACAATTAGAAAGAAAAGATGTCTGAGACTGAAAGGAAAAAAAAAAAGAAAAAGCAAAGCGGGCACAAGATGGAAAAGGTGTGATTTATGCTCATGTTTCACTTCAGGTATTTTTAGGTATTTAAGACTGAGCCATAGGATGAAGACTTTATTCTTGTCTGTTGTTTAACTTTGCTAAGCTCATCACACCTGGCAGAACATTTCCTAAAGGCTGCCAAAATCTGAAATCAATTTGTGGAAGAAACAATAATCAGCCATTAATTGATTTTTGATTCCCTGTTCATCCCAATCAAATCCATCTGTGTGCTCTCATAAATCCATGATTATTACAATCACTCTTTCATGTTGGTCCTCCCTTGCAGGGTGGAGCACAAAAGCCTGTCAGGGAAAAGCCACAGGAATTCTGTGGGATGCCACCAACCAGGTGCTCCAAACTGACACCAGGAGGGGTTTCCTTTGGCTTGGTTTAAGGATTTCATGACAAAGAATGTGCACATCTGTTCACAGCTGTGTCTGGAATGGAAGCTGCTCTATTTGCACGTCTGGCTGTAGATTAGGGGAATTTTCCCCCTCCTAGAAAGCCACAGTTCAAAAATCTGAACATCTAAGGAAGAATTAAACCTAGTCTTAGCCTCAGGCAGGTCTGCAACACATACACAACACCCTTCACATACATTAGTTTTATTTTCTTCCTCAGAAATCTTTGTAAGGTAAAATCTCATGTTTTGGCTGCAATATAAAAATAAAAAACCTCCCAACTCTCAAATGAAGTCTACATTGTGCCTTCATTCAAGAGTTTTTCTGGTACAAATTCATCAAACTTCGTATTTATTCTACTACCTGGAAATCCGAACTCGTACATCTTTTTCATATGTGATGTTTTACTCTCTCCATTTGAAAAATACACAAATAAAAAAAGAAATGCACTTCAGAGACAGCAGCAGAGCAAGAGGAATGAATCCAGCAATGAGATTCACTTTGCAGTTCAGGTCTGAGCATGAACCAGGGGCTCTGGGCACTCAGCCCCACAATTTGGATGTGCTCTGGTGGAGAATAAAGCACAGCCTAAACCAAAATCCAGCCTGTCACAGTTCAGGGTATGCCATGATTCCAGATCATGTTGTGCAAGGGTGCTGTGTACAGGAGTAGATGGGACACACTCAGTCCCAGAAAAAAAAAAAAATTCCTTTTTTCAATTTTTTTTTCATCTGGCATAGATAATGGTTTGATGAGCTCTTCTGCAAAGAACCTATTAATGCTACAAATAAAAATATGTTTAGCATTCCCTCAAGGAAAACCACCTTTTCCAATTATTTTCTGCTCAAGGTGCACTAACCTGCTGTGACAGCCCACCACCACGAAACAAGAGTTTTTGCCATTGCTGAAGTTTAAATATTGAGTGTGGAAACCAATTCTGGATTTCCACAACCCTGAAATGTCACCACACATGGATTCTACCTATGCCTAGCCACAGCCTGCTCTTTTAAACAGAACCTTTAGAAGTCCTCACACACAAAGCAGGGCTTCATGCTCTTTGCCAGAACCACATTTCACTGAGAAGTGTGGGATTCCAATTGCTGCAGGAATGCAACAAACAGAAGATGAGTGTGTAATCATGCAGCCAGGAGGAAAAAGTAAAACAAAGGCAGGAAAAAAAGACAAAAAACCCCTCAAAACCCAAAGGCAGAGACAAGAAGGAAAGAACAAGACATAACACATAGACAAAAGCTGTTCCATGCCAACCTTTTCATTACACCACGAAAATAACCTAAAATAAGTTCTGCTACACTGCAGGGAGGCCACTGTAACTCACACCTGCCCCAGACACCCAACACTGCTGCAGCATCCATCCCTCCCCAGCTGAGCTGAGCAGCACTGCTGGGGCACCCACCCAGGACCCCAGAACAGCACTGACCATTCCTGACAGGCTCTGCTGAAGCCTCAGGGTTTAGTTTTAGTTTTATATGAGATTTGGATCATTGGTCCTTGGTCCCAAACTAGAGAAGGAACTGTTTTGTCTCCCTACTCTGTGAAGAGAGCTTACTATCCCCTAATATGAAGCTCAGAAACATACACTAAAGCAGCACAGAATCTGAGAATTATCAAAGCTTTTCAGAGCATTCAGCAGCATTTCAGAGAATTCACAGAATGACGAGGTTGGAAAAGACCTTAAAGATCATGGAGTCCAACCCAGACCATCGAGTCCAGCCCAAGCTTTCCTGCAGGGATTCTCTGACACCTTCCCAGGTAAAGCCCAGCCCCAAACCAATACTGATGGTGCCTCCCTGCATCTCTCTGCAGCTGGTTTCCTCCTCCTGCTCTCCTGAACCAAAGCACAACAGCTCAGCCAATATTTCAGAGTGAACAGAAGCTGCACAGTGACAACTTGGCCGGTGATCCTCTCCTCAAATCGCTCAGACCTCGAGCTCATCGAAATCTGACTTCTCCAGAACAACCTCCAAAACGTGACTAATGGGCTGATTCTCCTCCAACAATATCTATCTTGGTTCCTGCTGTAAAATAATCAATTACACTAAATGGAATTATTTATACAGAAGAGGAAAGCAGTTCGGCTTTGGTGGAAGTAATATGCTTATCAGATGGATTAAGATCTAATAGGCTTTTCTCTCTCAAAGTATAGCTGTTCCTGATAGTCTATCAACCCTCTTATGGAAATTACTTTGCTCTTGACAACATAAATTAGATGAAAGAATTAAATTTTGTTTACAGATTTCAAGTAACAGGATTTTAAATGTATTTTAAAACCGTGCCAGTACAATCAAAAACTGTGTTTATGAACTGAAATTGCCCCAGCTTATTACAACTAATGAAACAAAAGTGAGCTCTGCATACTTTTTGTTAATATGGTGACTCCATGAAAATCAAATATTTATGTCTTTGGTCTAGACAGATTAATACACAATTTTTCTACCACAGGGGGAAAAAAAGCCAATGTCTTCCTTAATGGGTGGCTTAATGGAGTATCTTATTTCTCCAGGCTGAGCTCAGAAGAGCTGAGGTCTGCACAAGGGTTCAGGGCAAAAGGGAGAGGAAAGCAGGAGCTGATGCCTGGAGCCAGCCTGGGAACCCCACCAGCACATGAGGGTGCCAAATTTTAGCTCTTCATGGACACTGCACAGTCAATTGCTGCTCCAGGAAAACTTGATCAGCAGCACATTTAAGAACATTTACTCAGATTTCCAGGAGTTGTGTTTGACTTCTCTCACCTCCTTCCTTCAGGAAGATGGTGGAGGAGCCCTTGTACTACACTTGAAATGAGAGGAAATGTGCCTTTGGAGCTCCATTAGAAGTCCTAAAAGGATTCTTTGGAAAATCTTTATCATACACAGCTCTAAAAAAACATTTCTTAAAATGCATGCAGTAAGTAGAAGCAGTTCCTTATTTAATATATTTAGTATATTTAGCTATATGGAAATTATATGAAACAAAGCAAAACTTTGGACTTGGATTGATGTGAAAATACAGGAAAAGACAGAGATTTGGGCATTTGTAGATTCATTTTTTCAACCTGGGTAACACAGCACAAAAGCAGTTTGGCTCAATATGCCCATTTCACAGCTCTGGACTAATTAATATCAAGTAAATTACAGTTGGCCCAGAGCTTGGAAAAGCAAAACACAACAACACACACTAAAACAAGTCTTAAATAATTTCACCAAAGCCCAGATGATTTTCGCTATGAGATGCAAATAAGCATTTTTGCCAAAAGAGAACAAATAATTTATGATGCTATTTAAAAGCTGGTAACTGCTTCTCTTATCTGAAAAAAAATAATAAAAAAAGGGAAAAAACCGAGTCCCTGGCTTGATTATGATTCACTGTGTGTGTCAGTCCTCTGCATCAAGGGAGGGAGAGCATCCTTTTATCTGTGTTATTCGTCAGGACAGATTGAATAATGACAAGTGGAGTGCTGAGCAGAGTTTACTCACAGATTGGTTAACATCATTTTGCTCCCAGAACAAGTCTCACCGGCCCTTATCAGGAGTCTCCCAGAATTGTTAGAAAGTTACAGGCAGCACACCAAGAAAATTAATTTCCCTGTCTCCCTCCCAGTGTTGTCCAAATCCTGTTACCCTTATTCACACACAGCAATTCAAGATCTGAGCACGCAGGGCTGCTGCATTTCTGCTTAGTCTCACTAAATCCAGGAACACATAATTTCCAGAGATCCATGCAGGGTTCCTTTTCCATTAGGCTTGCAGATGAAATTTCCTTTTACACACACATATTTTATTGCTGTTTGCTCTAAATTCACTGGCAGCAATTATGAGCTTTGCTCACCAACAAACGACAACATTGGGAGGATTTTAACAGAAACATGGTTCAAGCAGCAGCTGTTTGGCCCCAAGAGTGTGGAGTTCCTCCACTGCTGCAGGAGTCATGCCAGCAGAGACTTGCCACTTCTGATTTACAGCAAGAGACACACCAGGGATGTTTTTATGCCTTGGGAAATCCAAAGCTCCAATATTCAAAGAATATAGATTTTTCTCAGCTCGCTACCAGAATTAGGAAAAATATATGTGACTGTATTTTTCTTTGTATTACTCTTTCAAGTCTGCCCTGAGATTTCAGCTTTATGAATGGATCCAAGAGAAATGATACAATGGGGAGTTGCTTGTACAGTGCTGGCTGGGAAGATGAATTCAGGGAGAAAATTAACAGATACAAAAAGCTCCACCAAGATGTTCTAAGTGAAATATGGATGGGTGCAACTTCCAGTGCCAGTTTCCTACAAGAAACATAGGCTGTCTGATTGCACCCTGCATGTCTGCATGAGCATCTGTGGGTCTGTGCCATGAATTTTTAAACACATATTACCTTTTTTAATCAAATTCACAGAAGATGATGCTGATGATTTCATTTACCTTCTGCTTTAGTGGAGACCTCAGCATGCAATAATGTACTGAAGACAACAAATCCATGGTTTGAGCTTTATGCTTGTTTTCAAACAAATTTCTGGTGTTTTACCTCTCATCAACATCTGTGAAAGCTGCCCAAAACTTCTCACAGCAGCATGAGCACAAATGAGAGATGTCTCCACCCTTCTGAGTAGTCTCAGTCCTGGGACTTGCTTTGAGATCCTGCCTGTGGCTGTTTGCAGTGGTTCCAGCACTCAGGGAAGGTTTGAACTGAAGGCTCACATTCCCAGGGACTCTGACTCAGACACACAGGTCCCATTCCCCAGGGACTCACGGGGCCATCCCTACCTCAGGTTTCTGTTTCACACCCAGCAGAGCCAATTCCATCCCTGCAGCAGGGCTGTGGTCAGAGCACTGCTCTGCACGAAGGCGCTGCTGAGCTCTCACCTCCTGCCCCGTGCCCAGCCACCCCTGCCCCAGCTCTGCCAGACCAGGCAGGATCTCTGCTCCTCAGACTGCCCAAGCCACTTGGGATCCCTTCAGCAGAACCAAGAGAAGGAACCATGCTTTGCACATTTCTGCCAGGAGATGCAAGGAATCTTCAAAGGGTGAATTTCTCCCAGACCTCCCAGCTTGTCACTTCTGACCACTGGGTCCCCTTCCCTAGGAGCTGTCACCTTATTGATCCATGCTCCAAATCAACCCACAGCTTGTCAGGAACTAATTCAACACTCTGTTTTAATTCTACCACATTTCATTTGAAAACCTGTGGTTTGTTTCTTTTTTTTTTTTTTTTTTTTTACTTTATAGGCTAGGGGCAGTCATATTAAATAAAATTTACAGTACTTTCCTGAGGACAAGTGAAAAACACTGAGGTTACAGACCTCTCCAGAATGGATGCTGACCAGATGTTTTCAATGTCTCCATTCTGAACTGAAATTAAAGGACACAAATGTCTATGGCTTTAAGATCTCTGCCAACAGCTCATTAATACCAACAAATGGCATCTAATGATGCCTCAAAATGGGTGATTTTTCTAATTCTCCTTTTTTGGGAAATAAGATTTAACCAACTAAACAAAATAAAAGAGTCAGAAGCGAAAAAATATCAAATAATAAAATCAAGAACTTAAAGCAGGATCTTAAAAGTCCCAGCTACAAAGTCTGACAGCCATGCAGAAGTCTGACAGCAGAGATAGGGTTTAATATTCTCTTATGTGAGAGAGCTTTGAATCTCATTTAATTTTATCAGATTTAGAATCATTTGCTAAGGTCCAGACAGCCAACTAGTGTAAATCAGTTGAGCTCCATTAACTTCTACGGAATTACAGTTTCCAATTTACATCAGCTGAGAACCTTGCTGTTCTGCTGCTATTATTAGCTGCTATTTATAATGCAATAATAACTAAAGCAATCATCTTCAACATGTGGCTCAACAGGCTCTCTGGCATTGTCCTGCAGGCTCTGGAAGACTCTGCTCCTCCAGGCCACGTTGCCCAGAAGAGCAAAGTTTTCTGGGCTGTATTATTTGCTTCACAGTCAAACAAATGGACTGCTGAGGATGGAATCCACTGGTTAATTCTGAAATCTGAGCATAGATTGGCTGTGATATACAACTATAATAATTACAGATCTAATAGTAACAATAATGTATTTTATTATGTAAGAGCTGTCCCTTCCAAAAAAATCTCATAGTGGTGGTAGGGATTGGGAAGGAGAAAACAGGGAATGACAGGACATGACAAAAGCACAGCTCTGGAGCTGCAGGGAGGAGAAGGGGAAGCCCTGCACTCTCCAGGGTGATGGCTGGGCCACTTGCTTCTCAGGGAGTCAAAAAGCATCCACTCTCAAAGCTGTACAGCATGTAGACTACAGAGATCCAAATCCCTCATTTCCTAGTTTTAAACAGATGTTCTGCAGTTATGCACTGCTCTTCTGCACAGAGGGAAGGCAGTCCTCAGTCCCAAAGCTGAACCCTCTTCAGAGACACAGCAGATTTTTCTCTGAGGTTTGGCACTGCCCTGTGCCCACACCAAGGCAACGTGGGAGGATGGACACTGAGATGCTGAGATCTGCTGTGACCAGGAGGGGTACACAAAGAGACACCAAAGAAAAGGTAATTCCCATTGACAGATGCAGCATGAGGCCCACATCTCATGGGACAGTCAGAACTTTGCAGCTTTCCTAATCAAAGCAGCCTCTGTTCCCTCCCTGGCTTCCTCCCTTTTTTGAAGCTGAACTTCCCTTAAGTTCAAGGGCTCCAAAAGAGAGATCCTTCTCTTTTTACTTATGAACTCCTACTCAGTAGATCAATCTCACAAAGTGCTCCAGCTCATGCAAAGTTTCTCTGAAGCAAACGGGAGCGTTCAGAGAGCTGAGTGCAGAGCTGGGCTGGATCAGGGTGCCAGCTGATCTCACCAGGCTCTGAGGCACACAGGCCACTGTCAAACACAGCAAGCCTCTGTTCAATGGATTCTTTTCCTCCTAGACTATCACTGGCTGCCAGGTTTCACAGCAGTGCTGCCACTGCTTGTCCCCAGTGAGAGACACGGCGGGTGCTGGCAGAGGAGTAAGACAGATCATCTCTGAACACATAAATATTATGAAAAAGTTTTCCATTTGCACCCAATAACTGTTACTTGCTCTCAGCAAATACCACATTAGAACATCTTATTCTGCCCCTGTCAATAACCTGGCTGAGTACAAATGCTGAGCTGTTTGCTGGGTTTGTGCTGCTCTCTAGGAGGATGATTGAGAGCTCTGTATAGACTGATCAAGCAACCCATTAATATTTCACAGCTGGGCTCGGGCTGACTGGCAGCAATTATTCCACAGATTACTTTTTCATTTGAAGTGCAGCTGGTCATCCATTACTTTCTCCACGGCTTTGAAGCTCCAATAATTCCAATTATTTTTATCAACAGGAGACAGGTAAACTGGCTCTATGGAAATCTTCCCTGACATGGGCATCAGGAGGTGACTCAGCCCACCTCCATTACAAATCCACTGGGGAGAGCTGAGATGTTTGTGTACAGTGGCAAACTCCCTGATTTTTCAGACTAGAACACAGTGTGTATTACTGCTGTAAAAGCCTTCAGCTTCAGCTTAAGCTGAAAGTTGGCAGTCACCAAGCTTTCCTTGTGTGCTCTACTACCTTTGACAGGGCTGGACCATCAACTGGTTTCCATTAATGAAGATATTGGTCAAATCTCTAAGTGGCATCCTTCAAAAATAAAGCCTTGCAGTGCCACAGGGCCACAATGGCCAATCTCATCCCTGAGGGCTGCTCAGCCCCATCCCACAGCCCTGGCAAAACCTCTGGGATTGAGCTCCTGGAGAGCTGGATGTGGCTGAAGGGGCACAAGGGCAACTCTCCCACCTGGAGGGCACCTGCAGAATGCAGATGCTGAGGCACAGGATGGTTCTCTCCAGGGATCACAGTGGGGATTTTCTGCATTGCTCAGAGCAAAGGAAGCCTCTCAAGCTCTCCCACATCTCCTGCCAGCTCTCTCCTTGCATACAGCACCACAGCTCAAAACCTGCAGCAGCCTGAACACTGAAAATTGTATGGACAGGAAGGGTTCAGAGCAAAACTGGCAACCAGATTTAGTCTGCAAGTATGCATTTAATCTTGGAAACATTAGCTGGATTGAACCTGACTGCTGAAGAGTTATTCTCCCCTGCTTGACTGGAAGGTCACAGACATCTCTGATATTAACAGCCTGGCAGAAGTCAAGGCTCTGTGTGGATGGACTGTTCTCTTCCCATTCCTCATCTGCCCAGAACTTTCTGCTCCACTTGCTCAGCAAGTGGGCACTTTGAATAATGTGGGAAAACACCACTTATGTATTCATAGGGTTCCTCTGTCTCACTGCTGCACTACTGCCAACTTTGCTTCAGGACAGATTTTATTCTGCACCCATTTTTCTTAATCTGAAGGTCTGTTTAAAAGGTCTGCTCCACAAAATGATAGTTCTGGTGCTCACTGCTCTGCTCTAATAGCAGCTACATTTACTTCATTTCAGTGGGAGTGAGATTGCTTCTCTTTGACTCAGTGGGAGGGAAACTTGTGTGATTTTTTTCAAGTCATCCCTTGAGCATGTGCACTGTAGCAGCTTCTCTTACATTAGGACCAGGCTAATAGGATTAACAAAGTGAGGCTGTAGGGCTCTTCCTTCCCCCATTATCCCCACCAAGCTCTTTCTTCTCTCCAGTGTCCCCCACCAGGGATGAAGTGATGGGGGTGTGTGTGAAGTGCACGCTGCTGTCTGCAGTTCTCAGCCCTCCTTTGTGTTCTACTCCCAACACCACAAGACACACGGAGGCTCTGAGACTCCAGAGCAAGAGGAAGCCCAAAGGCAGATGCAGAGAGGTACACTGGGGATATTGGGATATTGTCCCCCCCAGACTGCACTGCAGCTCTGCCTCAAGCCAACAGTGCTGCCAGTCCTCAGGAGTGCTGCTGCTTTCCCCCAGTGTGAGCTTGCACACTCCCACACAGCCTCGTCTGCAGCAATTCCTCCCCAGAGCAGGGAGGCAGCAGCAAATCCCAGATTTCTGAGTGTGTTCTGCATGCTTGTGAATGCTGCACTGGATTGCCCCTCCCAAGGAGCCACCTGCAAGGCTGAAAACCTAACTCTGCCCAGGGACAGCCCCACCTGGAAGCCAGGCTTCCTTCTGCAAGGCACAGAGATTGTCCCTACACGGTGCATCCATCTGAAACACTTGGAAAACAGGATTAAAAGTGTCCTTATTTCAGCTCACTGAGTATAAAATACATGCATAATGTCCAAGAAAGTTACCAGCAGATAATTTTACTGCTATAACAGCCCATCCTACTGAGTCCCTGAAGGCACACTCCACAATCCACCAAGCACAGGAGTATCCCAGTGGGTATTTCTGCATTGCTGCTTTTAAAAAAGTGAAAAAAGGAGTTCTGGGAGCTGCAGGACACGTGGGCACACTCACCTCCTGGCCATGCAGGGGCCTCCCTGGTGATGTGCAGACTCTCATGCAGCAAGCCTTGCTGAGCAGAGCTGCTGCCATCCCAAAATGCCTCCAGCATCCCAAACCACCTGGCCTGCTCAGATCCCCTGTGGTGCCCTGGGCTCCAGGTGAGGCTTCCCAGGTGTGGCCTCGGGCTGGGCTGCCAAACTCACAGTCTGGAAGGGCAACAGGCTTTGCTTGGGGAGCTGAAAATCCCCCTGTGTGCCCTGCTCTGTCTGGAGACCTGGGGCAATCAAATATTTAATGTATTGAGCGAGAGAACTCCCTGCTAAGAGAAGAGCAATTAAAGACCTGCTGACTCATCAGATATCAAAGGGGAAGAGACACAGCAGGGAATAGAAACATTCTGGAGGAGCCAGTTGTCTGCAATGCACTGGGCCAGGAATTCCCATTAACAGCATCCCAAACAAGCTGGAAACAATGTTTGCTTAAACTCCCCAGCGGGGAGCTGCATCAACAAGAGGGGAAAAACCAAAGGAAAATGGGTATCTTGAAATTTATAAAGAATTTGTCCTTTATTCTGCAATAAAAAATGTCAGAAGATGGCAGTGTTTTGGTCCTGAATGCCTGCAAGCTGACTGTGCAGCCCAAGGAGCAATGTGGATATTTTGGAAAATATCTTTTCAGCTTTTTCTGCAAGCCAACTGTGCATATGTTTTATTAGGGGGCCACTCCTGGTATTTCTGCTTGGCATTTTTTCCTGCATGTGCTGCCTTCTGGCCCTGAACCAAAGCCCTGGATCAAGGAAGGTGAGTGTGAGTCTGATCCAGGGACTGGATCTTCAGGTCACCTCTGACTTTGCCTGAGCAGAAGGCAGCGTGTGCAGCTGCTGAATCTGTGTGCTGGTAACACTCAGGGAAAAGGATTAAAAGGCAAAACTCAATTCCAATAAACTCATCCATGAATTAAAAAAAGGCAAACTGAACATTAATATCCATGTGAGCCAGGCTGCTGTGAGTACCCAGGTCCCATAAGTGCCTGTGTGAAGTGACTTGGAATTTTCTGTGATTTGCTGTCAGCAGACATTAAAAATCTATGAAGTTGAGAAGTTCCTAAAGCTGACAGTGCTGAAGGGATTTCTACAACATCACTGCACACCCTTTCAGATAAACCCATGGCATTGCTCACTGGCCAGCAGCACAGGGCTGGACAGGAGTCCAAACCTTTGTGATTACCAGACAGGTTTGGCACCTCCAGTGCTGCACAACCACACTTAAACCCAAGGAACTGCAGTCAGACAGGACTGGTGCCCTCCAGCTGACCAGCTCTTCCTTTGGGAAAACACCTTTGGCACCACAGAACGTTTACTCCTTCAAATGTCATAACCAAAGACAAATAAACTTTCTCTCTGCAGTGTCCAAAGTGCCATTTAAAAACCACAAGGGCTGGCCAAAACTGCTGTTGCTCTCTGCTCCAGAATGTTCCTCTGCTTCCTGTTCCACAAATCTGCTTGGTGTCCTGCAAATATCCCATAAAATTACCCACCTGTAGAGACAACATCCTGATTTCTCTGCCTGAAGGTCACTCAAGTGAATCTGTGTCCCTCACTTGAGGTGCTCAGTTTGGCTAACCTTAAAGCAAAGTGCCCTTTAAGTGTATATCACTTTAGCCCTAAAACACCTAATCATTAACAATTTAAAGCCAAAAGGAATTTAAGTGAGTTAGACATCCTGTAATAGGCCTTTTGACTAGGGCCATTAGGAACATTTTGGTTCAGCTCAGCCATAATTTATCATCCTGAATGGAATTTACCTGAAAGGCAAGCAGTGCCTTCAGCTCTTGGAGCTATTCTCCTTAAAAAAAAAAAAAAAAAAGAAAGAAAAAAAGAAAGAAAAAAAGAAAAAAAAAAGGAAAAAATCCATTCAGCTTTTATGATTTCCTAAATACCTTAAGGTTATGAATACCAGATAGCTTCCAGCTAGGCATTTACTGTGTCTGTAATAGCCAAAACCTATCCAAAATCTCCTGAGGCTAAACACTGTGGAGAGAGAGAAAAAAAGTAATCATTTTATATTCCAGTGCCTGGTAGGAGAAACCTGCTGAAAGAAGGTTAAAGGGGTGTAGAGTGGTTTACCTCAGCAGGTAATTATCCCAGCTTGGGCAGCTCCTCAGCCAAGAGCAGCTTTGCTGACCAGGGCACCCACAAAAGCAGCAGAGCTACCCTGGAACCTCTGCAGAGCATCCCCTGACACCAATGCACTCCTGGGTAGAGATGGTAAATTAAGAAATGGGCACAGCTTAGCTATTAAACAGCAACAGGGCCATAAAATAAGACATTTCAGCAACTAGATGTGATTTTTAGGCTGGTGTCAACTTACAGTGATGCTCCAGTTATTCTGTGGAATAGAAAGTCTGACAGCCTCTATAAACATGGCTCATTTTTATATGTGAAAGGTATAAAAATGCTGATGCATTATACTGTTGTATATAAACATGAAAAATAGCAAAGGTAAGCCAGAAAAGGTTTAAGTCCTTCAGAATTTAATAGAAAAAATATCCAACCATCTTTCTGAGTGATTACAGAAAAGTAATATCCCTATCAAAGAACTGTGAAAGATAACAGAAAGCTGCTGGGATGGACTTGTTCTCTGCTTAATTTAGTAGATTTTGAATGTCCTTTCTACTAAACTGTAGTCACTCCATTATTCTTGTTTTAAAGATTTTTTTTCCCTATATAGACAAGTATGGAAAGGCTATGAAATACCCGAAATATTTCTCTAAATACCAGAATATAAAAATACCATACTCTCACCTTACACTGCTAACACTGACAGGTATTGCTTCTCCCTCCTACCCACAAGAGAAAAACATGCATGGCACAAGATTTCTTTACCACAAGGCTTGGACCATCCTCTCACTTCAGCTGCAGAAATCTGGGTACAGCTGGGCTGGCAAGCCTCAGCACAGAAATGAGACTGTAAGAGCAGAGAGGTCCATTCCTTTGATTATAACAAGATGATGTTGAATGCCTGACTTGGCATGGCTGTGAATGACTTTTAGTGGAACTAAGGTCAAGAAAGATGGGAACTTATTAAAAATAAATCCATCAGAGGAAGGGAATATGTATGCTCTGAGACTGCCACTGACTGCAGGTTTAAGAAATATCTAATTCACTCATTAAAACTCAACAGAGACCCCTGATGGGACTCCTCATCCACAGAATGAAAATGGAGGGGCAGAAAACCAGTGTTTGAGTGTGAGCCCTCAGTAATGAAGACAACATCACATCCAGCAAGGTCATCTGTCCCTCATCCCCATGGCACAGACACAACTGGCCACTGCCACGTGCCTGCAGAAAGGGCAGGCAACTGCTCTGCTTCCTCTTCCCATCTTTTGAAAGGATTTTCACAGGGAGCTGGCAGCTCTGGTAAGCAATTAGTGTATATTACTGAGACACTTTGCAGGGTTTCTAGAAGCCAGAAGGAGCCACGCTGGGAGATCTGCTTTCTGCCCTAAATATAGCAGCATAAGAAATGAAATGTGAGTGCCAGATTTCAGTGGGATTTCCCAGGGTGAAATGCAGTGCACACACGGCTCATTAGAGACCTTTAAAACAGAAACAAGAGCTACAGATTGCACCAGTGAATTCCCTTCCCAGTGCTGCTGCTGAAAGCATTTTGGATGGATGGTGGTCATTTCCCCACCATGGATCTCATCATCTCCCCACTGGCTCTCAGTGAGCACTTCAGCCATCACCTCCAACATGAGCATCAGGGAGAATTGTGACTGAGCAGAGAGTTCAGCCATTTAACTTCACATTTCTTACTGGATGGATTTAATTCAAGAACAGGAAAACATGCAATGATGAAAAGGAAAGAGAAATGAGCACAACTGATTAGTTTACTCTCATTTACAGGGGTGGAATTGTCCACCATTTCCAGGTTCCTATGCCATGTTTCCAAAACTAGAAGCCTGTTTCTGCAGGACTTCAGAGCAAGGATTTGTATTATTTTTCCAGCTATTTCTGTCTGCAGAGCTCTCTTGGGTCCTTGTCTATGTTCTGTATTGCATAAATCCTCACAGTATCTATGCATTTGTTTTAAACTCACAAACTTTGTAGGTGAATGAAACCCATTTAAAGTGTCACCCTGCAGATTGTAACCAACCCAAAGCAACAGTCTCCTCTATTGCATCTGAGGGGGGAAAGTAACTCCAAAACCCTCCAAACCAGGACAGACCCTTCTTTGCAATTGTCCAGACACTGTCCATATTTCAAAGTGTAAATCCCTGCCCTTTGCAGTTGCCTTCTGGGGCTCTGTGCTGCCAGGCTGTTCTTCCCTCACTTGTAACTGTGCAATCCCAACTTGATGCCACCCAATTACATCCCTGCAAGAGGAGAACTGAGTCATGACACGACTGACTGGCCACTCCATGTCTGTTTAGCATAATTTACAAGCAAAACTGGAATTAACTGCCTTCCCACCCTGGGTTCTGACCCCACCTACAGCAAGATTTCCAAAGCTGTTCCCTTGTGCAGATTGCTCCTCTAGGGAAACCTCTCAATGCCATTTTGGCGAGTGCAAATTTGTTATGAGCTGCACTGGCTGGCAGCTGGGAGGATGGAAAGTGACCACAGAGGTGGTGGGAAGAGAGCTGAGGATGCTCCAGCTCCTGACATAGCAGGAACAACAGGGTCTTTACTGGCCTCAGCCTTCCTGTACAGAGAATTGTTATTTCAGCCCTGAATATGTAAAAGCTCCTCATTCTCAGCTCAATTTAAAAAGGACTGACAAGGCAAACTGTTCTGCACAAAAGCTTCCTATTAGAAGAAAGGTGTAATGGCAGTAAATGGAGCTCCACTGGGAAGAAGAAAGGAATTACAGACATCAGCTTTCTAACATCCAGCCTTCTTGGGCAAAGCACAGGGCTGGATCCTTTATCATACCAACAAAGACAAATATCTTTGGTCAATAGGAAACTTCAAATAAAGATGAAATTTGCCTTTCAATCTATACCTGCTGGTGAAGTGAATTGTTCTCCCTTCTAGACAAAGCAGTTTTCTGTAAATCCACCTGGTATTTCCACAACTCAGCCATCAGCTGCTCAGGCTGAATTTCCTCCCCTTCACAAGGATCAAGGCATTGCTGCAAGCCTTCCATCAGCCTCTGTTGATGACATCTCCCTGTAAATAAGTGCTTGATTCAGAAGTGGTTTGTGTAACTAGCACAAATATGTAACTAGCAGGAATTCCCTTTCTACTATCCTGGAGAAAATAAAGACTATAAAAGGCAGTTGATTTCCTCATTTCCTAGAACAAAATCCTCTAATGTCTTGTTTTGAAAGATTAATATTTGTTGTCAGAACCAAACCACCCTATTAAATTACCTGAATCAAAATCAGCACCTACACATGTCTATATGACTTGCACCTACACAAAATGCAGTACTTCAGGACTCTGCATAAAGAATTACAACATTTTCTTTTGTATTCTTCAAACGTAGAGATGCACTTTTCCAAGCATGTTTGCTTGCTAAGAAGTTAACAGAGGTGGGTCACAAATGTTTTCATGTGTCCACCTGCAGCTGCAACTTCAGGAAAAAAAGACAAGCAACTATGTTCCCATTTCTGACAATTCACCCATGGCCATCTCAGAGGTCACTCTAAAGGATTTCAGTCCATCTAGAGATTTTCTGTCTTTCAGTGTAAATTACAGAGAACCTTAGGGGAAATAAAGAGCAGAAATCAGATGCACATTGCTGCTGACTTGTGAGATACCAGGCATTAATGAACAAGGTGAGAACATGGGAAAGCAGAACACTCTCAAGTTTCTCAACTTTGGTATCTTCAGAGGAAAGAACAAACAGCAGAAAATGGTCATGCCTGCAGCTACAAGATACAAACTTTGATTTATGTCAGGCCTGCTTTCAGACCCACCACACAAGGAGGGATTTAACAGCACCAAAGGGTGCAAGCAGAGGCATCACTGCCAGGAGCTGCACAGAAATGCTGATAGCTGTAATTAGGCAGAATTTGTGTCATGGGAGTGCTGATTGAGTGGAGGTGGTGGCTTTACCATGAGGTGACATGCTCCTCTCCCAGAAAGGGGACCCTCAGGCACCCCACAGCCCCCAGAACCACTGAGCTGGGCACTGCAGCCCCTGGGCAGGGCAGGGCTGGTTCCAAGTGCCTGTGCCAGGGATGGGTGGTTTATAGAATGCCACCCCTGCTGTAGGGTGGAGATACAGGGAAATGTCCAAGATGTTCCCAGCCCCAAAAGCTCTCCTGCTGATTAGCTCTGCACACCTCCATCTGAGAAAACCCCTCTCCTGTGTTTCACAGGACACACTGAACCAGAAAGCTTTAGCCAGTAATAAGTAAAACACTATTGGAACTCAAAAAAACCTGTACAAAAGCAGAAACCATCAGGAGTACTTTGGCAAAGGATGTGCACCTGCACCCCTGCATCTGTGTCTGCCAGCACAGCAGCTCAGGAATATGGGCTGTGCCTTGGATTTCTCATCACCACACCACAAACCAGCCTGTGCAGTAATGAAACTTTAATTTTAGCTGGTTAGCCCACACTGGAGAATCATTTCTGAGGACCCTCAGTCACCTTAATTGCACAAGGATAAAATAATTTTCAGGGACCCTATGTGCGGGAGTGAACTTTTCAGGTTTGAGGTTTTTTATTTTTTTTTCCTTCTCTTGTGGTGGGATGGAAACTCAAAGCACTTCAATTAGAAGCAATTACTGGAGATGTAGAGGTTTCTCTGAGGTTAAGCTGCCCTTCATTTTCCCAAGAGAAGCCTTTAATTAAATGCAAATAATCACAAATTTCATATAGAAAATTGCCATAATTTCTCTTTTAGCTACTGGATCTCATTTGGAAAGGAAAGAGGTGGGCAGCAGCACTGGGTGGACACAAAGTAATGAGAACTCAAGAGGTTAAGGCTGAATTACCTGTGTGAATCTATTCTTCTTCTCTAAGTCTGGCTGCAACCACATCATTTCAGTGTCCTCCATGCAAGTGCACTGGAGTGCAGTCCCTCAGAAACAGCCAAAATACAAATAATTACCTCAGTCCATCTTGCTGTTGGCCGTGGCAGCGGAGGCAGGACGGGTTCAGGGAAGATGCAATTGAAGTGGAAATGGCCAGAACTAAAACTCAAGCTATGATGAATTCAAGTGATATATTCAAGCTCATCTCCACTGCAGAGCTCTGGAAGAACAGGCACAGGAGATGGCAGCATGTATTTTGAATGCTTCTATCAAATGAGGCATGGGAGTGGAGAAGAGCTAAGACAGGGACAATATTTCCCCCCTTCAGGAGGGGACAGACAGACCCTGCACAGCACAGGGCTGCAGTCCTGGCCTCAAACCCCTCAGCCATCACAGCAGAAGACACTTGCAGAGGGTAAATAAAGTAAATGCAAACTGTGGGAAGAATAGGACACTTCTCTTTTACTTTTTGTTTAGCCAAACACGAGCTCATCCCACTGAGCAGGCAGGACCCAGCTCCACACAGAGCACAGGAAGATTTCTGCTCCTCAGTATTTCAGACTTTCCTCAGCCATTAACAGTTCTAAGAGAAAGCCACCTCCCTTCCCTTCCCATGGTTATGCTCCAACAGCAGGGGCTCAGAATGCCAAGAAAGCTTTTCTGAAAAGCTGATGGCTTTGCAGTTCCAGCACAAGAGGAAGGAGGCATGGAGGCTACTGCAAGCAGCACCTCAGCCTGAAGGCAGCCATGCAGAACAGGTGCTTCAGAGGAATTGTATTCTTGTTCCAGCACTGGAACGAGTTTAGAAAGCCTGGAAGGCCATTGCTGTCTGCTGTGCAGAGAGTTCAGGAGGGATGTTGGGGAGCTTAGAAAGGAAAAAAAGAGCTCAAGGAACAAGAGAAGCAGCAGCAGCAAACTGACTCTGTGGCTCAGCATGGCACGTCACTTCTGTGTGGATTCCCAAATTAAATCATTGCTGCTCCTGCACTGTGAGAATATGGGGAAGGATCAGGTTGGAAGCTGTTCAGAGGACTCACTGATTATCGACATTTTAGCAGCGAGCTTGTTTTTGTTCTTTTGCACATTTATAATAATACCTTTTACATGTTCTCTAAGAGACAAATCTCCCTCTGCTTCAGAACTGCTAGTCTGAAGATCTTTTGTTGGCACTGAGATGAATGCTAATATGAAATATCTTATTTCTTCAGATGAAAGAAGCTGAGAACAATCTCCTCTGGAGGGAGGTGGCAGGAGGGAGGATCTGGGATCAAGAGTTTATGACTCACCCCCTGCACAGCCCACCCATGCCCTCCTTGCTGTTCCACCTCACACTGAGCAGCTCCTCCTGGGCTCTTAACCCTTCCCATTGTGCTCCCCCCATCACAGCAGGGACCTGGGGCACCAGCAGACAGAAATGCCTGGAAATGAAGGGTTATTCCAAAAACCAAACTATCAAGCTCCCATTGCAAACCTCCCAAATCCCTGCCACTCTCCTCCCTTCCCCATCTATTTGTATCCCTCTGTTCTTGGAGACATCTAACAAAGCCATCATGTATTTTTAATGCAATCAGGTATTTTCCTGCTGTGGGTGTACACAAGAGCAGTTATTGAGTCTCAGCAGGGCCCACACAGCAAGTCTGGCAGGTGATGGTTTGCCTGCACACGTGCACTGAGCTGCAGGTGTGAGGAGATGGGCATTGCTGAGCTCCCTCCAAATGAGAAGTACTAATAACCAAGGGATGTGTCCTGGAGTACCTGCATGTCAGGGCTAAATTCTCTGGTGTCCAGTAGGAAAACAGCACCAATAAAACATTTCTCTGCTATTGAGACATTTATAACATCTTTCACTCCTGGCAATTGTTAGGTACAGAATTTATGCAGCAGCTTCTTTCACAGTAGAGATACCAATAAATAAAACTTCTTTGTTCTGCCTCTGAAAAATGCAGTAACTAAATATGTTTGAGGTATTTCTTTCTCCTGGATGCAGAGCTCTGTTCAGATGACTTCAGAATGAACAGTGGCTCAGAAACATCTGAGAACTGAGAGCTGGAATCCTGTCCATCAAGACAGAAGCACGGTCACATAAACCTCAGTTCCTTGTGAAATCCAACACGAAATATTTGAGGGGAAAGGGCCATGTGCCATCCTAACACTCTGTATACCACAGACTGCCTTGAGCCATTGTCAAAGACAAAACCCAAGGAGTTACCTAAGTGATTGCAGTGCAGCACGTGCAGCTTGGCTTAGTGGCACGAGCAGAACACTTAATATTTCACTATTCCTTTGGCTCCCCCAGCATAATCTGTCAGCATATCCAATGCCATGGCAGGCCTCTCAAAACTCAATGGTTCAGCAGGGAGTAGAGACAGAGAGGTAAAAATATGGGGACCTTTCATCATTTTTCGGTAACAAGGATGAAGAAAGACTTATGTGCTTGTACTGGCTGAGAAAATGTGGTTATTAGGATAATAAAAATGAAATATTGTGAGAGACCAATGTTTCAAAGGTGTAACACTAGAAGAAACTGATGCACTCAACAAGTCACCACTACCAAATCCTTGATGCCCTGGAGGATGCAGCAACGAAGGGGTCAAACTTAGAATAGCTTCAGAAAATATCCTATTTAAACTGATTATTTTATTCTAAACTCCAAATGAGTGAAGGCAAAAAAAAACCAATATGTATCTTTAAAAAAGATAAGTAATCCCAGTTGCTTTTCATGCAGAAACAGAAACCTTCCAGGAATGAAATTGTCTAAAAAAGAGTTAAAGAAAAGCATAGCACACTTTATACTCAACCTAGAGGAAAGAAATTAGAAGTTGCTGAAAAGAAAACTGCAAATAAAAAGCATTACAGTGAAGAGCTTCATCCACTGATGTCAGTGCCAAGATTCCTGCTAAATTCCAGCCAGGAAAGTTTTCACCCATAGGAACTTCTTCACTTAATAGTACAATCACTCACAGCACTGCTGGTGTTGTCAGGCCACTGCAAGATTAACATCTTTATATCAGAAGATGCAGTCCATGTGAATGAGGAAAGGAGGGAAATACACAAAGCTCTTGGGTCGTGTATGCAGTCTCAGAACAATTACTTCTTCTACAGAAAGAGCAACATGAATTAGGATGGGAAAGTGCACAATTCTGGAATGTGTGTGTGTGCAAGGGGGAGAGGGAGAGAAAAGAACTTCACTCTTTCCTTAATAAGGATATAGTAATATTAATTCTAACTCCAGCCAATTGTAGCTGACTGATTACAGCTGCACCAGCAGAAGCTGAAAAGCTGATCAGAGTTCCTTCCCATGTTGGCCTTACCATTGCACCTAAGAGACCCCAGAGAAATCATGAAAAGGGAACATAAACAGAACAGTAATTTTCTTCTGAGCCAATCTCTGATTTAAAAAAAAATAAAATTAGAACAAAGTCTATTCCTTTAAATCATTAATAGAAGAATCCTGCCAGCTAGGGCAATGAGCTTTCCTAACTCTAATCCATCTTTACTGCTGTGTTATTACCCCACTGTTTTCCTGTAATTGAAATGTGGCAGGTAGTTTACACACAAGAGGGAGTAATTGTATTGGAAATAACTGTTCATAACCAAATTTTAAAAGCTCATTTTTCCTAGCAACTTTTAATAAAGAAGCAAGATAATAATGATATTTAGCATTTGTGCCATCCACAGCAGCATTTTGTCTCCCTAAATTGCCAACATTTCATTCAATGTTGCTAGACCAGCCCCCTTCAGCTATGAATGCAGCCTGAGGCAAAAAATGGAGAAAAAACTGAACAGTTGAAGTAATTTGTTCCTGTTCAATTAAAATAATAAAATATGGCTGAACTTCATGCTAAAAGGTGCAAACCTCGTGTGGGTATGGAAGGAGAACCCAGAGGTGGCAGGGCTGTGGTCAGGGAGCCCCAGGCTGAGCCTGAGTGGGCCAGGAGGGGAAGATTCCCCTCTCTGTGCCCCATGGAAGGTGGAAGGAGGGGGTCACTGCCTGCCCATTCCACTCTGCATCCCCCTGGAGCTGCACACACAGGTGGCACAAGCAGCCTGCACAGCCTGGAAGCAACACATGCAGGCACAGAATTGTTTAGGTGAGAAAAGACCTCTGAGATCACTGAGTCCAACCAGTCTAAGCCAGTACTGCCAAGTGCACCCTAAACCCTGTCCCAGACTAGCACAGCTGCACATCTGTAAACATCTCCAGGGATGGTGCTCTCCTAGTCTGGAGGAACATGCAAAATTTGGCTCCTCAATATCAAGTTGCACAATGTTTTATTTACAAAACTAATCTGAAGCCTTTACTTTGGATGATTCTTAGAAGACAGCTCTCCAGGAATTTCAAGCCTTGCAGGCTGACTGGGGAAAAATATTATTATTTTCTATTTATTACAGTTTAGAGCCTGCCAGTATGTAAGACTACATATGCAAACAGCTCCTGCCCCAAAAAAATGCAATCCCTAACAAGCAACAGGAGCTGTGGATAGAAACACGAGGAAGAGCAAAGGAAAAGCAAAAGCTCCTATAGGGTTTGATGGGCAGACAAGTAGGTGGGTGTGTGACATTTAAATGCAGCCACAACAGGACACAGTCCTCATCTCTCCTGTTTAAAGCTCTGCCTGCTGCCTAACAGGCTATAAAGGGGTACTAATGGATAGTGCTTCAGACTCCTAACACCATTTAAAATACCAGGCATTGTGTGCTACCCTTGTGGAAAGAGGTCAGAGCACTGCCACTGCCCATTATCAGAGCTTTCCAGCTTTGGACTGCTTAAAATAAGGATATTGGTTTCCTGTGTTTATGTAAGCACATCTTTTCTTGTAATATTCAGAAACTAATAGAACAGGATGATTTTTAAAAAATGCTTTAAGCCCACTAGTAACAGGTGAACTAGAGATCCCCAGCACATCATTGGTGTGCAGCATCAAATATCCATGTGCTAATGTGCACAGTCATGGGCAGTGCTGCTGCCAGAGCTGCATTGGGGGCTGCTAGTGCAGGTGGACCAGAAAGAGGAGGTTGTTAAGAGCTCTCCTTCCAGCTTTATAATCAAGTTGGCACCTACAAACCCATGCAGGGGCTGTGCCACCTCAGCCAAGCTCTGTGCAGCTCAAGGCTGAGCCTGGCACAGCTGGAGGTTTAGGCTGCCACAGCTGGAGGTTTAGACCAGCACAGCTGGAGGTTCAGATCACAGCTGGAGGTTTAGACTGCCACAGCTGGAGGTTTAGGCTGCCACAGCTGGAGGTTTAGACCAGCACAGCTGGAGGTTCAGATCACAGCTGGAGGTTTAGACTGCCACAGCTGGAGGTTTAGACCAGCACAGCTGGACATTACGATCACCACAGCTGGAGGCTGAGCCCACCACAGCTGCAGGTTTTCACAGCTGCAGGTGAGCCCTCTGCCACACTTGTGTGACTGCAGGATGCAGCTGTGGCTGTGTGGGACCTGCAGACTGAGTGGTTCAGTCTCACACAGCCCACAGGCAGTAACAGCACTTCCCAAGCCCAGTATGTGCAAACCACAGACCTAATCCAGCCTTGCCCAAGATCTGAATGAGGCAGGCACTCTGTATCTAAGTATCACAGGAAAGCTGAGTGCTGGATGGTGGTTTCTACCTCCATTAGGTTAGGCCACCCTCAGGGTACATCTGGGTTTCAACCAAATTGGTGGCTTTGGTCCAGATTCATTCCATGGTTTGCCTTAAAGATCCAAGCAAGGTTTAGAGGCAGCAGCCTGCCCAGAGCTTGCTGCAGCCCCAGAGCAGCTCAGCATTGATGGAAATGAGCACAGCAAATGGACCTGGCCATGGGACAGGCAGGTGACATTTGAGGTCCCCTCTAGGCCTGTATTTTATACAACCTGTGCTGGATAAAGGCATTTAAAATAAATAGAGTATCAAAAAGTACATGAGAAATGAATGACTGTGCCAGAGGACAGAGCAGACAGTGACCAACTGTTCCCACACAGGTGTGACACTGCTTTGACAGCCCTGTGTAAGAGGCAGCAGCCACCTATATGTTTGTTTAACCCTTGAACATTAAAATAAAAGCAAAACCTAGAATTAATTAGTGATGCTTGCTTGTTAACAGCCACTGATTGGAAGTTTATGGCTTGATTTCACAGGACTTGTCTCCAGGAGCACAAGCCAGGAGGGCAGGCAGAGGGCAGAGAAAGGGAGGTCAGGGCTGGACAAGAAGTGGAGTGGATACTGCTACAGAAAGCATGAGGAGGTGTTTTTTTATCCTGAGATTATCTTGCTTCATCTCCTTTCCCCTTCTCCACTCTCCACTCCCCACTATCAGCATTTAAAACACCCCTGAGTTTTCCTGAGCAGGTTTGCTGTGCTCATTAAAATACTGTGAGCACTTATTGGCTATAATGAGCATCATTAAATTCTGGTAAGCACCAGGACTGTTCTGTGGAGTTGAACAGACTCAGGTTCTGGAAGGAGAGCTCAGGGGTAGGAAGATGCTAGAAATATTACAGAAACACAAACCTTCCTCTCCTTTCTGCTCTGCAAGCACTGGGGTAACTCAGACCTGTTAAGCAGCAGCTATTGCTTACTGACTACTCAGATCACTCCTCTGCCCCAGAAGGACTCTCAGCTCCTCTTAGCAGAGCAGGAACAAATGAAAGATTTTTCCATATTTGCATCTGCTCATTTGATAATTTTCCTGTTTGTTATTTAGAGATAAAAGTCTGCCTGTAAAAACTCACTTAGCCAAGTGGTTTTCTCAGCCTCAGGGAATGGTGCAGGAGGGATTGCAGAGCAGGATCCAAAGCAGCTGGCGAGGCTGCAGGAGCAGCAGGAGATCAGGAGATGAATGGGTGCATTCTGGGGCAAGACTCACATTTAACATGCCCAGTTCTTGTATTTATTTCCAACTGGCTGTGCCAGAAACACTCACCCTGACTAGTGTGGCCATGCCTACAACCATAAAGCTGCTCCCACTGCAGGACTCAGTAGCACCACCTGTGTTTTTATCACCAAATGCTGTTCATCATCCACTAGCATTAGTAGATATGAATTAACTAAGCCATACACAAATACACTTTACCCTGGAATAATCCCCAGTAATCCAAGGGCAAGTAAGGAAAAAGAATCAGACAAGAAACTGAAGATCAGTGCATGGCTCTAAAAACCAGTCTGCATCCTAGAGAGGACAGAGCTGCTGGAAATGGGAGGTTTCTGCACACATCCCTAGGATGTGGCACTTCAGCACCTGGCCTGCAAAATGCAGAGCATCATGAGAGGGCAGTGATGGAGAAAGAGCACAGATGCTCACCTGACTTCCCAAGCATTCTGTAGAGAGCTGACTGACCAGCACCAATTAGCAAAAATGCATGGCACTGAGGTTATGTTATTAGAAAGAAATAAAGCTGTAATCCTGAAAAGTGATCATTTGAAATCCTTTTGTTTTGTTCTCAGGTTGATACCCACAGCACTGCCTGTATGCTGAATGATCAACTCCCCCACCACCTCAGAAATATCTATTTCTCAACTCCATTAATCCAAAGACCATGCTTCAGCATGAAAGAGGTATCAAAACAGCATCCATTTCACCAGATTAAACAACTGCTCTGGTTAAGCATCAATTGCTCCACTTTGGCCACTCTTTGCCTGCTCACAGGAGCTTTTTGTGGATTACAGCTTTATAATTGCCTGCTCCCTATGCACACAGGCACTGCAATCTTCTGCACACCTTGACAGCAACCTGGTTAGAGAAAATGAACACTGCACATTCCCCTGACACAGCATTTTATCTGCTGGGTACAGGAAGCCAGAGGTTGTTTATTCAACTTCTCATGGCCCATTAATGACATAATTCTGGCCACAGCTGTTTGGGACTGCACAAGTCCAAAGCAGAGGAAGAAATGCCAAAAAGACTTCAAACATGCTGTTCATGTCAGAGCCTGGCTGGGAAGGTCCTTGAAAATTGTCTAGGGAAGTGCAGCTTTACAGCTCCCTTGGGAAGTAAAACCAGGATTAAAGCCTCAGACTTGGTTTCTCCTGAAGACTCAAACAATCTTAAAATGAATAATCTCATCTGAACAAGGTGGCAATGGCTACTTGGAAGAAGAGACAACTGATAACTTCATTTTCACTCTGCCTGGTCAATTATCTAGTGAAAAACGAGGATCTGCCACACATGAAGGCTCACAAGCCCTGGAAGGGGAAAGCTAACCCTGGCCAGGGAGTCTGAGCAGCAAGGGGGAGCTGCTCCAGGACTGATGGGCACCAAGCACAGCAATACAAAGATAAGGACATGCTCCACCTAGGTACCACAGCCAGGGAGATGTCCTGTAAATTTTATTTTATTTCATTTCATGATGCTTCCAGAACTACATCACCATGAATTTTCCCAAAGGAAAAAAAAACAAATCTAGAATCTTGTCTTCCTGGTCACAGAGAAAAGCAGAAAAAGTCTAAGAGAAAAGCTCAAACCCATTCCACATCCAAGTTCAAAATAACTGGTTTCATTCATTTTAAAACACTTTATAATTGAAAATTGGGGATGGGTGGTGTGTATTGTTTACATAAATACATGTATATATACATATACAGCAGATAAGAGGAACATGACTTGCAGTGCTGAGCTGATTCCTCAGCTTGGCAATATCCAGCAGAAAGAAAGGATCATTGTGTAAATTTGCTCTTCTCTATGAAAGGACTGTCCATGGCAATGAAACACCCCATTTTTGAAGCTGTATCTGAAGCCATGCTCAGAAGAAAGACCAGCACCCTCCCTCATCTTCCCCAGACCTTCCAGGGTAACCCCTACTTACAATTGTGAAGTTCATAACCTTCAGAATCCAGATGGTCATAGCAAGGTTCACCAGGATTAAAATCATTAGGAGCAGCACAAAGAAATAGAGGCACCTCTTCCTCCAGCCATAAATCCCCACTTTGTATACCTGGGGTCCTTCCGAGGTCTGCATGGTGCTCCGGTGCGGGTACTGTTCCTGAGGCATCTGCAACGACCACAGAGAGACAACCACGTGGATGCTGGGCCAGGAAAGCCAGGGATAAAATCTGCTTCTGTCTCTGCCTCTTGGAGGGTTTGGGGTTTTTTCAGAGTTTACCAGCTGGGCAGCAGCTCTTTGGATACCTTGGTTGTTTTTCCTTCTCTGCCTGGTGTGCGCAGTAACAGACCAAGAGAGAATCTGATGTGTTAAATGGTGTGAGTGTGCTTATAAATACACGTAAGCACTGGGGCTGAAGGGATCCTATGGAAATCACTCTGGAGGGACTCTGCTCACAGCCCCAGCTTTTGCAAGGCAGGCACTCCAGGGCCTCGAAGGATCCTGAGGGGAAAATTCTGCATGTGTTTGGTAAAAGCAGTTGAGTTCAGCAGTTTGTTTGGAAGATGCAATATGACTTCTCAGAGGTTTAGTTAAAAAAAAATAAAATATCATCTAAGTAACATCATTCCTTCCAACCAAAGACAAACAAGGCAAAGGGGAAATGTTTGCCTTTCCCCTTCCTACACACCAGTCTTGCCTAAAAAAGTGAAACTGAAGCAAGGTTCTCCAGCTGCCACATCCCTACCAACAGGGAGGGAAGGGAAGGGAAGGGAAGGGAAGGGAAGGGAAGGGAAGGGAAGGGAAGGGAAGGGAAGGGAAGGGAGGGAAGGGAAGGGAAGGGAAGGGAAGGGAAGGGAAGGGAAGGGAAGGGAAGGGAAGGGAAGGGAGGGAAGGGAAGGGAAGGGAAGGGAAGGAAGGGAAGGGAAGGGAGGAAGGGAAGGGAAGGGAAGGGAAGGGAAGGGAGGAGGGAAGGGAAGGGAAGGGAAGGGAAGGGAAGGGAAGGGAGGGAAGGGAAGGGAAGGGAAGGGAAGGGAAGGGAAGGGAAGGGAAGGGAAGGGAAGGGAAGGGAAGGGAAGGGAAGGGAAGGGAAGGGAAGGGAAGGGAAGGGAAGGAAGGGAAGGGAAGGGAAGGAAGGGAAGGGAAGGGAAGGGAAGGGAAGGGACGGAAGGGAAGGGAAGGGAAGGAAGGGAAGGGAAGGGAAGGGAAGGGAAGGGAAGGGAAGGGAAGGGAAGGGAAGGGAGGAGGGAAGGGAAGGGAAGGGAAGGGAAGGGAAGGGAAGGGAAGGGAAGGGAGGGAAGGGAAGGAAGGGAAGGGAAGGAAGGGAAGGGAAGGGAAGGAAGGAAGGGAAGGGAAGGGAAGGGAAGGGAAGGGAAGGGAAGGGAAGGGAAGGGAAGGGAAGGGAAGGGAAGGGAAGGGAAGGGAAGGGAAGGGAAGGGAAGGGAAGGGAAGGGAAGGGAAGGGAAGGGAAGGGAAGGGAAGGGAAGGGAGGAATTCCTGCTCTCACCCTCCATTTTCAGGTTGAGGAAGGAAAGCCACTTTCTCAGGCTTCCCCAGGGATCATTTCTTACATTTTCAGCCTATTTTGATGCACAGACTGAGGAGATCATCTCTAGTACCACAGAGTTTGCTGAATGTTTTGCATTTTAGACTCCAGACACATAAGAAGCACCAAAGAGGTTCTTGCACTGTGGATTCAACACCACGAGTCTCTTCCTCAGGGTTGCTGGCACTGATGTTTGTATGCAGAGAATTACAAAATTCACATCCCAGGAGGGAGCAGTGTGAGTTCCCCTGTGGGAGTGTGATGTGCATGTCTGGAATGAGGCAGTTTTAGGAATGAGATGCTGCTCAGGGAGGGGAGCTGGGACACCAACAAACACAAAGCAGATCTTTTTACACTGCCACAACCACGCCAACCCGTACAAACTGGAACAGCAATAAATTACAGAGTTTCCTCTACCTGGGGGAAATTATAACTGCAACTACTGTACAGTCAAGGATTTTATTGCCTAATATTTTAACAGGGTATCCTGGAGAGCACATATTAAATGCGGCCTCTCCCTTGGAGAAAAATGAATAAATTGCATTGCTAACCCTCTCAAACCATGGAAGAGGTTTGGCCAAGGAGAAACAATATGAAATACCCAGCTAAAAATACCCCTTTATTGCAAAACTGTTTATTCACTGTATCTCTGGTTGTTTTTTCTTTACTTGCAGTTTCTAGGATGAAGAAAACAGCTTATCCAGCTGGGGCAAAACTTTACAAACATCAAAAGAATTTATAGCAACAGAACACGACCACAAAGAGCAACTTGCAGCCATACAGTAGCCTGGTTTTGAGAATTTCTCTAGTTCTGTTAAAATATTTAATTCACAGCTGCCCTAACAGAGATAGAGCAACTAAAGCACTACAACATGTGTGATGAGCAAGACTTAGCAATACAGTATAAAGTCATTACAAGAAAATAGCATGGCAATTGTAGATATCATGTTCTTTCTATACAAACTCTCACACAGCCACACTTAAACAATATCTAGTTTCTAGCTAGTGTTCCCCCCCAAACTGTAAATACTACCAAAAAATTGCTCATGTCAGTAGTTCTTCAGGGAGAGAAGACAGGATGATGGACAGAGAGTGCTGAGGTGTGTTAAACAAATGAGCTGGATAAGAAAGTCTGCAAGGCTACTACCCATGGAACCAGCTATATCCACTATCAATAATCTGTACTGTGTGGGAGGGAGAAGTATGCTAGTCACAATTTAAATTTTGGCAACTTTTCCTGACTCAAACATTGAAAAGAATTAAGGCATCAGACCAAAAGTACTGCTTTGAAAGAATATCCAGTGGCTGCACTTGCTGCTGACACCTCCCTCCTTTCAATTACTGAACTAAGAGGAAAGGCTGCTGCTGCTTAATAGGATTTTTCATTTCTTCTTCAGGAAAATATTAGGAACCACCACTTAATTCTGTAACAGTGGAGAAAAGATAATACTGAAACAAATACAGAAATTGGAAAAGAAGCATGCCTTCCAAAGGTCAAACTTTAAAGTGAAAGGGCTTAAAGACACATGTGCACAGCACTGGATCACCACCACTGCATGAACAATCCCACCTACAACAGAAGAAAAATGCAGCAGCCAAATCTTTGTAATTTAGCTACAAACAACATGACTATGACTACAAAAATATAGGCTGGAACGTGGGAATTTCACCAAGGGGCTCTTGGTTCTGCAGTAAGTTTGTGCACAAAAGCCGTACACTGAGTTCTTATGTGCACCAACATTGCAAACGGGGCCTGAGACAAAATCCAGTCCACTTAGAAAAGCTATTCATCCTTTTGCTTTAGCATACCTTAGAGATATGGCCCATGACAAGCAAGATGTATTGGTTTTTTTAAGACCACTGGAAGAGCCCTGTCACCCTGCCCGCTGATCTGCTCACAGAGTGCTTCTGCAAAGCCTCAGCACCTTCCTTCAGCAGAGCTAAACCAGGCTCAGCTGAAAGGCACCAGAAAGCAGAACTGGCTCTGAGCTCCCAAAATTCACACCAGACCTCACCAGTCAGAGCAAATCTTTGCTCCATGCCTCCCTCCCTCCTTCCACCTTCTTGGCAGCAAGTTCCTCACTCAGGGTGTGCAACCCACATTACCAATTCCTCAGGCAGAAAAGTGTTTTACATGCACAGGGATGAATTAGCACCTTTCCCACATAAACACTGGCACTGTAACATTCCTGGCCACGCTGCCTTTGTAGGCTCAGGGAGGGCCATGAGCAGGGTGAGGTATTACATAAGGAATCAATAATGTTGCTCTGCCATGGGGGTTTCTTTGATCAGCACTTGAAGGATGTATGTTTAATAACAGAACTATTTCAAGCTGCAAGAGGATGCAAGCTGAGAAGGCAGCTTCTGTCTTATGGGCTCTCTTGACATTTGCTGCTGGAAGTGTCCTGGAGCTCATGGAATCAGCTCAGTGCTGCAGGAATGGCTCTGAGCCTTGCACAGCCAACACAGCATCTCCCCTCCCAGCCTGCCTGCCTATAACTGAGGTGTAACAGCCTCATCAGAAAAACCAGCAGCATCTGACCCCAGGCTGACCTGAAGCACGGTGATGGGAACACATTTCCAGAGATGAGAGAGGGGTTCAAATTCCCTCAGGTCTTGGACCTACATTTCCCACATCTGCCCTCTCTTTGTGTCCATATCACCAACATCCTCTTCTCTTTCTCTTTGTTTTCTGAAACAAAAACCTTTTCTTTTGGGCTGAAATGAGGGGAAAAAAAGCCCTAAAAACCTTCAGAGGTGCTCTCTGCCATATCACTGGAAGGCATTGTACTTGTATTCACTAGCTGAAAATGCTCTGCAGATTCATCCTCTTTAATTTCTCTGTCTTTTAAGTGCACAGTATCCACCAGGTTCAAAAGAACAGACATTTCTGGAGTGTGACTGAGACCAAAATCTGGCATGAAGAAGAGTGTTTTGAGACATCTATCAACAAGACATTTTCCGTCTCTCTCCCCATAAAAGTCTCTCAAGTTTGACACCCCCAGGTCCATTAATCCACCAGCAGCATGACCCAAAATTGATTTATGGCCATTCACATGGGTCAGACCACAACCTGGGTCTCTATAAAAAGGATCAGGCTCTGGAAAATGACTTCTCACTTGCAGCATGGCCAGCAAGGGCTGAGTATTGGGGAACAGCCCACGTGATAAAATACTTGCTGGGACAGTTAAATCCCATAGCACTTTTCTCCAGGACTATCTAAGCCATGAACTGTTATTGGTGTCCCCAAAGCTTAAATCTTTGCTGTCTGCTTGTCCCTCTGTTTCTGTCAACAGTGCCTATGCCTCCGTATGAGGAGCAGCTCTTCCCTGAGTTGGGAACACCATCACCACTCAGTGCCCATTTCTCAGGTATCACTGCTGATACATGGCCAGAGCAACACAAAGGAAAAGGAAACAGCCTAAGGAATGTTCTGCTCTTTTATGAGAAGGCTCTTTCAGGGGGTACACCACATGTAGTGTTAGTCAAACATCTGGCCTGATTCTGGCAAACATAAGCACATCAACAAGCTTTTTTGGATCTGTACTCCATCAGGGCACACTCTGCCCAGCCCACTGGAAAACACCTTTCTTTCCTCTTGCATCTTGTGGAAAATGGACTCAGCACAGGCAGCTGGGGAGACCTTGGGGATTCATGTCTTGGTAAAGCATCTCATTCCGACCCCTCAGGCTACTCCCCACCTCTAACATCTTGAAAGCTCTCATAATTTCCCCAGCTGTTTGGGCTGGCAGCATTTCGACCACAAATGTGCTTGAGAATAAGTGCACTGCAAGAACCTCAGTTTATAAACCAAAAGCTTGGAGCAGATGGACTCAACCAAAAGCTGAACAATGGGACCGTCCTGTCCCTTCTCTGCATTCAAAGAGCACTCACACTAAAACTCTAAACCTATCAGAATTTGCCAGAACAAACCAAAGTAACAGGCAGCTCCATCTCTGAATTGTATTTCCTAAGCCAAAAGCGGTATTTTATTATGCTGCAAGAATCTGTGAGCAATGTGATGTCACTATTGCTTCTCTTCTCTGAGAAGGACAGAAACGTGTCTGCTTTTTTACTTATGACAGCCTCTTTTAAATTTTACACTTCTACTTGATAGTCAGCTTGTCTCAATACTTTTTTTTCAGAATTAAGAAGAAAATGGAAAGCTAGCAAGAAAGCTAGCAAGGAAAGCTAGCAAGGACTTACTGCAAGTCTCTGCAGAGAGTCCTTTTATGCATCAAGCTAGTCAACAGAGAATATCTTTCACAAAATGCCCCACAATTTGTGGTAAAAAATTCACACTGCATGCAAACACCACACCAGCTCTGCTGCATTCACACACTGCTTCCTTTGCACCACTCAGATGATGTGAAGCACTCCCAGCCTCTGTCCATCGTGCCAAGTTTAGAAAAGCTCTTTCCCACCAGAGCGTCTCAAAGCAGGACGCACAAACATGAGAACTGCACCAAAATAGCCAGCAGCAGGTGTGACTGCAGGAGGCTGTGGGAACAGCAAGGGGGATATCATCAACTGAGCTCGAATCAGAAAGCAAGCCACAGGAGGTGACACTTTGCAGACTCCTGCCCCAACACACTCTCACCCCACAGCACCAAGAAAAGAGATATGGCTTGCAGGAATGTGCAAAGCAGGATCATAATATGGATTTATACGGCTGGAACCCAACCAGCACGGCACAAATTGAGAACTGTGGGGCTTGAGCATGTGCCAGGATCCAGAGTGCAGTCTCTGCAGTGTTCCTGCTCACACAAGTTAAAACTTGTTCTGCTGCATCTTCCATCTTCCCTCCACATGATGTGCCTTCTGTGCTAACCCATTTGTTCTTTTGCACTGACTCTCTCTCTGGTTTGCTGCTGGGAAGGACCAGGAGAAGGGATGCACATATTGGGGTGTGCTAATGGCTCTCCTATCTATCTGCTTCCAAAATCAAGAGGCTCTCTCCACTCTGCCCACACATGCATGCATTCTTCAGCCCTCCTGGATTCAAGGCTTGAATGCTTGACCCAGGTGGAGCTGCACAAAGGCCACTGAGGAGGCTCAGGAGGAGCTGCCAAAGGTGGGGAGGAAACACCAGCTCCCATGGCCCTGGCTGCTGCTGGCTAAGATGGCCATATTCCAGCCTCTTCCTATCTCTGGCTCTTCAGAGCTGACAATCACATTTGGGAGGTGGCATGCTGCATGATCAGAAGCAAAAACTGGAATGTTATTTAGTTTTTTAACAATAAGCTTATAGCTAGCAGTGAAGAAGATAATAGGCTGACTGGTTGCCTAAACTAACAGCTGCTGAGAAACGCAATAGAGATCCAAGTCTGCAGGGTAAGATGCCAGCCTGTGAAGGCTCAGGAAGTTCCAGATCATACAAGACCTTCATTTAACAAAGCATTTTCACTGCAGGTGTATTTTATGCAAAACAAATTTCAACCTTATCAAGCCTCTTTATTTCCCTCATATCCCTCCTCCTTTCACAGCTCCTCTCTGTCCTTCCTCTCATTCCCTTTGCCCCCCATCAGCCTCCAGAAGCCAGAGTACATCCATGTCTCCTGTAGGATGCCCTTCCTGCACTCCAAACCCAGAGAGTTTTCTTTTGGCTCCAACAAACTCAACACTCTTCAGCAGAATTACTGGGAGAAAGCTCTGGTGCTGCCACATTCTGGATCTGTTGCCCTTTGGAGGGGAAGCTCCCCTTGTCCCTGAATTTTTGGGGTGCCAAGATGAGTGACTATTTGAGCCCTGCTGGATGCAGGCAAAGCAAACCGTGTGTCTGCTCCCATGAACCAGGCAGAGATTCTTAGCACCGTCCCATCCTATCATTTCATACCCTTAATTCATTCCTTGTTGAAGGGAAATAAAAAACGACACCATCACCATAAAACACAGCTAAAAAAGCGTTTTCAACACATCAAATAACACTGCTCTGAAAATGCAAGGCAGAGGCAGTGGCAGAGGCAAGGAAGTCTGTGAGGTGAGGCGAGGCAGACTCCTCCTGACACCTCCATCCCCTGACGAACGCGCGCTCCCGAATCCCGAGCCCAAGCCTGCCATATAAGGGGCTGATATCTCTGCAAAGGCAAGACAAGCTTTAATGCTGCAACTAAAAGGATGAGAGAACATTGCCTAAATCTGGCAGGTCCCTAAAGAGGGAGCGAGCTTTTCATCAGAAATGTTTCTTCAGTTATTTGGGGAAAGAAACGCAAATCGGAAGAGAAGTTGCAGAGAGAACAGCCCCGAAATTAATGTTTTCCCTCCTCATCTTCTCTACGTGGCTTCTGACCGTGCTGTCTGTTGCAGTTTGCTCATGTTTTGTGAGATACAGGAAAAAAAAATATGCAGACAAATCACAAGGCAGTGATTATTACTGAGTTGCTGCCTCTCTTCATAAGCTTGCAGTACCAGGAATTGGCAAACAACCCCCAGACAAACATGCTTTCAACTCATTAAACAACTACAATACAATGCACTTATAAATGTATTTACTGTAACTGAGTCGCATTTTTCACCCAAATATCTCACTGACACATGGTCCAGAGCCAACCTTTCAGCAGCTTCAGGTTATGCACACACTCACTCCCCAAAAAGAAAAAGTTGGGGATTATCTGGGTGCAGCATTCCCCCAGTCAGAGCCGCGGCACGGGCGTCGCTTTGCCTGCAGCTTTACTATCGACACAAATTCAGCCAGAAACCACCACCCAGCCTCAGACTGCTCCCAACCCTTCGCAAACATGCCACAACTCCCCACTCTTGACTCTTGTTTTTTGCTCTAAGAGCAGTGTGAGAGCAAGAAGCCCTTTTGCAGAGGCACAAAAGGAGGCAAATCCGCGCGGTGCTGGCAGGACGGAGCAGGGCAGCTCTTACCTCTCCCTTGGGATGGATGAACGCCCGGAGGGTGCAGGAGCCTGGGCAAGATGCAGCTCAGCGTTCAGAGCAGCACGAGGCCTGGCCTGTGCTCATGAGCTGCCCCTGTCAGATTTTCCAAGAGCAGAACTGCAGCCAAGTCCCTGCCCATGCCTGAAGAATTTCCTGAACAGCATTCCCGTTCTTTTTCTAACTGCTTTGAAACCACACTGTCTGTACTTCAATAAGGCTTTGTCAGGCCAAGTTACAGCTACTGGGCTGGCTCCAGCAAGCAATTGAAAACACATGTGTTTTGCATTAGAAGCCCCCTTCTCCCTGCACACATTCAGACACAGACACCCCCGTCTGCACCCAGCCCCGGAGCCTGCCTGCCTTGCCTTCGCTGCCATTTCGGTTAAAAGGAATAAAGGGATTATGTTGGTGGAGATTTTCTTTGGGAGAAGGAAAAATGGGGTGGGAGGGATCCCATTCCCACTGATAGCACTTCACCCTGCCTCCTGTGCTTTGCTGGTGTCATGGGCACCCAGGTGAACAGCCAGCTTTGCCAAATCCCAACAAGAAAGGAAGCACAGGAGATAAAATTTCAGTTCACCACTACTCTCCCTTTACCTTTGCCTCTGTCTCTTCTAAAACTATGAGAAAAGAAAGCATATTTTTAGCATCTCTAGACTCAGTTCAGCACATCAGAACTGTATCCTAATCTTGACACATACTCCTGTATCTGCTTATACTAAAAATAATACAACTATTTTTGAGTACTTTCATCCCTCTCTGCTTTCCAGCTGTCCTAACCTTTATAACCCAAAATATTTTAAGCACCTTGCATCTCCTTTTAAAGAGCATTAACACCGCTCTGGCATTGGCTTAAGGAAAAGAAATAGAAGATATAATGTTATACCTTTAATCAGAACGGGTCCCAGTTCTTAATATCTGTAATCATTTCCAGGCAGCACCGTGGGTCAAGGCAGCAACCGTGGGCTCTGCAGCTCAGGATGCCCTGTGCCTGGCATGTGCCTGGCAGGCAGAGCTGGAGAAGATGTGGAAGCACACATGGATGTCCCCCTTATTCCACCACAGCTAAGTCCCACCAAAGATGAAACACAGCAGCAGAGTTGTCAAGGTAACAATATAGAAAAGAGACAGTTTAAAGAGAGAGAGAGAGATTTTCCCCTCCTAATGCTCCTTTTCAAACCGTGCACTCCACTTCTTTGGGGTTATTCTGTTGTGTGGTTTGCAGAGGTGTGGTGGGCCAGGGAAGTGTTTACAAGGGATAAAGGCAGTGGTGATTAGAAGTAAAGGGAGCTCTGATCCAGCACTCTCTGAAGGCAGAGGAAGCCTGCTGCCTTCCACGGGCTGTGGATTCAGTCCATGGCAAGGACTCAATCACCCACAGGAATGTGAGATCTGCTTTTCACCCATCAGCAGTGAGACCTTACAAAACCCACGTGGGATGCCCCTGTGGAAAGCCTGCACTTCATCCACCCAAGCTGCTGTGAGAGCTGCTGTGGCCACACCATGCGTGGCTCTTGCCTGCACTTAGCCCTGCTACCAAAACGCTGTTTCCTTCTTCCTGCACAGAGGCACACACGGGTCAGCAGTACTGCCCTTGTGCCCAGGCCAGATGTGGGCAGCCTGGACCAGCCCCCAAGCTGCAATCAGCGGGGATGGATCCAGACTGGGATGCTAATCTGCAGAAGACAGGACAGGATGAAACCACACGGTCACCCTGCCTCAGTTGGCAAGACTTTCAAACAAAAGGCGAGCACACACACAACCACTGGTGGTAGCATTTCACATCTATTTGCACAGCTTGTGAGGAGTCAGCTCGTGCCAGAGCAGAAACCTGGATCACAGACCAGAAGAACTGTCTGTGCAGCTCAGAGCCTCCTCAACAAACTACCACAGCCATGGTAATACTCTTTGTGTTGGCAGCCAGCAACAGCTGAAACCAAAGGCGCCTGTACCAAAGTCTCTTGGTATGAATAAGCTGAAACAGAAAAATATGAACTGCAGATTCACATAATTAGATTTTCAGTTGTACAAGACAATCAGGCATCTGCAGAGCTGTTTGCAAGATGATAGCAGTCCGTGCCTTCTGTCTTAAATTTCCCTGTGGTCTTTATTCAGCACACCAGCTATGGATGGGGCAGGCAGTAACTTCAGTGGATTGTCGTGTGTTTTGAGTTAAGCACATGCTTTAGTGCTTTGTGGTCCAGGACTTTTTATGGCAGCCTGGCTCTGGCAGGATCATTAGTCCAATCATTCAAAACATGGCAGTACAGCACTTTGAGATTACTCAGTTCTTTACATAAATGCAGTAAATCAGTGGGTTTCAAATTTTTCTCGCTGTGAGGACCCCTAAATATTTGACAGAGGTGGTGCATACCCCTGTAATCATTTCACAGAGAGAGATTCCTACATACCTTACAAAACCCCCTCTTAACTTGTCATTTTTCCCTTGGGGATAGTCCCCAGGCCTCCCATACATCTGTGGCCCACAGGCTGGAAACGGCTGCTGGAGATAACTTAATCCCTTATTAAAAATCTAAATGATCTCTTCTGTTTATGTGATGTACTTTCTATCTTCAGAATATTTATGCGAGCTAGCAGCATGCTGGCAGGTAGAGACATGGGGAGGTGACAGCATTAATACTGCATTTTTTCCACTGGCATAATTAGTAGGCCAAGTCTATAAATATTTACATTAAATCTGTCAGGCATCACACCAACCTCACTGATAACTTCAGGGGTGTCTTACTGTAAACTGCATTAATGCCTCACTATTTTGTCATCAAGTAACACATAAAATGCTCCTTCAAGCTAAGCCACTTTGAGTAGGTTGTTTTTATCTCTTTCTCATTTGGGTGCAGGGTTTAAAGACACTTCAAGCATCAGAACTGTGGCTCCGGGACTGTTCTATTTTTCTGTTATTGAGCCATCACTTGTATTAGTGCCAGCACGACCAAAAATATATGAACCTTGCAAGCATAAACCTTAAGTTGATGTCGACATAACTATCTATGTAACTGCTATTATTCCTCAGAACTGGCAGGGTTATGAGGATTAAAAAAAACTACTAGAGCACTTTGGGAAGATGAAAACAAATTAACCCCCCTCAAAGCTTCAGTATCTTTGCAGCTGGAGACTGCAACACATAGGGACTTCAATTTTGTGCAGGAGATCCAATCCACCTGGATCCATGAATTTCTCTACACTATAAAGAGACCTACAAAAGACAGGAAGGAAAGTTCCTGCTCCACAATTTATACCTGCCCTCACTTTTGACAGCATTTTCTAGAAGCAGCTGGAATTTATCTAATATTTACTGCTGAATTATAAATATTCATAATTAATTTCATTTAACAAATAATATCTACTTGCATACAAAATGAAACTTGAGATTTTCATGCTGTGCAGATATCCAAGAACTCTCTCAAGCATTCCCTAAACCTTCCTAAAAAATTCAGGGCAAACCAAATATGCAGAAAGAATCAGCATGTAAACGCAGGTGTGGGTGCACCTGGAGTGGAGGAAGAAGTCAAAATGAAATTTTTATTATCTGAAATAATTCAGCAATCCCTTGGTTTGAGCTTACCTTCCAAATGACTTCTTTTAAAATCCATTAAATCTCTCGAAGTATCACAATAGAATAAATATAAATGTTTAAATATTTTTAATGTCTCAACTGAAAGAAATCATCTGCCAAATTATTATTATTTTAAATCACCCTCAGCCTTGGAGCCTTTTAAGGGATCTCTCGAGTACCCATGTGCAAAGGGAGAAGCCAAGACTCATTTCAGCTCCATCTCCTTAAATGCAGAATTAAGGGAGCTGATGGATTAGAGTTAACTATTGTGGGTCAGGAGCAGCTCTTGGCATTCCTGATGGATTCAGCCAGCCCTGAGCATGCAGGGAGGAGGAAAGGCAATGCCAAGAGACAAGGAGGGGGTCCCCAAACTTGTGTGGGGAGTGGCAGCAGCCGTAGGGGTGGAATGCTGCAGTGAAGGGAGAAACCCTTCCCTGTGTGTGTGTGTGTGTGTGCAGGGAGTGAGGCTGACTTGATGGCAGGGAGCAAAACCCTGTTTGAGTACTGGGAGTGCTGAAGGCACACAGGTCATCAGGTAATCACACAGGGCTGAGATGGACTTGTTGGACAAGTGCAAAGGAAATGGGAGAAAATGAAATGTGTGTGTGTGTGTTTGAACATGGCTGTGAGCTGGAAGCAGCCAGACCTGCAGTGCCTGCATCCCCCGACCTCCTCACCCACTGCTCCAGTTTCTTCCCAGGAGATAAATACGGCTACTTTTTAGAAAGAAGTATAAATATAGGACTGGTCATGAGATGCAAGATCTGCTAATTCTTGGAGACTAAAGGGAAAGAGGGACAGAGCTGCTCTTGCAGACAGGCGTTCCAAGGATACTCTAAATTTCATGCAGATGAGAAACTCCAGTATCAGCAGAGGTGACCCTAGAGACCTTGACTGCCACAACATTGAGTTATTTAGATCTGAGTAAATCTTCCCCTTCTATTCATCCCAGACTTAGCAAACAGTGCAATAACATAAGCAAATCAAAGGAAACACAACAGAAAGTCCTGGTTTCACAGTAATATCACAGGTGAGCTGGGCAACAGCAGGTCAGGGCAGGAGTCAGTGTTGCTTGCACAAGGCCAAAAACACAACAGGAGCTCAAGAGAAGGACTGAGCTTTCATGAGAGGCCAGACTCAGAGAGCTGCTGCTCAGGGCCTGGAGTTCAGAAACATTCCCATCTCTGCTGCTGCTATGAGACAAGGATCAAAGTGGCAAAAAGTCATCACCAAAGGCACCTTCCACTGTACAGGCTCAGGAGAGCCGTCAGCAAGGGAGGGTGGAGGATGGAAGCTCCCAGCACACCAGAACAGCAGCAGGCTCATGCTCCCCTGTGCACACATTGATGTGCAACACCTACACTGAGAGCAGCCTGCTCCTTTCTCCTTAGGGTCCCAACCTGCAGACTCCCTGAGCCCTTTTGCAGCCTGCAGTGTTCCCAACCCTAAAGCTCTGTGCCGTGCTCCTTTCCCCACAAAAGCTGCAGCAGTCTTTACCTGTCAGCCAAAAAAGCCACAGCCAGGATCTCACCCAGCCCACCCCTCTACCCCAACTGCTGCTTCGTAATTATTTTGATGATTTCAGCCATTTTCAGGCTCTTCTCAGAAATAATTTAAGGCCAGCAGAGCTTGTTAATAGGTAGAATGGAAAGTGTTCCTTTTCATTTCTCTGGCAACATTAATGTAATTATCCTGAATAATTCTCAAACTACGTGGGCTGTAATTTCAAGGCAATATTACCATTACAGAGCCCTGTTCTTCCAGCCAGCATGTGTCATGCTTCCCATCCAGAGGTTATTTATCAATAATCAGAAAGGTCCTCATTTACAAACAATAGGGTCTCTCCATTTGCAGCACGACAAGGGAGCAGGATGGGTGTCACCAGGCAAAAAGATGTGCCACGTCCCTGGCTTCTACTCCTCTGGCATAACAAATGCAAGGGGAAAAAAAAACCCACTGCAAAGATTAATTCCATACAGATATAAGAGCAAATATTCAGTTGGCAAGGCCAATAATTGTTCTACTATTAAAGTCTTAACAGTATCCAAATTCATTACTCTTATCTGAGCAGCCTCAGGCTCCGTTCTTTCAGAAATGAGGTTCAAGGCACAGAGCTGCTCTCTGAGCTTGGCTTAGATATGTGCCCTGACCACGACACACTGCCACCTCAGCCTGCAATAATCACCTTCTGGGGGAGCATTTCAGTTTCTCTGCTAGGTCTGTTGGAGTGGAGAGTTTCTGAGTATGGACGTGCCACTCTTACATTTGATGCAGAGCAGTTTCTGGTCAGGCAGAGCTGTTCAGCAGCCTGTGCTCATCACAGCCTTTCCCTTTCCAACCCAGACTATTTTTATTCTGTCAAGAAAGAAGCTCTGCTTGTACTTACACTTAGGTATCCTATTATATCACAAAGTTTAGCGCCACCCAATGCTCCCAAGTTTGGCTCCACAGAACAATTTCCGTAGGCAGCAGATCTGCATTTTCTCCAAGCAATTAGCAGGACTCTTGCAGAACACTAACAAGGCAGCCTGTCAGCCCAGGACAGAGCCATCTGCTTTAACGAGCTCTGGGTGTCACTCTGGACAGCAACACTTGTGCATGATCCTCTGAGACTCCTGAGATGGGCAGCAGTGACCTTCCTCCAGAGTATCTGACCAAGGAGAACTCTTGCCCTCCTCCTCCTCCTCCTGTGGCAGCATTAGGCTCTCACCATCAGGGTAAACTATCCAGATCACACAGGTTATAGCTGAAGGCATTTTTTACAATGAGGGGGGTGAGGCACCAGAACAGGCTGCCCAGAGAGGTCCCTGCACCCATGCTGGACAGGGTTTTGACCAATCTGATGTAGCTGAAGATGTCCCTGCTCATTGCAGGGTGCTTGGCCCAGATGGCTTCTAAAGGTCCCTCCCAACCCAAACCATTCTGTGATACTAAAACCTGATGTACAACATCCACTCTGGAACAAGCAGCAAGGAGACAACAGATCTGGTAACCAAAATAGTGAGCAAACTTTGGCCAAATTTTGCAAATTCTTTCTCTGTGCTTATATTCTGCAAGAGGTGCTAAGGCACGTGCTGTTCATAGAGCAGCTCCTGACAGAATGCAGACACTTGGAGCTGTAGCACATTAAAGAATGATTGTGCTGATATATAAACAAACACACACATTTTGAGTTTCAACAGAGAATACTGGGGAAGGTTTAAAAAGCTAATTCCTTAGAAAATTAAACTACACTGAGATTATGTGAGAAGGAAGGAAAAAAGATGCAATGGCTTGAGAAATAAATGCATGCTTGTATGTCAGTAATTACACCTGACCTTTGCCAGAGAACTCAGTATGGCAGAGGCATATTGGAGAGGATGTGTACTCCATGGATCATGAAAAGGCCATTGGGCAAAAATTCCAGGCCTGGATTTCTCTACAGAGATACACTCAAGGGCCCCTCAGTCTCAGTATCTCTGCTTCAGTTATTGGCAGGATGTCACAAAGGGTAAAAAGGCATTTTAATTGGGAAATCCCTTTGTTTCTGTAGCTATTACCTCTCAGTTTCTGAGAGGATTCCTTGTGCTCTCCTATACCTAAGCAGGTTTTGGAGCCTGAGCTAGGAGGATTTCCTGCATGTTCAGCAGCATCAATAAAGGTTGCAACACCCAAGAGTGTTGCTGGGACCATTTGCACTTGGTCTGCTCTCCTCTTCCAAACATTTTTCTGATTCAGCAGTTGGTGAGGTTTAACCCTCACTGCAGTGTCAGAGGGCTGCTGCTGCTGCTGCTGCTCCCAAATCTCTCTGTGACCCCAAGAGTCATGCTAAAGGTGGCTGAAAATGTTTGTTCCCTTCAGAGTACAGAGGAGAGAATCAAATATCCTGCCCCTTCCTCCACAGAGCCAACATACAATTTGGTTCCTGGCTTTGTCTCTTTATCCCACAACCTCCCAGCTCTGGTGTTGGATTCCCTGTGAGCACAGAGACCCCAGCAGCCCCACCAGCACCACGCTGCAGTAATCTTCACTGCAGAGGTAGAGGAATGGAAGGAAGTTCCTCTTGCAATACTCACCTCCATATGGCAGGAAAATAAGAGGCTCATTTTGGGACTCCTCTGCCTGAGCAAAACATCCTGTGGCTTGGCAGCAACAGGATCTTCTTTTCATTAGTAGGACACAGGGAAAACCTTGCCACATTCGTATATTTTGAAGTGGAATTTCATCACTGCTGTGATTAATGTCAACATCGTTTCTGTCCTAAATTCTCCATTCCCTCAGGCTAAAAATACCTTCCTGGATTTCTTGGTACTATCCAATAAGAATCACAAAGGGAGAGAGGGCAAGGAGAGGAAAGGAGAGAGAGGTGCTTTTTGTCTTTCATCCAGACTTCGTTTTTGGGCAAAGTTGCTGTCGGAGAGGTAAGAGAGATGTTCCAAGAACGTGAGGGATTTTACCTGCCACAATTCTCCTCAGGTTATGATGAAAGTTTATGTGGATGCTTCTCAAAGAGTAGAAGAGTTTTTATGTCATGCCTCACTCAGAGGTTTAATTTACAATTGTAGTTTATGAAGTCACTAACTGTTAATTTAAAAAGTTTATTTGCTTCTGCCTTTTTTTCTTTTTTTTTTTTTTTTAATAAGTGCCCTTGTGTCTTATTCTCACTTTCCAGCTCTGTCCTGCCTTCTCCAGTTCTGTGGGTTGGGGACATGCTGAAGCTGGTAAACTCCCCCTCGACATGAGCAATAAACATGCAAAGTGAAAAATTAAATCCCTTTCCTACAAACCCCATTTCCAAATGCAAAGACAAAGGTTCAGAGGGGAAGCCCTATGAGATGCAGCTGAGGTCACCAGGTTTGCTCAGCTTGGAGAAGAGGAGGCTGAGGTCAGACCTCACCAGGGACTGCAGCTCCTCCGGAGGGACAGCTCGGATCCCTGCTCTGTGTGACAGTGACAGCACCCAGGGAACGGCTGGAGCTGTGCCAGGGGAGATTCAGGATGGAGATCAGGGAAAGGTTCTTCCCCAGAGAGTGCTGGCACTGCCCAGGCTCCCCAGGGAATGGGCACAGCCTGAGGCTGCCGAGCTCCAGGAGTGTTTGGACAATGCTGTCACACACAGGGTGGGATTGCTGGGATTGTCCTGTGCAGAGCCACCAGCTGGACCTCAATGATCCTTGTGGATCCCACACAACTCAGGATATTCTGTGACTCTACAGTTCTAATCAATGGCTGGGTGCTTTTGTAACCCCTCACCTTACTGGAGCTCAGCACAAGAGAAATCAATGCAGAGCACTGACCCTCAACTGGCTGTGAAAATAAACACATGCATTTAAGAAGTGTGATATTTCAGTCACAAAAAACGCATTGGAGCAGTGGGGTGAGATGTGAATTCTGCAGCAACTGTTTCTCAGTTCCAGAGCATCTGGCAGGAGCAGCACTGGGCTGTGTTCACATCAGTGCTGCTGAGCAAAGCCTCCCCTGTCACCCTGCACTATTTATCATCATCATCATCCTCACACAAATCTGGGAGCAGCTCAGCACGGTGGCACTGCAGTCTCCATCCTGGCTGCCACGTGGAGGTTAAACTGCTCTGCCTGCAGCACAGGAGCACAGCCTGAGCCTTTCCTGTAACCTCAATCACCCAGGGGGCTCCCAGGCTGGAATGGGAGCAGGTGGGGGAACACGTGTTGGGAGCACGGTCTGGAACAGCCACTGAGTTTTATGGGTTCATCATCCCAACACATAAACTTTCTCCCAGCAGGGCTCCTTCTCACTTCCCTGTTTTTATTATTGTACAGCAAGATCTGAACAGCAAATCCTCAAAGGTTAACAGGCCTGTCCAGAAAACAGACAGGCCACAGTCCATGAATTTTAATGCTCTACATGACAACAACATGCTATTTCTGTGCTGGAGAGCAGCCCACAATCAGCACTATTTCAGTAATTGGGAGAGATGACAGAGGCCAAGGGAAGGTGCAATAACAGCTGGAAGACAACCTGCCTGCAAATAACAGCAGAAGACCACCATAAAGACAGGGTGGCAGAGAGGGGAAATAACACAGCAGAGGAGCCCCAGCAAGGACACCTCCACCTGCAAAAGCCTGTGCTGTGCTACAGCAGGTCAGCACGTTTAGATGGTGATGCCCATGGGAAATTGGTCCATCTTCCTTCCAGAGGAAGCCCTGGTGGTGTCCACCTAAGAGAAATGACACCTTAATGCTGGAAGTTACAGCTTGTTGCAAGCAAAAGGATAGAAATGCACCCACACACTTCCACTTGATGCAGAAGCTGGCCCTGTGTTCTGAAGCAAGGTCCTGAAACAATTCTAAACCAACATGCTTTAGGAGGTATTAAAAGGAGAAGAAAAGAAAGCTGGCTACCTGTGTTCTGCTCTTTACTCACTGCAGTGAGTCTGCACCACAACAATGCCTCTTACACCAGGACCCAGAGAGTGCTTAGCCCTGTCTGTCCCCAATTATTTGCATTTTTGTATAAAGACAACCCCAAGGATTCCTTAAAGGTAAAATCTGTCACAATTAGGTGTTGGCATTTCTTCATAATTGCCTTAAATACTTCAATCTCAAGGAAATGTGGTTGAAAATGCAGGAAAATTATGCTGATTAGTTGCTCATAATTAGATAGATTGAATAAAACCTGGTGCTTAGCATGTTTTGCATTTATATAGTCTTTACAGAAAATTAACCTCAAAGATATCTCTATCATTTTTTAGTCCTTTGCTATGTGATCTGCAAAGGATCATCTTCATAAACAGACACCTCTTGAGGGTTGCTTAAAATCATTGCTGTGCCCACAAAACTGTTCCCCCAGCACTCCACTTCTCCCTTCTGCTATTTATAAATAAACCTTCTGGTTATTTATGAAGGAAGTAAGTCTTATTTCTATGGTGAGGAGAATGTGGGGGGAAAAAAAAAAAGGCATTGTCCCAGTGCTCCAAATGTCTTTCAAACAGCATTTAGCCAAAACTTTTGCTCAAAATGTTACCTGCTTCTTGAATCTACAAGCAAGGACAAATATGTAGATCTCAGCACAAGTGATGTCTTTCCCAGGGAGCACTGAGGAAGATAAAACCCTGGCAGAGCCATAAACCCTGCTGCCAAAGGGTACTTGTGGATCAAACTTCCTTCTCCCAGTCCAGATTAAGAAAATCTCTAGGACTGACTGCTTTCCTATGCAAAATGGTCCCTTGTCATGGAATTCATATTCGTTTTCTTGGAGCACACAAAATTAGCTAAAAAATGCTTATGTGGACTTAAAAAGACAAAAGATATTTATGGAGCTTCTTTCTCTGCAAAGCAGTCAAATATGTCTTCAACCCTCTATGTAAGCATCTCTATTTACTACTCTGATTATCTGCATTTTTTGTCTCTGTGTGAGGAATTTTTCTTCTCCCTTCAGAGCACCATCCCTCTTTCTAAGCCAAGAGAATATGAAATAAATATGGTACTGCATATAAACAGTGCACAATATAAAAGAGCTTCTAAATTCAGAGTCAGCTGAAAATATCAAGTTTTTCTTCTCAGTGATTGATGCCCTCTAGAAGAAATAATAATTATATGGCACAAGGAGGAGGAAAAAAAGCATGTTGAATAATATAAGCATTTAGTCAAATCATAACTGAAACATTGAGGGGAAAAATGCTTTAAAACTGCTTAGCCAGAAAAAGACAGCATTATCTGTAAAATGGATGAAAAATAACCCCCCTCCAATAAGAAAAGAACTTCAGAAATTTGTTATACGCTAATGCCATCTACCAGACATCAGTGGAAGTAACAGAGAGAAGTGTCAAAGAAACAACAAATACAACAGGGATTAAGGGAGTACTTGTGCACAGCCCCAGGTCTTTATTTTCTTAGCAAGTACTGAATTCCAAACCTTGTTCTGCCTTTTCTCTCTTTCTTAGAGAAAGCACTCCAGGGCATCCATGAATGCAAATATTTATCATTTATTTTAATTGGCAAGGCTGCAGAATAATCTTTGAAATTCCCCTTCCAACACAACTTTGAGGCACAATATTTAGCTACACAATTTTGAACTGTCATTATTTTTCTCTTGCAAGCTGATATTCTCTTATGCAATAAAACACCCTTATTTTGTGTCAAATCCCACACTGTCTCAGGGCCTCTTCAGCCTGCCCTGACTGTCTTCATCAGTGAGTCCAAACTCAGAGAACTTTACAAATGGTTACACTGACAATTTAATCTCAATCTTTACCTGTATGTGGGATTTCCAAGGACTGCCTGATCACTGTCAAGGGGTTTTTACTTCTCTTCTAGTCCCAAATGGCCCCTGATTTGCAGCCAGCTCCAAACAACACCCCAAGGAGCTGTGCCAAACTTTAACACAGTTGCTTTCCTAGGAGAAAGTTTTTCACCTCCACTGAGGATGTACTTTTCCAACCCAAAGCTTGGGTTTTACCAGTATCCATCAATGTTCCTTTTGGACATCCACCAGAAATAAACAGCCTGGTCAGTCTCCAAACTGAAAAACAGATGAGGTGCAAAATCTGCCACTGCCATGCCAGGACACAGTGTCCATCTGCTGATGCAGAGAGGAGGAGACAGATAAAGGCACATCTAAAACCAGCAAAGCACAATGTGGACCTGAAACATTTTGGGAGGCTCAAGAACACTTCCATTTCAAAAGGAACATCTTCTATATATGTGTTTGTTCTTTCAGGCAAAACCTCATTTCTGCCTAAACTTACCAACAACCTACCCCAAACTTCTACCTAAACTTACCCCAAACTAACAAGATTTGTTAGACTTTCAGTTCCTAAGATCTCTTCAGGAAAATATTCCAGAAATTCTGACAATTGGAAAGAATCTAATTTTCTATTTAAATGTATTCAGATCAATAACATCTCCTTGCATTAAATTTATCCCTTTTTTTTTTTTAACCTCTCAAAAGAACTCCCCAGTTTTCAGAAGAATTTACAGATCCCAACTAACAGAGGCACTACCCAGAAATTCTGCCAGTATTTGTCTCTTTCTGTTCTTCCAGAAGGGCAGTAACAAAAGCTTGTTAGTTGCTACACTTGGTCTGTGTCTACAATGGGAAGGTTCAGTGATGAAGCCAGGCTGAATAGCCACTGATTAAGAAATTGCAGCAGTTCTAAGAGCTGTGTTGATTCAAGGTGAGAGGAACTGCACCGAGCTGGAGTTGGCTGGCAGTGCACAAAGAGGAATTTCCATGTTGTCAAAAATCTTCCACCGTGTCTGATTCTGGCATTATTTCCTACTGGCTTGCAAAGAAAAAACGAGCCCTCATCACACTCCTCTGGTGCTTTCTTTGCTCCTTGGATGAATATTCTGTGAGTGCAAATAAAATGTTCAACAGCAGCAATTTATTTTCTGTCTCTCACAGGAAGGACTGGAGGCAGCCCTTAGGAGCTGGAAGCAATTTTTCCCAGCCCTGCCAGCTCCCAGTTCCTCTCCTCCTCCTGTCCTTTCTCTGTGAGATCCCAGCCACAAGGCCACACCAAGGTGGTGCTGGTCCTCAGCCCCATCTCTGCAGCTCTCAGAGCCTGCCTGACACTCAGGAAATTCAGCCCTGAAGATCCAGACCCAGCATTCCTGAACCACAGAGAGAGGATGCACAGGCAGCCCCAACCTGGGCAGAGAATCAGTATCAGGGAGCAATATCTCAGTATTATTGCAATACAAGTCTAGGACTTAAGCAGCCCATGTCAGAAGAGCTGAGACAGGCCATAACAAAATTTTTATCAGCTATCCATTGGGCTTTTAAGCTTCCAGCTTCCCAAAGCAACAATTCCACTTGAAACCATGAATGGTTTTTTCCCTCTGCCTCCAAAACTGCAAACACACAGTGCAACAATGCCTAAGCTTGTTAACTCTCTTCTCTTCCAGAGCAGTCACTGCCTCTGTTTTGCTTTGCTTTTCTTTCCCAGGGTTCTGGCAGCACGTGGGTTAAGGGGACAGTTATTTGAATGAAAGGCATTTCCAATAAATCAGCAGATAGCAAAAGGGAAAAAGCACTGGAGTAATTTCTTCTGCTCACAATTTCATTATGTTCTTGGCTTTGAGCCATTATAAGGTAAATCAGTCAAGTCATGTTGCACAGACATTTCTGAAAGAACAGTTTTTTAAATCACTTGGTAAGCCACACTCCTTGTTTTGAATGGAGAATCCTGCTCATCTTGTATGGAACTTTATGCCCATTTAAAAATTGTGAAAAGGAGAGCTGCAGTCAGAGCTAGAGCTGTGATTTGGCTGCAAAGACACCTCGTGGAACTGTCCCCAGGGCTGTCCCCATGGCCCACATTCTCCTTTCCTTGCTGCTGTCACCAGACCTGATGACAGCATCCCAACAAATGGACACACTCTCCCTCTCCAGTTCCCTTTTGGCAACAAACCTTGGGATAATGCTGACCAAAGAAGGGATCACTGCTTGCAGGACCTTGGCCTGGGCAGATCTGCTCAGCTGGGATGTTCCCTAGGGCTGTCCCCAGCTTTTCATTTCCACCTGCTGTTCTCTCATCAGTCCCTGGCTCACGGCTCCTCACAAACAGGGAAAATGCCCAAATGCCCTCCTTTCACCCCTGGAGAGGCTGTCCCGGCATGGAACTCCCAGAATAAAGAAATGGAGGCTGCTGGCAGAAATATTACAGTTCTGACAGTCTGTTCATTTTTTTTCTCCCCCACAACACTGGTGTGATCAAGAGGAGGCAGGACAGGGATGCAGCAGCAGCAGAACATCATGGACAGAGAAATGGAGCATGAAGACCAGGCAAACCCCACATTTCTGCCCATGGCCCTGAAAGCACCAGCTCAGCCCTGCACAAACTGTCTCCCAGCCATTTCAATAGCTTCAAACTTCACACACCATCATTAATGTTCAGTATTTTTCCTTTTATAGCTCACAGCTTTCAAGTGTGTTCATTCAGTTTCCCCCCCATTCCCACATTTTACCCCCCTCAAAGTCCCTGAAAGTACCTTTACCTTCATGATTTGGGTCTCACACAATTTACTGAAATACTGAGAATCAGTTATAGAAGCCACTCATGAAAGCCAAACACACCCTAAGAATCTCAATTTAACCCAGCAAAAGCATCCTCACAGGCACTCCAGCAGAGAGAAATCCCAATTAATGCCTTGCACAGAAACACAAGCTCTTCATGCTCAGCCCTCAGATTCTGAGTGGGAGCCCAGTGTTTGCTGCAAGGAGCTGTGGCACACTTTAAACATCTAATTTCTGACTGTTCAGAACAGAGTGATGGATGCTTGCTTTTGCCCCCAGCCATCCACCAACCTCTCACTTGGCCTAGGTTAGCACAGCAAGCAGCTTCTGCAGGAGGCAGAGATTCCTCAGCAGATTCTAAACTAGCTGGCAGACACTTCCAGCTGCTTTTCAATGCATATTCCACTGTCAATCAAAATTACAGGGTATAATTAAGCAGGCAACAGCCAAGCAGTGTCTGTCTTCTACCCAAGAACCCAATGAACAGATTAATTTACCAGTGAAATAGAGTAAGATGAATTCCTCTAAAAATAAACCCCTGAGAGACAAGGTACCATCAATTTCTTTCCTATCTAGTAGCAGGTTAAATATTGCATTTTTTTCTGCAAAGTGGAGTTCCAGAAGTTGTCAAGAACTCAAACCTTTCTGTACCATCCCATTTTAATAATGGTGATCTCTGCTCAACTTGCAAATTCAGCTCCTGGAGGCATCAAGGGCTCCTTCAGCCTCATGACTGGGATAACATAACTGGCACCAGATGTCACAAGGATGATGAGGTGCCACACAAACCATTGCAGAGTTGGCAGAACCTGCCCCAAGCTGGTTTTAGTTTCCTGAGACCTTCTAAATACCTTGCTCTACCTGACATTTCTTTGTGCAGTAGGCATTATATTCACTTTGCATCGCTGAGCTTTAATTACTTTGACAGCTTGCAGGGGACTTTTTAAAAAATAATTTATTTAATCAACAGGTTTTTTTCATTGTAATGTTTGGTAGCAGCAAGAGATCATGCTAAGATAATGAAAAGCATTGGAGCAGCTGAAAACTTAATTAAAACATGTAAAAATTAATTATACTGCTCATCATTGATTTTGTCTGAAAAAGCTGATATTGCAAATAGGAAATCAAAAGCAAGGAGGTCATGTGGAGAATCACTGATGCAAAAGTGATATATTCCAGAAAAAATACATCCACAATGAGAGGAGCCACTCACTCCAGGCTGACAATTCTGTGCTGAGCTGAATTCCATCCCACATCCCTAAATTGCCAATCAAGCATCAATAAGGAGGCTGATTAAGGTGAAGCCAGAAGAACAGAGTACACAGAATATGACTGTTGTGTAGATATGTGAGATCAGAACCACATGATCAATAAAATCAGCTTTTACAAGATCTTTTTCTGCCTCTGTACCAAAAAAAACCCCAAAAAACAAACAAAAAAAAAGAGTTTAGCAGTATAACTATGAAATGTCACTCCTCAGGCTCTCCACAAATGCCTGAGATGTGTGCCTGGATTAGGACCACACACTCTGGTGCTGCAAAAAGCATTTACAGCATCCCTTAATGCCCATAACTAGCCAGGACCTGCTCATGCCTGCATTCAGTCCAGTGTTAGGGAGGCAAGGGGAGCAGCCAGGTGCTCTTATCCCTTCTGCTCTATTCTGCAAAAAAATAATGTACTGTCCTCTGTTTAAATAATAATTCTCTTTCCCTCCTGTCAGTTCCTGAACTTGTTTATAGAGCATATTATATCCTATTTTTACTCAGTAGAGCCACTTAAGGTACCCTTTGAACAAAATGCCACAGTCCAGAAAGGCCAACTTGGTATCAGCATAAATTTTATCCACAGCTCTACCTTTGGGCAAGTCACTTCACCACTCTGAGCCTAAAGCATGGAATGAAGGAAATACTGCTTTATCAAACTCAGCAGAAAGATTATCTAATACTATCTAATATTTATAAAGCACTTTCTGATCCTCCAGTAAAGAGCATGGAAATGTAAAGAAGTACTGACCCAGATAACGGTGAAGAGCAGAATCCTTTTTCCAGTGAGAGCTCTCAAATGACCTTGCAATGTTAGGATTTATTTTCAAGGCAAAGGAAGATCTGTCAGGTCTAGGAGCCATGTTTTGCTCTAACTGCAGATGACTTGCTATCAACAAGGAAACAAGTTCAGTCACTGATCCAAATGTCAGGAGCTGCCAAATCAGTGCTCTGATGAAATGTCAGGAACTCTAACGTGGTTTCAGGGCTCCACTGATTTAACAGCCAAAATGGAATCTGCTCACATTCTTTTATTCCTCCAGGAAAATTTCAAATAACCAGCAATATATACATTATATACCCTTCTTCAATTTCTTTGAAGTTGAACAAACTAAAAGAAAACCTTTCTAAAGCCATAAATATTTCCACTTCTGCATTTTAAAGGAGTCTGATCTCCACATGCTGGAAGTTCAAGAGTACAAAGATCTCATTTAATGAGAAAACTTAAAAATTCGAGGGTTTTCACACACTTGTAACTGCATCTTCTGCAGGAAGATATTCTGCAAAGGGAGCTGTCCAGTCATAAGGTGAATCAAAATACAGTATGTGACATAACAGAATGTTCCAAGGACAGGAAGAACAATGCAGGCATGCTCAGAAAAGATAATTGTATACTTTAAGACTATTTTCTTAGCCAACAAGTAAACTAAAACCAAGCCGCAACAACTAATAGCTTTAATTTAAATTAATGAACTTAATCCTAAAGAAATCTCTCTTTTGGTTAAAGCAGCCAGATGTTTCTAAGTAAAATATTTAAAATATTTGTATGCTGTGGTCAGAAATACTCTGTGGGGAAAGAATGGCCATCAAATCCTTGTCACAGCACAAGAAAAGTGCTGAAGAATTTCAGTGCTGGGAGAAACTGCAGATGCCTCACATGCTGGGCAGCTGTAAGAAATTCTGTCCCAGCTATTAAACACAGAATAAAAATCCTGTGTAGGAACAATTCCACAGGGCTCATTTCATTGACTACACAGGTATAACTAACCAGACCCAAAATCATCTCGTTGTTAAGAAAAGGGTTGTGCTGCACATCCCCCTTCTGCATGAGGACTGGCAGGGACACAGCTGGGAAGGAGCAGCAGGTGCAGGCAGGGCTCTGCAGGAGCAGGAGTGGTTTGCTGCTGAGCAGCAGGGATGCTGTTTCCCACGGGAAGTGTGTTGATAAAAGCTGGCTGGGTTATTCCCAAACCAACCCTCCCAGCTGCCAGCACCACCCACACTCTCTGGGTGACACCCTGCAATGCACTTACCCTGGGCTGACTCCAATCCCTAGTTACTACAATTAAGGTGGTTGTAATTTGTATATACTATATGTACTTACTTGTATATATTATATTTGTATATTTATCTAGAATAGCATAGTTACAGCCTGGTGGAAGTCCCCACTTTCATGGTCATAATTCAGTGATTTTAAATATATATACCATATTTATGCATATTTATAATATATTTGTATATTTACAGACTCGAGTGCTTCTCACACACAGCAGCTTTTATGTGCAACATTTAATTGGTCTCAAGTTTTGGCTCATACTTTCAGCTAATTATCTGTCCTGCACTACACACTGAGGAAGTCCTACTGTGGAACTTGAAAACCCAAGTGCCATCCCATTGCCAGCATGGCATTGGTTCATTTTATAATTCAACCTGGACAGCACTTCCACAGGAGAGAATGTAAAAGTATCTCCTGCCAGGAGAGCACTGCCAGGTCTTTTATAAACACTACAGAAGTTTCCCAAGCAGGTGGCCCATCAAACTCAAATAATTGATCCACATCAGTTAGACCTGGAAATTCAATAGTAAAGCACATCATTACAGCAGTCAACATAAGAGGAAAGTCCTTGTGGTTTCCCCTCCAGCCAGCACTTGAAAGGAAACTGAAAAGCCCTGCTCTCTTTTCAGCTTGGCACATGCCTCCTTTGAGGTTTTCAGGGGAACAGCAAATACTAACAAGCCCTGTGAGAGACCCCTCCTCTAAGACTTATCTGCTTTTCTGAAACATAACTTCAGTACAATATTCACTTTTTCGTTATTGGAAACAGTTCAGTGTGGACAGAAGTAAATAAATACACCTGGCAGGTTCAAGCAGTGCTGTTAAATGTCCTGTTTCCTTATGGAATGCAGAGTTTTAATGGACAACTTTCCCTCCATCCAGCTTCTCTGCACACTTCTCCTGGCTGCTCTGCTGTGACAGTGGCAGGTACTGAGGGGCACTGGTTCATCTCTGCAGGTGGACTGAGCAGCTGAAAACCACTGCTGCCTCAACCCCACCTGCCAGAGGGACAAACAGCCCAGCAGGGACACCTCAGGGGATGGGGCACCACTGCTCACAGCCTGATTCCTCCCACAGTGGTGTTCCCTGGCCACACACAGATGTGATTCTGCATCTCCTCCATCACTGCACCTCCCTGACTCAATCACAGCCTGACTGTGTTGGTTATCATTTAAGCATCCAAGCCCTAAACTTCCAGCAGTTTGGCTCCCTATGAAGCAGTGAAGTCACTCACCAACTATACATTAGGACTTGGAAAAGATAAAAGTGATGTCTGAACCACTGCAAGCACAGAAGGAAGTTCTACCAGCCTTAGTCACTTCATGAATTTTTTATTGAATTTGCACAGGAAAGTTTTAGGAAATACAGCTCTTAAGGCAGTAGCCCACAGCCTGTACTTTGCCTGTAAGAGCTTTCAGTGCTACCAGCAGCCACAGGAAATCAAGAAGTTTCCACCAAAACAGTAAAGAAAAGCAAAGCTCATCCTAAATAAGGTGTTTGTTCCTTCAGAATCACATGTCCATGCCCCAGGAAACGCTGCAGACCACTCCATCAAGGAGATATCACTATAAACTATCACCTACCAACTTATTTCTTGTCTTGTGATAAGCATTTCTGTTCTTAGGGGTTTTTATACTCGTTTGGAAACCACATCAGCTGCCATACACATAACACTTCCACAGATGCCTGCACAAGTTGTTCCACAACACTGCAAACAGTGAAACAAGCTGGGTAGGCTTGCCAGGCAGCAGAGGAGGGCTGGAGATGCTTCTCCCTGCCAAACTCAGTGCCACCAAAGACCCAGCAGAGCACAGCCTGAGATTCCTGGCTGAACAGCAGCTTCTCCAGGGTGCTGAAGTTAGCCCAGGGACTGCAGCATGAACAAGACCTGTGCACCCACAGGGAGCCCTTGCTGCTCACTGCCAGATCCCAGCTGACAGGCAAGGAAATGCTGGCACTCCAGAGAACAAAGAAGGAGAGAATTCTCTGCTCCCATCTCCTCATTCTCACTGCAAATTCTCACTCCCATCTCCTCATTCTCACTGCCCTGAAGGACTCAGAGCCCCCCAGGGCAGCAGAGGGTGAGCAGCTCTGTCACAAGCCTGGGACAAACCCCTGGTGTGATGATGGCTTCACTGCTGACCAGGCAGATCACCTGCAATGCCAGTGGGCCCTGCAAGGGTTGGGACCTTTTCCAGCTGAGGAGGATGCTCAGACAGCTTGGGCACTGCAGCACTGCAAGGAACAAGCTTGGGAGCTTTGCTGATTGGACTTGGGGTTTTTTTCTCCCCCCCAAATTTTAGGCAGTGTTGACAGTGGGATCAGACCTAACATCCCACTGGTGCCAGGAGTGATCCCAGGCAGCTCTTGACAGAGCTCAGGTGGGTGAAATCACCTTCTCTGCTCCCTCTGCTGCCTAGGGGGGAATCTTGGGTGCCTGTGCTCCCACCTAAACCCTCAGTCAATCTCATCAATGTCAAAGAAAGTCAGGGAAGGTCAAAGAACATTAGATGAAATGACATCAAGCCTTTATTTTCCAGCTTCCACCTCCATGAAATAGGTATAATCATACTTACTTACTTTCAAAGAGAATTGTAAGGCTTAATTAGATAATTAACATGAAAGTGCCTTTAAAAAGCCTATGTATACACAAAGCTCTACTGTATTATTAGTGTAGGCAGGCATGGGGAGCTCTTAGAGATTTTCTAACAGGTTATTTGTTATTCTGGGAGAAGTCTTTAGCTGCATACAGCAGTAGTATAATTATTATCATCAGATTCACTTCCTAAAGATATTTATGAAACACTGTGGAAAAAAAAAAAGGCATCCACTTAAGCAGCCCTGAGCTGAGGTTCTGTTTTGTTGCACATGCTGATTAGGAACGTTGTTAAAGTGTTGTTTTGCCATAGTGGAAATGCTGGTGCCAGGAAATGTAGTTATATGCTTGTTACTTGAATCATCATTATTTGGATATAATTGCTAGGTATCAGTGATTTCAACTCCTTTTTGTTTTTATCTGTGTTTCTTTGCAATGGGATTTTTTTTTTTTCTGGAGGCTGCTGGATCATTACAAGAATGTGCAAAAACTGGAACCAGGCTCACACTGTTGTACACTGATTTTGACTGTACCACACACTCAGGAATTTCTCTCTCCTGTGCATTGCATAAATATGGTATATATATTTAAAATCACTGAATTATGACCATGAAAGTGGGGACTTCCACCAGGCAGTAACTATGCTATTCTAGATAAATATACAAATATAATATATACAAGTAAGTACATATAGTATATACAAATTACAAGTACTCTACCTTAATTGTAGTAACTAGGGATTGGAGTAAGCAGCCCAAATTTACTCTCTTATGTCATATAAATACTTCTATAGTCCATAAAATTTCCCTTAAGACCCATGTGAGGAGGATTTCACCCTACAAATCTATTTCTTTGGTTCTTTTCCAACCACATGTCATGGTAAACTGTATCAGGTTCACATGAGTATCAGCCATCTACCCTCAGCAAATTTCTCTTGACTGATTCCCACACAAAGTAAAATCAGATACAGTTATTGCAGATGTGTCTGCAAGCTCAGGGCTGGACCCTGAAATATTGCATCAGATCTGTTTCTTCAGAAGTTTCAGGACAGCCCAACTGTCCTGGACCCAGCACTGCTCCTCAGTACTAAATTCAGGCAAACCCAAGATTGTTTATCCATTAAAAAAAAACCAAAACAAACTCTTTAGAGAGAAAGTTGTACTGTCCATTCTGTTATAGCTTAAGGAATGAAGATGTCAATTCAACCATCAACTTACAGAGGCTTTCATCTCTGCTTTGTGTCAGCAAGAACAAGAATTAGCTGAACAAATTCTTTTCAGAGTGATGGAATAATAAAATTGGCAGGAATTGGATTCACCACCTTACAGCTTCTAATAGTCCAAATCATTATTTGTTATTTTGGAGAAATCAATATAGCAACATATTCCCCAAAGAGAAAATATCTATAAATCTCATTTGCAATAACAAATTTAATTTTTAAATCTGTTCATTTTGATCATCCTCCATGATTCTGGTACAAAACTGGGCAGAAAATGTGTTTTCAGCCAGCTCTAATTGAGTAGAAAACCCTCCATAAAAGAACAGGAAAGGAATCTAAACAACATCAAATATTTATATCATGGGAAAACATCAAGAGTTCTTTTTTGCAGCTTGTACTGTATATATTTTACATGTAAATTAAGCTGAGTGGTTCCTCTTCATCGCTTCAAGCTGCTGCTAATGCTTCACAGAATTTTCAGGCAGACAAATATTGGTGAAAAGAGTTTTATAACCTTCATACTGAAGATTTATGATTAGATGTGAACTGGAAGCCTAATGCACTGCCATGTGGCCTTGGCTCAGTCTCATTATAAAGTCATCTGTATCTCTGGTATAATTGCTGTTGTTTGATTGTAAATCATCCCTCCTTCCATGCAGCTCTGCCACTTCTGATGTTGGTGAAACACACGGGATCTGCTGGCATTCTCATGGCTTACACCAGAATTAGTGTCAGCTTGCATTAAAAGTGTTGCAGCTTTGGAAAGTGTTCAAAACCCTCTGGTTTTTGCCCTTTTTCCCAATGCAAACTGGCACTGCTTCTTCCTGCCCTGGCTCCACTTGTAAAAATTATCTGTCTGCTATTTTAAAGTGCTTTCAGCTGCTTCAGTTCAGCCCTTGCACTGCTCCTGCTGGAGCAGCACAGCCACATCACCACCACCACCACCACGGGGAGAAGTGCAGCACCTCCAGCAGCTGGCAAGCCCCACGTCAGCCATTCCCTGAGATTCCCAAACAGCTTTACACTGAATTAATGCTTGTGATGGAAAGGTGCCAATGCAATCAGAACACGGTGCTTACACTGTGACATTTTCTATTAGCCAGGAATGGACGCCAGGTACTGTGCTGCTACCAGGGGCCATTAATGCACTGGGCAGCCACTTACCCCAAGCAACAGACCTCAGCAGGAGCAGATGGCAAAGCCCTGCACTTCTCCTACCTGCCTTCAGCCTCCAGTCCCTGCCTGGCTACAAAAGCAACTGTGCTCCTTTAAATCACAGCACCACTGTAATTAGCAAAGCCATCACCCCAGCGGATGATTTTCAAGCTCATGAACTACTGAAAAGTTTAAATGGTTTTCAAAGGGAGTTAACACATCTTAGAGGGCAGGTCTGTGGTGCTCTAAACAGCACTGCTGGCTCAGAAAGTCTTTGCAAAGTACAAACTGTCAGAAATGAGGAGCATATGGCCTGGGATGCATCACTCCATCCATCCTGCTTGCTGCTGGTGTGTCAGCATCCTCTTCCAGTGACAGATAAAAGTAGAAACCTTCTGTGCTTTATCCAGACTGGCACCGTGGTTCTTATGTCTCCAGGAATAATCCCTCCATGAACAGAGCAGGTTAGAGGGATTTCCACAGAGCCAAACAGAAGCCAGGATGTGGGACAGGGCCACAAAGCCAACCCAGCACATCCACACCCAGTGTTTGACAAGAGAGAGCTGCCTGGGACATGTCCTGCACCATCCTAATGGGAGAAGGGGGACAAGACTCTTTAACCTGGGCCCAGAAAGCCACATCTGCTTTGAGATGTTTGCTTAAGGCTCATTGATGTGCCTGCTTAAGCACCTTCCTGAATTCACATGGATTTATCAAAGCAACTCAATAATTTAGGGAACCAAAGCCTAAAAGCGAGAGTTTTCCTCATTTAACCCAAAGGTGCAATTTTTGGCTAGCAGCTGTGGAAGGCTGAGCCTTACAGCTCAGCCACCAGGCAAGGAAAAAGGCACATTGTCATTGCACTACACCCAGTAGGTGCACACAATTTCTGTCCTTACAGTTTCAAACAAGTAACAACCTCCACCTGTGCTTGCTACTGGTAAGTTTGGAAAAATATATAAAAATGGAGAAGATTGTTTTTAAGAGCCAGCTATGCTATCTTTAGCTGGGATTTGTTTCCCTCTTGAGGATTCTTAGTCCAGTTCCATTCCTTCACAGCTTTCTCTGCATAAATCTCTCAAACACAGGCTGGTCTTGCTGGGTTTCCTCTGGAAGATGCTGCACTGGGATGGATCGTGCCATCAGTGCAGTACAACCTCAATGAATTTTTGCAGCACATGTGGATTGTACTCTCTGTTCTCTACAAGATATCTTCAGAGGAAAAAAACAAGTTCAGCAAGGATTTTTGGCAAGTTGATGATAGAATTCTGAGCTGGGGAGAGAGGAGCCTCAAAAAAACCCCAAAATTAGAACTGGGCTTTTTTGAGTCAGGGCTGCAATTCTGAGATGCTGTTAAAGGTGATGGCAGCCACAGGGCATATTTCAACAGCACTCTTCCTCCTCAAATGTCTTAAATTCCAGCTAACTCTGGGCATCCAGCCCAGATTTCCTGAAAATACCCTGTGGCAAAATCCAGGGAGGGTGGCCTGACCTGTTCCCTCTGGCTCAATTCATGCTCTTGATGCTGTTTTGCCACCCCATCACTCTGGAATATCAAGTCCAGAATGACAGCAATGTAGGGCTACACCAGCTTGTACTGAAGATCAAACCCAAAAGGTTTTCTTACCCTTTTAGCACTCAAACCATTAAAGAAGCAAATCACCTATAACCACAATAGCTCCATTATGGCTATACAAATTAATTTTAACTGGAATATATATTTACTGTGGAGAACATGTGTATATACACACTCAGAAAGCTATTATGTATGGAAATATATTTGAAAATATTTGCACTACGATTATTTCTTCAGCTCCAGTATTTATCTCTTAAAAATGAATAATACATTTGAGAGATACTTTTCATTTTCAAAGCAGGAATATTGTGCTTTGCTTCTGACAAAGAGCAAGCAGCAGGGATTGCACCTGATCTGTCCCTAGAGAGTACATTGCTGCTCTGATGTTAAATCCTGCAGATGGGAAGAGCAAAAATCCACCCAATTCCACAGCACCTGCAGTGATGGCTTTCCTAAAACTTCCCAGTTGACCAGGACATCCAACCTGCTCCAGGTCATCCTGCAGAACCACCATTCCTCTCCTTAGTTACAGTCTCTAAGGCAGCCACAGCACACTGGAAGGTGGCCCTGGGCAGCTTTACCCTGCCCTTGCTGCTCCCTTGCTGGAGCTCATGGAGATCCAGCAACAAGAGGCAGGGGATGCCAGCAGCAGCAGGGTGAAGGAGGAAGGGAAGGAAAAGAAAAATCTTTTCCCATGTGAGCTGGAGGTTCTGGGGGTACTGTGTGCTCAGAAATGCCAGGAGCAGATGGCAAAGACAGACGTTTTTTCTTGGTTTTCCCTTTTTTTTCCTTGCTTTCCTGAAAAGCAGCTTCACAGAGCTCCACGTTTACCCCAGACCTCAACTTTTCCCCAAAGAACTCCCCCTTCATCCTGCCAGAACTACAGACTTTTGACTTTGCTGTTGTTGCATGGGGGATGGCAGTGACAGCAGTCTGGAGAATATTCCTGTGGCTTTTCCCGCTCCAATTTGTTCCAAACCTTTCAAAGGAACAAAATCCCCATCAGCCTTGCAGCCTGAGAACCAACATCACTCCCTTCAGCATAATCTCCTTCCTTGTGGGCTTGGTCAAGTGGAAAAAAGAGAGGAAAATCCCCTATGAGAATTGACCCAAAGTGGCACCACCTCACATCTGGTGGGAAGAACCAGGAAAAATTACGTGGGAATTTTCAAATTTTTTTTAACTATGGTTTTTATCTTCCCTTCCCAAAATCTCAGTGTCTGCTTTATGTTTTAAGCCTCTGTGTAAAGAACAGCCTGAGGGAAGGACCCAAGGCTGGTATTCCAGAAAAATCCTTCACCCTCTTCCCTCTAGAACCACCATTATCCCCTCAGCTGAGCTTCCACCCCTGGGTCCATCACCCTGAGCACAATCAATGCTTAAAACATTTGAAACCAGGACTGTCACAGCTCAGGAAATGCAGAGGATTTAATGTCTACAGGAGTACAAAAGCACTGTCTTCGGAGCACTTAACATATTGACAAGCTGTGTGAAAAGGGAATGTTTTTCTCCAAGTTTCCAGTGATTTTGGTTCCTCTGAGGAAAGCATCTCTATCACAATATCCCACACAGACAGAGCCCCTTGCTGCTTCAACAGCCCCAGATGCTGCAGTCATCTCAGTGCACTTTATATCAAAATAATCACATCAATTAATCTAAACTGAGCAAGGAAATAAAAACTTTGGGCAGGGAAGGATGTTAAACACAGCAGAGCATTTTCCAGGGAAGAGCTTATACACAGCAAAGAATTTTACTTCCAATCTTTTGGTTTATTAATTTGAAAATGAAAAAAGAGCAATCATGCAAGCAAGTGGCACTCTCCTTAATTAAGGAAGTCAATTCAGAATCAATAAAAGGGCAATTAATCTGTGGGTGTCACTGGCTCTGAATGATGGTGATAGCCCTGAAGAGGGGACCCTGTGACCTCCAACACTTCTCCCAGGGTCTGGAGGTTTTCACACCCTGATCTGTTATTTTATGACAGACACAGTGTCAGAAAATACACTGAAGGAGGAGGGAACTGAAAAAAAAGCCAGTGTCTTTTGCAAAATTATTGTGGTTGAATTTATGATTGTTTTGGATCCCTCTAGAGACACATTGAAGGGAAAAAGGGGATTCAGTGGAGGGGCTGATGTGCTCTCCTGGGGACTGAGGAGCCCCACACGTCCCCCCAGCAGGAGCTGGTGTTACTCTGAGCCTTCTCCTCCTCAGGGTTTTCCAGCAGGTCCCTGGCAGGCTTTGCAGAGGAGGAGCACACAGGTCAGCACAGTTGCCCTGTCCCTTTCTGTCCATTCTGTGGGTAAAAAAGGGCAGTGCAGGGTTTGGGAAGGGAAAAAGCAGAGCACTGCACAGCATCAACCCCTGGCTCGCTCCCTCCCACATCTGGCACAGGGGATTTGCATTATCACACTCAGGTGGCACAAAAAGGAATTACTTGGCTTGTTTAGGGCTGCACTTTAGCAGCTTATGAGACATCTCAGTGCTGTGGAAGGGAAATGCAATGAAATCCAACAGCAGAGAAGGGTGGGTTGTGTGGAGTGGCTCCCTCCTCAAAAGACAATCCCTCTGACTCCACCAACACTTCATTACTTGTGGAATATGGGGCTACCAGAGCATGATAAAATATCACACTCTGAGCCCTTGTACAAGTATTATATTAAAGAATATGTAAAAAGCCAGATCCAGGGTAAGCAGAGGTACCACTAAGCTGCAATCCAGGGGTGGCTTAAGAAGCTTATCTGCATTGTTCTGTTCCACTCTCCACTGACAACTTTAACAGTCACTCTAAGAAACATCTTATTTCCTCCACTGTGTCCCAAGCATCTCCAGCTAATACCACATCCAGCAGAGAGCTCATTTCAGGTGTTTTTTTCCAAGCCCATACCCTGTGAATCTCAGCTTTGACTGACATAGCCCCAAATCTGAGAACTCAGACTTGATCCGTCTCTTTGTTTCTCTTCTTTTCCTGGTACAGGGTTACAGCTGGTGTTTTGGTGCCTCCCTTTGCCTCTTCTTTATTACCAATCCCCTGCCATCAATTCTGAGTTAGACATTTCACCTTCTCTGGCAGGAGCTCTCCAGTGTGAGATGACTAACAGACATTAAATTGTTAGTCTTATGTTCCCTTTAAAAAGTGCTCAGAGCAAATGCTAATAGCAGCACATCTCGAAAGACTCCTACCAGCATTTGTCTTGATCTTTCATTACCCATCTGTCAAAACCCTGGTGACAGCTACAAGTTTAAATCAAAGTTCAGAGGCACCTGTTAGTTTCAAAAAACTTTTGCCTCCAAGGCCTACATTTTAAGAAGCTGGGTGTGCTTGCCAAGTCCCAGCATTTGAAATGTTGGCAGGGAATGAAGTACGTGGGCATTGTACACGGAGAGAAAAGCGAGGCAATTTTCCATTTAATAAACACAAGGGGACAAATAAATCACAGCCCCTGGGCAGAACATCCAATAAGTTTACTCTGTACCTCCTCAGAGGGGCTCATGTAGCTTCCACTTGACAAGGCAGGCAGGGTAAAGTGACAAAGAATAAAGGAAAAGAGGCACCAGCGAAGCAGCTGGAGCCAGCAGAAGTCAGGAGGCTGCTGTTTTGAGAGGCTGGAGATCAGGAACCTGTGCTAAGCTGATCACAGAGGGGGCTACAGATGCACATCTCTGCTCCTGGAGCTGGGACACAGGCTGGGGTTGGGTGTGAGGGAGGATCATGGAGAAAAACACCCCAAGAAGGCTCTGAATCCTCCTCAGAAACTCCCACTTCCCCAGGGGAGTGCCAGCTCGTTGGATCTCACCTACAGTTTCAGCCTTTGGTATCAAAATTCAGCTCTCCAGACTGTTTTGAACAGAAATCAGCCTGAAAAGGAAACTCAGAACCAAGTAAGAAAGCTCTCCCCCCAAAGGAGTGGCAAGACTTTGGTGGAAAAACAACCTTTGTTCAAACAACTGGCAGCTGTTAATCACAAGATCATCAGCCACAGCCTGACACTGTTCATTCTGCCAACTGTTTGTTGTGCCTACTGCAGACTCTCACACATTTCCAACAGTTGCAGCACATTTGCCACTTTTTTAAATGGTTTATTTTCATTTGAATGTCTCGCATCTATTGAAAAAGCACTTGGAAACACACCATTGCCTGCATCCTCCTGGCCATTTTGGGATACTGCTGAATGCCAGGGCATGCCAGTGTGTCCTTCAGAAAGGACAGGCTTGGACTGCTGCTTTACCAGATATCCTAAAAGTTAGCTGGATTATGCACAATTTACTTTCTCTTATAAGCATAATTTTGACATTAAAACAATTAGCTCTGGATTTCAATTTCCCTTTTCCCATTTTTTCAGAAAACTCCTACCTACACCAAACAAAACAATTCATGGTCATCACCTCCCAGCTTTGTAGTGAAATGGGCAGAGAAAACAGTTTGCAGCAAAGCCAAAGAGTGCATTCCTGTGCAGAAATCATTTCTGCAGCTCCATTATTTGCAATCAACAAGCAATGCTATGCTTCAAGGGTTGATTTTGATACCCTGAATAGAAATTCTGTTTCCCCTTCTCTGTCCTGTCAGAGGAGACTCAGCTCAGTGTGTGCCTTGCTGCTAATCCTGTGGTTTTATCCACAGCCCCTGGAGGTCACAGCAGAGCTGGAGCTGCCAACCTCAGTGACCTGTGCAGGTCCCTGTCCTGATCCATCCTCCCTCAGCTTAACCTTTGTCTTGTCTGCCTGCTCTAAGCAGCTTTAAAAAACAACCTGGAGTTTTGTTCCAAGCAATGAGAAGCTCACAAAAAAAAAAAAAAAAAAAATTTAAAAAAAAACCCCACCACAAACCAAAATGCACCAGTGCCTGGGTGTGTGTGCAACAGGTCCTGCAGGAATCTGACTCACTTCTTGTGCCTCTCTCTGAACTTAGACCACATAAATCAAGACCAGGCTATAAGCCAAGCAATGCATCTTTTTCAGAGGGTGGCAGAATACAAATGCAATAATTCATTCTGATTATGGTGTTTGATTACTGAGTGTGAGACAAGGCTCAAACAGAATGTAACTTTTAATTACACCATTCTGTGGCAGTTCACTGCAAAGCCAGAAGCTCTTTCAGGGCTGTGCAAATGTTTGCCTCCTTCCTGATAAAGCCTGAAATATGTCTTGGTGCCTTCCATAGCCTCTGGGCATAGTCTGTATTCATTCTTGCAGATCTCACTGTTGATTTGCTATATTTTACTACTGCTACCCTGGCAACCCTAGGAAACATAAAAAGCTGATTTCTCTGTCTCTCATTTATATTTTAAAAAAATGTATTTAGATACTTCTAAATAAACAACACCTGCTAAGTAATGCACACTCATGCTAGAGTTTAACATGGATGTCATTATGCAAATTATGGTTGACCAAGAGTAGCAAAGAAATGCACCCCAGAAATTCTGCACTTTCTCTGCAGACATTACACTGAGCACTGCACATGTCTCTGTGGGAAATCCTTGCCATAAATATGGTGGCCTAAGGCTGTAGGAATAAGGTAGGATTTGAACTGAATATGCCATGGCTATTTAAACATGTTTTATGTGTGTAATTGAGGGCAGGAATATTCCCACTAGATTTTTTTATATATTTTTTACTTAATTATCTCAAAGATTAATTGATTCAGTCACACAAACCCTTCAAGCCCCCCCAGCAGGCAGCAATATCCATTTGTGAACTTTGGGACAAACTCAGAGCAACTCACATTTCCCTATCTCCCATATTCGGCTAAAAACCTCCACCAATTTAACAGTGCCCGTTTCTCCCCTTACCCAGCACCAGCTCATGGTGTGGAGAAATGTGGAAGGGGGAGGGAAATGCAGGTTGGGGGAGAACCTCCCAACTTCACACGTGGAGAGTCAGGGCAGAGTCAGGAAAGCCACAGAGGTGGGGGCTGGAGTTTGTGTCTAGGGCAGAAACATGGGAGAGAAGGAACATTCAGAGATGCACAAAGAGCAGAAGCATTTCACAAAACCTCACAGAGGGAGGAGAGTGAAGTGACAGCACAGCTGTGAGCCCCTGGGGCACGGTGTGCAGGGGGAGCTGTCAGCATCCATGGGGAAAGGAGGCTGGGAGGGCTCTGAAGGACAGGGAAGAGCTCAGGGCTTGAGCTGCTGCCTTCAGCTGTCAGCAGGACATCCAGGGTCTGCCAAGGGAAAGGGAATGGGAAGAGAGAAACCTCTGAATGATCAGCTCTGGATGGCAATTAAAACCTCCATGCCATGAGCTGCTCTGTCAGCAAGCCCCTCCTGAAGCATGGGGTGAAGTTGCTCAAAACTCGGTGTTTTCTACCCAGTTTCCCAGAGGAATACATTCAACCCATCACTTGTAGCCACCTCCTGATTATGCTGATGTGGAAATTAAGCAGATATAGGCTGGAGAGGGTGCCATGGACTGTCCCAGCCAGCCAAGCTGGTCTCCTGGCTTTAGTTCACCAGGAACTAGAGAGAAGTTGCCAAAAGAGAGGGATCCACATGAGAGAAGCAGGTTTCAGACAGTCACTCCTTCATGGTAATTAGAAAGAGCCAGTTGATTAGGCTCATGGTTAAATGAGCCAGCCTGCCTTTGAGGCTTGCTGGGGCAGCTCTCCTCCCAGAGCAAAGTTCTCACTTTATTTAGCACTGATTTGTTTGGACCATACTACGTTATCATCATGTCCAGCATCTGCTTTGATCATTCTCTTGCTTTCTCATCCTCAGAATGGCCAATTTTCCAGACTTGGAAATCTTTAACACTTCCATCAAAGAGGAAAAGAGCAAGATGGGAGTGTGAGTGTGTCTGTGTGTGTGTGTGTGTCTGTATCTGTGTGTGTGTGTAACTTCCCATCTGACATTGAGAGGTTTGATGCAATCCCTCCCAGGCAGGGTTCGAGGTACAAACTGTATCTGCTCACACTGAACCCCCTCACCAGATTACAGAGGTTTGAAGCAGGGGTTGTCCTCACCTCTCCACCCTTCTGACTGCCAGAATCCCTGAATAAACCACCCTCCACAGCCCACACCAAGTCCTGTGCTTTGTGTTTTTGTGGGGCTCCTGCCATACAGCAGGGCTGGGTGCTGTCTATCAGAGCTGCCAGGGAATGCATTGCTTTGGGCTGGTTTTGCATTGCACAGCAGGGTCAGGAGAAGCCACAGTGCCTTGAACAGAGCATCCACTCCCCAAGTCAGCAGGTCAGGACCTTTATTTTAATGTCTGATTCACCCTTATGTCTTGAAGGGATTCTAGGGCCATTTCATGTACCTTTAATTTCAAATCTCACAGAAGATTTAAATGCAAACATTTTCTTCTCAGAGCCCATGAATGCCAATGTGAATCAAGCACCACTAATGAGATCATAAATTAGGCATTTATGTCCCTTCCTGCTAGACAAATGGCACGACCTTGAAGCATAATGGAATGTGCAGTCCACACCTCTTCCACAGGAAAAGTCCCCCCACTCTCCAGCACCCAGGGAAGAAAGCTACACCAAATTTCCACCATAATTGCCCTGCTCAAGCCCAGGTGAGCCTGCCCTGGATGGAGATGGGCCTCCTGTATCTCAAAAATGTCCATCAAGGTGATACAGTCTCTGACAAAACCTCCAGAAGGAAATCAGAACTATACACAGCGCTCCCAAAATCCTTGGGAAAGCCTCATTGCTGAGCTTTCCCCCAGAAATCCTCACTGTAATCACACAACCACACTTGACCATGTAAGCTGAGCTTAAGAAGCAGCTCAGGCTCCATCAAATTTTTCTGCTTGTTAAAGTGTCACCCTCCAGCTCTCAGTCATACCAAATTAGCCATTGTCCCTCCCCAGTCCCAGCTTTTCTCTCAGGGAAAGAATGCCCCTGAGACAGTGCTGGCCAAGTTTTCAGCTTTGTCTTTCTCTCTGGGTTCTCAGAAACACCTTTCTACAGCCTGGCCAAGGAATACCCCCACGGGGAGTCACATCTGGACCAGCACATGAAGTTAAGTCAGCTCCTCTGAAGTACAGAACAAGCAAACAGCCCCTTGACACAGCTGAGGGCTGTGGGTGCAGATTCTGGATGGAAGTAAGAGTTCAAAGCAAAGTTTAATGGCAGTTACTGTTCAGAAACAAGCCTGTCTTGTTATTATTTTTAGTACAATTCTCATACTTGTCATTATATACTTCTGATTTACAGTTTTAATGCCAGGCAACGGTGCTACCTTTATCCTTCCCTGCAGGATTACGTGAGAATACTCTTTAGAGAGAATATCACACTGGGCTAAGGTTAAAAAACAAGACATGCAGCAAGCCCCAAGGTGCCTTCCCATATCTCTGAAATATAAATGATTCCCTGGCATAAAAGATTCTGAAATACATAGCCATAAAGTCAAAGCTCTGCTAAGCAAATAACAAATACAAGAGGAAGCTCTGCTTCCAAAGGCTCTGAATCACAGCGACAGCTACAGTATGCACCAAGCTAAAATATTTCCCAAAAAGCCAAAAGCTGTCAGCAGAAGGTAGCAAAACACTGGCCAGTTCTGAGACTTTGATTATAATTCACACAGAAATACACACGAGGGGGATGGACCTACAGCTTGGAAAAAGTGCAGTCTGTGTTTCTTGGAGACTTTTATGCCCAGGCGTTGCAGACTGAGGGTCTTGCACCCTGCTGCAGTGACACTCAGTAACTAACAGGTAACAGCTCCATACCAGCAGGTAGCAGAATATCAGATGGTTGGGGAATTTCTTCCTGCCTCCTGAGAGCCAATACCACTGCTGGATACAATCAGTCAAAACACACACTCTCACTTTGCCTTAAAAAATTCTCTCCATCAACAACTGCAGAATAAAGTCAACACACATTGAAGAAATTGGCCACTGCCTATGTCACGGAATGTTCATGAGCACACCTCTGTTTTAGGATTCAAAATGAGACCACAAGCCTCATTTTTCTTTGACAAAAACCATTTTTCTTTTGCCAAAAACGCGAAAAAAACTTGCATTTAAAAGCCCAGCTGGGAAAATCATCTCCTAAAGATTTAACAAAGCTTCAACTCCCACTGACATGCAGCACACCTAAACATAACAGTTTCTGTGTCCAGGATGAGCCTTGCAAATATACTTCCAGCCCTGGGCCAAACAGAGTGATTGGGATTTCTCAGTGCAGATGTGGATTCCTCCATCCACAAAGAAGACCCACAGAGGGCAGTTACCAGATCAGGTGAAGAGGGTAAATTCACTGCTCCAAAGAACATTTCCCTGGCTGCTGTAAAGGAAAATTAAGGAACACAGAAAATTTCTCTAGGAGAAAAGAGTATAAAAACCCCAAGAGTTTAACACAGAACCTTCAAGACCAGGGGAGCAAGGTTTGAGTTCTTTGCAGGCAAGGTCAGGCAGCATTTTGGCCATCTCAGCTGCATCTCTAGCCAAAGCTGCAGGAAGGAGCAGAACCTCAGCCAGGTTTGTTGCCCCTGGATGACCAGTTTGCAACCAGGGATTTTCCACAGTTTCCAAGGACAGGAACAGCCAGTGGGGATGAAGCAGAAGTGGGAATGTTGGGGGTTTCACTTCCATCCAGAAGGATGAAATTCTGAGCTGTCCCAGTCACAAGATGGGATGTGCAGAGGAACTCAGCACTTGGGTGTGCATGGGGCTGGGAGGGGAAATCTGCTGAAGAACAGCAATAGGATCCAATGGGCCGTAGTCCAGGCAGGAATCACTGCCACACAGAAGTGTAAACACTTCCACACCTTCTCTAAGCCCTACTCTCTATTAGTTTAACCTGTGTCACTGAAATTGCCTTTTTTCCTGGTTCTTTTTTTCTTTTTTTTTTCCCCAGACATATAAGCCTTTGGAATGTGAAATACTTGCCAGGAGACACAAAGGATTAATGTCAGAGGTCTGACATACAGCACGAAAGACAATGAGCCAGACTTCCCCTAAAATCTGAAACACAGCCTGCAAGGTATGTCCAACAATAATTCTTCTTACTCCAGATTCCAGGAGTTACTGAATTTTTTATCACAGTGAATTTTTATTTTTTAATGACTGAGGATACAGAGAGTTATATACCGAGCAACTCAAGCAGAGGGTGTACAGCTGTGTGTCTGCTAAAGGCATATATATGAGATTATGCAGATCATTACCCAGCTAACTTCAAGCACTGTAACGTGCTACACACTGAAATACCCTGTAATCTGCTCTACAGAAGAAGCCACAGTCAGTAGTGATCAACCTGATTTGCCTGACAAAACCCTACAAAGTTTCCAAAGGAAGTGCAGACCAAGGGATTGTATTCAGAAATCCTGACAGAAGCCTTGTTTTCCCTACTTACCTTCTGTACTTCCCAAAAGGGAGCAGAAGCTGCTGCAGGTCCAGGAGCAGGAGGCTTTAAGGCACTTCCACCCCCCAGCACAAAGCCCTGGCACACTGGCTGCACACAGCCCAATTGATGGTAATCATCCATCAATTCCAGGATAAAAACCTGGCAAGTTTCATATTAAAAGTGCCAGGATGAAATAAGCAATATCCTGAACGCACATGCAAATGTATCAGTGCAAAGCAAGTAAAAAAATGAGAAAGAAAGCACCCCTGTTTGCAAGACTAATCCTTAAAATCATGTGCAGCCTCAAAAGATTGAGTGAGAACATACAGGCACCAGCATCATTTGTCACCAGCAGGTCTAGTAGCTCATGGTTATATTGCATAGAAAATTAATGTCACATACAACTCTAAATTCAAGTTTGCTTTCCTATCTCCTATTTATTTATGACAAAGACAGCTTTGGGAAGTGGAGATGAAAATATCCTTTGTAAGCAAGATCCCAGTGCAGCACAGTGCTAGAGCACTGAGGCACTTCAAATCTCCCTGGTATTGTTCAGGCACCCAAACTCCAAGTAAAAAACACCAAAATCTTCAGAATGCAAGAGCAGCTTTCTCTAAACAAGTAATCCTACTGTAGAAGGATCTTTTCAATTCAATTTCCAAGCAAAGCAATGTTTTGTGATTTAGTCCCACTAAACCTTAACAAAACAACACGAGGAACGAATCTTAAACTCAACTGCTGATACGGTCCATCAATATTAAAATAATCTGGCGTGGACTGGCTTGCTAATAAGCCAGCATTTCAGAGATGCTGCAAAACAAAACTGTCTTAAATGTATGATTTGTGGAGGATATAAAACATAAAAACTACAAAGCAAAAAAAATGCTGTCATTGGCACAGCAAGATTAAAAAAACAATTACAAGGCTGAGTACATTAAATTAAACTTGGTGCAGTCATTCCTGACAGAAGTCCTACTGTTGCTAATTGCACATATTTGGACTTCTAATTGCTAAAAATATCATACTACAAGTGTTTGATGCATCCCAGATTCTGCTGCTGAAAAGCCATACAAAATTCCCAACAGAAATCTCAGGTTTTGTTTTAGCATGAGCTTCTGTAGTTGATTCATTGCTGCTTGCCTTTTTACTGTTTATTGCCTTGGGATCAAGGATCCATTTTGTAGTGGAAACAAATTCCAAATCATTGTTTATGTGCTGCTTTACCATGAGAGACTCAAGAGCTAGTGCCAGAATGATTGAATCCCATTCTTCTCCCCAAATTCCTGATCCTCTGGGGATTCCAGAGCCACAATGTCAGATCTCGATGGTTTAATAGGGCTGCTGCTGTCTGACTACCATGAAACTTGCCAGGTTTTTGTCCCATGGCTTTCTCTTCCAGCCTCCAAAACCCAAACTGAGCAAACCTGCCCAGCACAGGCCAGCAGACAGATCCCAGGTGAGGACTGAATTCTCAGAGATCCTACAATAAATGACACTTCAAAATGGATGTGGTGTTAAAGTTCTCCAAATCAGCTGTCATGAAACTCCAAAACAAAGCCATGTACCACCATTTAATTAATCAACCAGCCAGAGACCTAATTTTACAAAGGAAGACAGAATCTAAAAAGTCCTGTTTGTGTACTTCAGCTCAAGCTGATTTACCTGAAGCTGGAGAGTACAGATCAAGCAGGCTGGGGCAAAGGAATGTCTTATTATTTATAAGCAATAACAAAATTATTATTATTATCATCATCATCATCATCATCATCATCTCATGATTATTATTATTCAGTAGAAACATTCTTTCTGTATTATACACAACTCACTGGTATTTACACATTCTTGTTTTACAGTGAGGTCTCCAGATGTTTTAACAGATTTACCAAGAGTTTCACAGCCACTGTCACATTCACCAGGTGATACCTGTGGGACACAAACTCATTTGTGCTGCTGTTTCCAAGAGTGAACCCCTCCTGTCTAAACCACACCTATGCCCTGCACAGCAAGCACTCAGGAAAATCCTGTTTTCTCTTGGGGAAAATACATTTTAGTAACAGAGTTTTCTACTACAGCACTAGCACAGTTTCTGCTTGACACCTGCCATTTCCAAAATCCGTGAAGAACCTAAGCACCCAATTTCTAAGCAGTGAAAAGTGGCATTCTAGGGCTTTAGAAAAGTGGTTTCCTAATCTGTGCATCTGAATTGCTGTCGAGGATCCTTTATGCTCCCTTCAAACACAGGATTTCTCTTCTCAGCTTCTCAGGATCAGTAGAGACAGATGTTGGCAGAGGTTTGGGGAGCAGCAAGTCTACAGGACACTGGTGCCATCACTGACCACAGCTCAGCCCAAAACCTTTTAAGCAGATAAATTAAAGCACATGAGAACTTTTCTTGGACTCAAGGAAATTATTTTTGTGCCAACTTGGGCCTCTGTGTCCTGCTAAGCCAGGAAACTGCTTGGCCCTTTCACAGGGCCAAGAAACTTGTCATCAATATATGCCTACATATATAACACCAGGAAAAAGTTACTATTCTTGTTCAGTATCTTCAAAAAAGCAATTTTGCCAGACTCCAGTGCAAATCAGTTATTCAGGCATGTGAGTGGCAGCTGGTGGGATCTCCTATAACAACCCTCCTGTTCCTCTTAAATACACTGTGGAAATTTTTAATCACTGCTCCTGAAAAAGCAAACTCCTTACTGAGCCTTAAAAGAGCTGCATGTTTATGAAAATGTAAAAAAGTTGTCCAGAAAAACTTATCACATCTCCTGTGGATTTAGGCTCTTCACATTTTTGGTGACTGCTGATGTCAGATGTGTGCTGGTGTCACATCGCTTCTGTGGCTTATCTTGGATTAAACCCCTCATGAGGCCAACAAAGCCTCTGCCCCAGCTGCAGCTCCCACAGGGCCCCTCCAGGTGCCTTGTTCTGGTTATCTCACCCTGCTCTGATACAGTCTGAGTGCAGCAGGCAGGATACACCACCAAAACCTCACTACATGGTCCCACATCCTGAGAGTCAGGACAGAACGAGGTGACCACACCTGCCGCGCATCCCAAAAACATTCCCGTGGTGGGAATGCCAAACGTTATGATTAATTAATTCATGAATTAGGCTTGGCAGTTTGTTGGCCATCACACATCAGGTGCCTCCTCCCTCTCCAGAGGCTGGATGCAGCAGGGCCACCACCCCAGTGGCTCTCTGGTGGCCTCATTAGCCGAGCTCTCAAGAGAAGCAGCCAAGCAGCGTCCCAGATTTGCAGGCACCAACTCTGACATTTATAAAGGACTCTCAGTCGTGACAAGATCAAAACCTCAGCGTTCTTTCAAATCTCACAATAACTCTCAAACACCCTCAGCACAAGGCTTGGGGAAAAAAAAACCAAGAAACACCAACAACCCACAAGTGAAAATGATAAGGCTCTTATGAGATGAAACTGGAGGAATTATGGGATTTCTCCCCCACCTCCACCTCACTCCAGGCTTCATTTAATTTCTGCAACGTGCTTTGCTCTTAGAGAACACTAATCACATTACCTCCTGGTCAGGCCTCATTTGCAATCACTGCAGTCCTTCCCATCAGCTCCCCTTGCCAGCAGCTCACTCAGTTGCTTGTGGCTCTTGTTGGACTCTCAACCATCTATTCCAATGATTATATTTAAATGCCAATGCTGTACAAGCCCACTTTGCATGTTAGAGCACCACCCTCCAGCCAAGCTTAAACAGAAATTGTCTCAGGGCTTGCAGTCTAAATTATTTGCTCTGAATTGTATAAAGGGTCTGTTTTGTTTTATGGATTTTGCCATAAAAACTATTGATCAAAACTAGGTTTTTCGTGTGCTTACACTTAAGAATTGCTAAAAGTGGGAGTCTCTCTTGGTCACAGCAAATCTTATAAACAGTACCAGTATAGAAAGACACATCAGAATTTGTGTATTTGTATATTCCAATTCTCAGGCTGTTCTTCATTAATAATTATCTATAAGAGACATAACAACCTATGGGTCTCTCCCTTCCCTGTAACCACACATTCCCTGCTATATGAGTATTAAAGATTGCTTTTGCAGTCTAAGATGTTATTTTATATTAAACCATGCTCTTACAAAATCTGGATAACTTTATGCCTGAGTAACATGCTGCAGCTTATCTACTGGCAATATTTTAGAAAAAATCCCAAAGAGCTGAATACTTGAGACAAGCTGTGTCCCTTCTATCTTGTTGTGATAGCTCTATTGATAGTTCCCACCTAGAGTAAGCATCAGAGTCCTTGAAGTACACATGAATCAAAGCAAAATGATGAGAGTACACATGGACAAAAGGATTGATGAATTTTCTGGGTTAAAAGGTATACAGCCTTGTTACTTACTTGTCTAAAGACTTTGTTTTTATTTTCCTTCAGTTGATTCATGGCCCTTTACTTTTTTCTTTTACTTGTTTATTCCAAACATAAACCAGCTATTAAATCCAAGCTGTTCAGAAATATACAATTGAGAACATTTCAACTATAAACAATACTTGCAGATTTACTCTATGGAAACCATAAATGAAAAGCAAAGAGTGACTCTTCAAGACAATGAAATCACAGACAAAATAGGCAGGAAACAACCTTAAGAAGAAACAATAAACCACACATCACCATTCCACACCTGCTTAATAGCATTCCAGGGCTTCATAAAAAGAAACGAGCATCAGCCATAAGAGCAGATTTTTAATTAGCAAACTGATGTGTTCTATAGAACAGAGAGTCACATTACACTGTGTTCAGAGTCTCAGGTGTGTTTATATGACTTACAAAAATGGAATCTTTCATTCAGCCTCAGCTGGGCAACCCTATGCAGCAAGAAATGCAAGTTTGTGTTTACATAGCTGAATTGTGATTAATGTGCACCATATGGAAGCTGGGGCCAGCCCCAGTGAACAGTTGTGTCTGCAAAGGAACTCAGAATGGCTTTGTGAAACAAGCAAAGTGGAGCTTGTAGGGGATGGCAAAAAAAGGATTAAAGCAGAATATCCACCAATGGGTTGGCAACTTCTAAAATAGCAACACTGGCAATTAGAATAAATACAAAATCAAACATTAAGCAGGCAAAATAATTCTGCAAGCAGCGCTTATGAAGGCGGTAGATAATGGGGACAGGTACTTAGGGCATGGGGATTATTTGTGGGTTTTCATTACTAGGATGAACACAAGCCATATTTCATACAGCAAATTGCATAACCAAACTGAAAGATTAAGCTTGTAAATTAATTGGCACTAAGAATGCACAGGAATGGATAATTAATGCCTTGTTCAGGCAGCTCCTGGCGTGACACAGAGCCAGTGGGCAGATCCTCAGGAGGTGTCTGTAACCCAGAACTGCTCTGGAACAACCCCCAGGGCTGAAATACCCTCCCTGCTGCCCAAAGGCAGCTCCCCTCTGAGCACACTCCCCCTGTGTGCCTGGCCACAGGGCTGGTGCAGCAAGGAAAGTGGAATAAAAGTATTCCCTGAAAGCAGCAATGGTATTTAAGCAATACTACCCAGATTCTCAGTAGTCCTTGTGGCTTTGCTCCATTTTTGCCTATTTGGCCCTGACACTGGAGCAGATGCAAATTTCTGGATTCCTGCTAAGTCTCACTAATTTGAAATAAATGATGTATAACCAGGATTGAAGCACAGAGCCACAGACTACAGAACCTTTGCCTCTGGTGTGTATCACAGAGAGGAGACCAACTCCAGTCTAGCAGCTCAAAAAGATTATTCTCTTTTATTTAGAGCTGTTGGACAGAAAAGAGACCATGAAGTTGCCACTTGCCAAAAATATTGAAGCTGTCCTGCTTAGCACCACAGCACAGGTCTTCCCTGTAACCATTCTTACAGGACAATCACAGTTTGCAGCTGCTGACTTCAAGACTGAATATTTCCTACTGTATAATCTGCCTAAAGCAACAATTTTTGGTGGTTTTATTTGTTTTGTTATTTTTTTAGTAAGATAGGTAGAATAAAAAATAATGACAAAGAACTAAATAAATAATAACTCTACTTTTCTAGCATTTCACATGCAAAAGTTGTAAGTTTATTAATCCCAAAAGAGGAGGAAGGTTTGTGGCTTGCAGTCCTGACATGTTTGACAGAATCAAGTCCCAAGGGCTCTAAGTGAATCTTGTTGAGTTGGGCCAAGTTTGACTTTTAAAACCACAGGACTTTCCACCTTCCTGTCCCTTTTACAGCACTAATCACAGGTACAGAACTGCTGAAAGCTGCATCAAAACCACAGGCACAGTATTTGACACACGATCACTCAGCTTTTGGAGCTCAAAACCCTCCATGACCCGGGACTGAACAGCCCCTTTTTCTGCAGAACATTCAATTCCTGCCAAACTTGGCCACTTGAAAGGGTGTTACACACAGATTGACATTGACAGTTTACTCATACAACACTGAAAAAAGCCACCCCAAACACACCAAGAACAAGAGGCAAGCTGTAAAAAATATGTATAAACAACTGAAGTTCATCTTGAAGGAATCGCCTTCCACTTGTAACTCTCAATAAAATCTTTAAAACAGACTAAATTTTTAGAAGCTGAAACAACCTGATGGGTGATGCCCCTGCCTGATTTTCTACAGAGTAGATAAAGATTTCTTTTCAAGCACTGATACATGTGCAGGACTGGGTACCTGAGGCATGGGTGCACACCTGGGGAGCACTGATGCCCCCGTGTCCCCCTTCCCCAGTGACATCCCAGTACCTGTGTTGGGTTTGATTTTCAGGCAGATATCCTTCCAAAGGAACTGCAGAAACAAGAGCCTGGCTGGCACATCCTGCCCAATGTGGGTTTGAGTTATTCATCCTGGACTACATGACAGGGTCCCCAGAACAGGAGCTTTGTGCAAAGGGACTGCTGGAAGTTTCTGCTGTGGGCTACCCTGTGACATTAGACATGGAGAAATGGGTCAGAAGGGCTCTGGCAATGGAAGAGACCTGGCAGTGAACACAGGAGACATCTGAAGTCCATGGGAAGGGGGGGATTACAAGGGCCCCTTGATGACAGAAACCATCAGGATCATCTGAATTGCTTTAACAACAGAAAACCTGTCCATTTTGTCAGCACTTCTATTTCAAACCAGACCACCAATTTCCTCTGCCAATGCAAAATAATAAGAGCAAAAATAGAAAGGCCTCTCTCCTCTAAACATGAATCTTTGGGCAGAAGCTAAATTATGACACCCAATGCCCTGAGACCCCTGTGGAAACAACACCTGAGGGGTGCAGGGGAGGTCTTGTATTACCCAAATTCAGAGACACAGAGAGGTAATAACTTGTAAAGAGGAATTTCCCCCATGAGAACCAGGATTTTCTCATCTCTATCCATCTCTCCACAGAAGGAAACAGAGCTTGATTTGTTCAGTAGGGCAAGTCATGGTGAATGTACTGAGTGGAGCTCAGTACAGAGGGACAGACACTGGTGTTCTCGAGTCTTTGCAGAGGGTTTTGCTCTCCAGAGCACGGATTTGGGCACAATCCTGAGCTCATCTCCCACCTGGCTGCTGCTGCCTCCTGCCCAAGCCTGTGGGACAGCAGGCAGGGAATAAGGAACCCCCTATGGCTCACCTCTCCCTTGCTGAACCACCTTCTGCTCAGTGCCCCAGCTGCTCTCAGGTGCTGCTGCCAAGCAGATTTACCCAGTGTGGTGCTCACAGGACTGCACAGTAATGAGAGCAAAACAGGCTCTTGGTTTCAGGGGTGTTTGTATGCTAAGGAGGGTGTAAAAGCATAAATCAGGCCAACAGACCTGAAAAAGTCTGCTCTGTATTCCTTCAATTCTCCTCGCCTCATTTTCTTCCCTTGCATATTTTTACCTCCTTTACCCTGCTCTTTTTGGAGCTCATCTAATTGTCACTTGAGATGACAAATGTCCTCTGCCTCAATGCCCCTTCCTCAATAACGGATGTTTCCTTTCTGTATCACTCTGCTGGTAGAATTAATTTTCTTCATTAAATGATGTCTGCATTTATCACTTCCTAACTTTTATTTTGCAGCTTTCTACCTCTTTTTCCTTGGCAAATGTGCTTAAAAACCACTGCTTGTGCTCTTTTTTTTTAAATAAATCAAGGCTTAAACATCATAAATCCTCCCTTTAAAAAAGCCCCAACTTCTTGTACTGTTGTTGGCTTTTACTTTAGCCTGCTGGTTTTGCTGTTTCCCATAAAATATAAACATCCATTCAGCCAGTCTTGGAAGAAAAATGAAGAATCTGAATTGATAAAAAGGTTTGAGGCCAGAAAGATCTATTCTGATCATTAGTTTGACAGCCCATTCAACACAAAACAAACATTTGTCCCTGAGATTTCTGACACAAGCAAATTCCATTTAAGAGCCACTTGGTTGCTTTTAGGTATGGATTTTCAGTCTGCTGATCTAAAGTTGCCCATGTTAGAACTGAAAGAAACCAGCAAATATTACATTCTTCACTGTCTTTTGATCTGTTTGTTCTTTTTTGTTTTCACTTCACCACTTCAGTCAATGAAGAAAAACACCTAATTCCCATCAACAACTGTGATTTATTCTTTGACTTTTGTTGTCAAAACTGTAACCAAACATTTCATCCACCATTTGATTGTAAAAGAGGCCAAAGACAATAAGCTGCCTCCCACAGCAAGAGTCAGTGAAGGTGAAGCCTTCTTAACTGAATTAGGAAAAAGAATATTCTAGGACTCAACAGCATCTGCCAAAGGTTTACCCTGCTACCTCCTATGACCTCTCTCAGCACCTGAACCCTGTTTTAAATAGAACTTTCTTCTGCAGCAAGAAAACATTTACCTAGGACATGAAAATAATTGGCTTTTTCAACTGTTTTAAGTCTCTCTCTCCCTTTTCTTTCCTCTTCCAATTTTCAGCCATCAATACAGCCATGCCAGAAAAGCAGCAGAAAGCAAACATTTTCCAGTGGCATTTTATCTGGGGTTGGGGAAGTAAAATGCCATTTGCATCGATGGTGCTTGGGATTTCTTGGGAATATCCCATATAAAAGCTCCCAGGGTCCACATTACTTAACCTAGAAATTGAAATTGAACAGAATACATTCAGAATACATTCAATCCTTTCGATCTACAGACCTTTTAACACCTGACATCATCCATGCCAAAGGGGGGGGTCTAATTAAATTAAGAGAGTGATTGTTTCAAATCTGAGGAATTAGCAATCCATGCTCTGGGAAAAAGGAGACAGAACATTTTCTCTGCAGAGAGCCAACCCCTCAGGTTCATCCCTCTGTGTGTGCCACAGCACCCTGATCTCAGTCCCTTGGAACTCCTCAAATCCAGGGAATGGCACCATGGACAGCTCCCTCAGCCTCCCACCCTGCTCCATCCCAGGACAGAATTCCTGTGGCAGTGGCAAAGACTTAAACCTCATCATGCAACTTATCTCCCTCCACATCTCTGACAAAAATATCTCTATTTGGACAAGTCATTTAAACATCAATGGAGACAAAGAAGCCCTTCTAGGAGATGAGTCATCTATCCATGGGGATTTATACCTTGAAATAGAAGTATTGTTCCTAAAGGAAGGATCCATTTCCACCCCTGGATTACCCTTGAAGGGGATCTCTGTGACTAGGTCAAACATTGAGATCCATAATTTAATGAGATACCTAAAATAATAAAATAAATCAATGTCCAAGCTGCTCACATCTATTCAAAACCAACAGCTAAATCGCCCCAGAAACATGAAATAATAATTGGTTTAGTTATTCAGCCCACCTGGCTCACAGCTTTACTATATTTCCTGGGGGAAAAAAATAACAGTAGAAGATGATTCAATACATACTCCTCCAGCCTCAGCAGGTGGTGGGGCTCTGTGCTAACAGGGTAGGTCACAGTACACCCAAAATGTCACAGCAAATGATCCCACGAGGGAATTACATGGGTCACAGAAGAAGAAAGCCAAGAAAGGAATTTTATACCTGTCACTCCCTGTACAAAAACTTTAGACAGAGCAGACACTGTGCTACATACCCAGAAAAGAGAAGGAAATGAAAGGGAAAGGAGGGAAGAGGAAGCAAAGGGAGAGTGTTGGTTTTCTATGAAATACAAGATGATTAAATACTGTCAAGCTTTAATCCCTGCTGACAAGCAGAGCTGCATGAGAGATATGGGCTGATTAATTATATGGAAAAAAGGCTGTGACACAGGCATATGAGGCAGAAAGACCAAAAAGGGGGGATTTTTAATTTATTTATTTATTGCTAAATAAAAGGCATTAGCTAATGAAAGGAGAATTGCTCGTCTGGATCTAAAACTTTCAGCCCTACTTCTAAATCCTAGTGCAGACTCCCAGCAAATACTGGGGGGAAAAATGATCTCACAGCTGAATTTGCTTCCTAAAAAGGAATTGAAAGCAGGCTGTGTGTAAACCTTTGTGGTTTGTGCACTGGGATTTATTGCCAGTGGCAGCAAAGGACAGCTCTGGAAAGGCTGGATCAATGCGGTGCAATGGCCAAAGGGACTGAGGCAGGACAGCCCTCAGAGCCTGGAGGTGGAAGAGAGGAGCAGGAGAAGGTTTTGAGAAGCCAAAATGTCAGAAGAATTGTAGTTCAGCAAGTATTGCCAAGGAACAAACTCTGATTGTCTTCTGCCTCCTTCACATAACTCTTCAGTGTTCAGGGCTTTTACACATTGTTTGCTGCAGTTAGGCAATCTGATCACAGCATTATTTATTCTAATATTTTCCTTTTTTATTTTCCTCTCCTCCAAGCACAAAGCATAGCATACTTTTGTCCTAAAAACAAAAATAAAATCAGAAACCTGTTACTTTGTTTGCAATCCTAAGCCACACTCTCTGAAGAACTGTCCCCTGGGGGCTTTTCTCACCTCTGTTTGAGGCACCACTTTGTCTGAGACCTGATTCTCATTTCACCCAGACAAACCCTGATGAAACTCAATCTCTTGTTCCAACATCCACAATTGAGCTGGTATTTGGAAAGCAGATTCTGTTGGTTCAGCACTTGCTGAATAAATGGGGATTTAATTAGGTCAGTGTAGGTCTGGTGGGGCACTGCTGAGGTGAGTTTTTGGCTTTTGACTTTGGAAATATATGAGTAAACAGATGGAACAAAAAGGGAAAAAAAAAGTAAAATGAAAAGGAAAGCACAGTTTTGTTCAACGATGCAATATGTCATAGATTTGTTCAACATTCCCAGATATTTTAGCAAGAATCATAGCTCGTTTGAAGTATGTTATAGCTGAAAAAATGTAGGAGGCATTCCAATAGTTTGGGGAGAAAGAGAACTGACTGAGACAGTACCTGCTACTGGCCCAACTGCTTGGATGCTCCAATAAACTTTCCTGACTTTAAGCTAAAACCTTCAAGCAATTTTGCCTGCTGAGAGAGGCACTGGAATCAGGCATCTCATCATGAAAGGAACACATCCAAAAAAGAAGCTGAACAACCTCTATGCTACAGCAAAAGAACCCAACACCCTTCATGGTTTTAAAATGTGAGGAGGAAGAAGCAGCTGTGCCCATTCTTACTCACAAATTTCAAATGGGAACTTTTGCTGTCTGCAGACCCAGCGTGGAGGTCCCAAGGATTTGAATGCAGCCAAAACTCCCTCTCCTCCTGTGACAGAGGGATCTCAGCATCCCTTCCTCCCCTACATCTCAGGGGCTCTCTGGCAGTGCCTGTAAGATATGCCCTGCTCTACTGAGGATTTTGGGTTGGCTTTTTAAACAAGATGTTTGCTTCAACATAACTTAGCCAGCAGAGATGACCAGGGCTCCAAGATGTAAAGAGTTCAAAACAAATTGAAAATCCAAATTTTCCTGGATCACAACTTCAGCCTTCCTTACTAAACCACTTAAAACTTTCCAGATACCAATTCCAACACCAAGAAATAAGAGAAGGTAAAGCAGAGAAAAAAAGATCCAACAAGGGAAGAGCAGGGAAAACAGAGACAATCTATTACAGCCCCATAATTTCATCCCACAAAATGCCAGTCTGCATGCCCCACCAATTCAATTACTGTCCACAGCTTTACCCTTCAGCAGAACCAGAAGTACAGAGAAACCCATTTTTAAAGGTTAGTGAGAGAGCTTTTCATTGACAGTGACCTGCCTCAATAGGGGCAGGCAATGTAAGGCAGGGATTGCATTTGCCTCCCTCCTCCAACACAGGTATTTAAACTTGTTTGGGGCTGCCAGTGAAAGACTCTGATGATCTTAATCTACTCCCCAGGGAGAGCAGAGCCAAGGAACAGACTCACTTGATTACCAGGTTCTGTGCAAGATACTGAAACTGGTATTACAAAGCACATTTTCCTGTACAGGGGAGCTGACTCCTCTGGCATATTTAGGAGCATGTAAAAAATTAGGATTCTTGGCCACAGGGCTGGCAGACCAAAAAGGGTGAATTTTAAAGCTCCCAGCACTTGGAATACCACTCAAGGGGTTTCACAAGCTGTTTCTCCCAACACCCCACTGTTATTTTGGCAAACTGTGTTTACTTCAAGTTATACTGAGCTATGCTGAACAACCTCAGAGCTGGAAGCCAAATCCATCAGTAAACCATGTCCCCAGGTGCCACATCTACACAGCTCTTAGATCCCTCCAAGGATGGTGACTCAACCACAACCCTGGGCAGGCAATTCCAGGGCTTGACGACTCTTATGGTGAAGGAATTTTTCCTAAATCCTGACCTGAATCTCCCTTAGTACAAATTGAGGCCATTTCCTCTCATCCCATCACTTGATACCTAGTACAGACTGATCCCCCCAGCCTCCCCCAACCCCCTTCCAGGCAGTTGTAGGCAGCAATAAGGTTCTCCCTCAGTCTCCTTTTCTCCAGCACAAACACCCCCAGCTCTAATAAATACATTTGCAGCTCCTGTTACTCATGGAAGAAGTTTTGAAATGCTAAAGAGGAGCTCTCCAAAAGGAGCAGCAAAAACATCTCTGGTGAAATAGCAGCCACTGGGTTCACTGAGCCTGGGAAGGACAGAGCTCACAGGATGCCACTGATGCCAGAGAAGATGGAATTATTACCAGTATTTACATAATCAGCTATGCTAAGAGAAGATAGTGCAAAAGCACTACTAATGGTATTATTCTAAACTTAAGTGTTTTCAACCCAACATAGAGATCTCCAGGGGAATTTTTCTGGTTTGTTTTTTTGGTTTTTCTTTAATCAGCTAAATTATAGCCCTCCAAAAAACTCTGGGCAAATGACAGCCTATTTTTCAAGAAGACTACTGTACAACTGGATGGGTGAAATATCAAGATCATTTCCATGGTATTTATTCCCATTTCCCATCCTAATTACTGATGGATTAGTTAGTGTCACTGGAATGATAATAATTTGCCTAAGTAGCATGTTTTTAAATAATGATGGGAATTGCATTCAGAAGCTGCTCTTGCACACATTATTTATACATAGTGTGTGTCTGTTTACCTCCACACATGAGTGGCTATTTTGTCCCTGGAGATCCACGATAACACAGTAACAAGGATCCTACAAGCACAGCCACACGTTCCTCTCTTCTCACTTGCAAACATTTCCCTTGGCAGGGCTATCACCACTGCCAGCTGGTGCCCTGCTGCATTTCACATCCCCCTGCCCTGCACAGGCACCTGCCAGCCCATGCAGGGGGCTGCTCATTCCAGCAGTGTCAGTTCCCTCTCCAGCTTCAGAAAAAACAGGAAAAAACCTCCTTCCAGCCTCAGTGAGGGTGGGTTGCTTGGCTGAAGCCCAGCTCTGATGCCCAAGCAAACACTTTTCATGATGCCCTGCAAGCCACTGCTCCTCCCCAGGTGACACCATGCACTGATGCCTTGTGCAGGCTGACCTAGAACAGGGACTAGACAGAGGTAAAGAATAAAGCAGGGATTTATTAGGGGGCCTCAAGAGATCCACCTTGGGCAGCACAAGAGTCCAGCCAGGGCTGCACCCAAGATGAACCCAAAATGGACAAATGGTCACAGGGTCTCACACTTTTATAAGTTCTGGTCCATTAGCATATCAGAGTTAATTGTCCAATTACAGCTTTAGCCCATGCAGTCCCATCCTTCTTGTTTTTCTCTCTTCAGCCCATGCTGTTTCTGCTCTTGGGTCTGAGATCATTTGTCCTTGGTCCCCAGCTAGAGCAGGAATTATTTTGTCACCCTACTCTGTGCAGAGAGCTCACCATCCCCTAATATGAAGCTCAGACCCACACACTAAAGCAGCACAGGATCTGAAAAATATAAAAGCTAAAACCTGAGGCACCAGCACCATTTCAGCCACTTGGGGATATTTTCCTCCTTCCCTCTTTGGCAGTTTCAGTCTCAGCATGGCTTCCAAAAGGCTATGAGCTTTTTTTCTTTTTTAGTCATTCATTTGCACAAACAGAAACACTTTGTACTACACACAAGGAAGCCTTCTGGAATAGGCCAGGCATCACCAACTTGTCATGGCTATGCTGTTTTTAGCTGCCTGATTGCTTTTCCCCCTTCAAAAATAAACAGAAATTATCTGGAGGAGAGAAGGAGATTTGTTTTCAAACTAAACCAGTTTCTCCAAATCTCTGCCATCTGCCACCTCCCACTGCACCAGGGTAAGAGAGCAATGCTCAGGCTGTGCCCGGCAGCCTCCAAAAGCTGGGTGGGTGCAGATCCAGGTGAGACATTGGCTCTCTGCCCATCCCCTCATCTCCACCAGCCTTGGACCAGACTGTGAGACCAAAATCCTGCACGAAAACCTGCCCTGAGCTCACCCCTGCCAGCAACACCCCCTCTATTTGGGTGGCCTTTTGAAGCTTTTCCCAAGTTCTGAAGTGTTCACCTTCACAATCGCTTTGGCCAGTGTAAAAATCTCATTTTAACTCTCGCAGGAGCCCAGAATAACAACTGAACCTAAAATGAAGCCATTTTCCCTCCTCACAGAGTAAAAAAGAGCTCAAGTGTACCAGTCCTGCTCAGCCCAGAGTGGTTCATTGAGCCTTAGAACCACTTGTGCCATGGTTGGGGCTGTCCATGGACATCCACCACCCTGGAACTGGGACAGGCTGGATGTTAAACCCTTGAGTCTGCTTGAGAGAGGAGGTCAAGGAGAGATTAACAGAAAAGCCACAAAGGGAAATCAGCCACTAAACTCCTGCCAAAAGCCACAGGGAACTGGGTGATTAATGCTTTGAAAATCCTCCTTACCAATCAGGGGCTATTCTAAGGACCAAGATAGGTTCAAAACACCCACAGTTAGAGGGAAATTTATATTCAGTTATTGGGGAAGCAGATTTGTACTTGCTGAAAGCTCAGAAAATTATCTAATTTTACTGTTCTTTATTACTTCCTTTCTTTTCCTTGGAAAATGGGCCCGTTTTGAACAGCAGCGACTCATTGTCCCAGGATGGAGCAATATGAAAGAACATCACTGCTCCCATTTCACAGGGACCACAAGAGGAGGCAGCAAGGGCTCTGAGGGCACCTTTCCTGCAGTGGGAGAGAGGATTACATCCTGGGAACACAGAGCCCCTGTTCCAGCCACAGCTAATAAATAATGCTCTTCCATATGTGGCAGCAGGTACAGAATCCTGGCAGGAGTCCTGCTGTGGTAATGCCCAAGTGTGACAGGAAACCTGAACAATCATTTAACTTGGGATGTAGAAGCAACATGTCCCCACTTCAGTGCAATATTCCAACAAGTTTGGTAAAAAAACCAGAGACTCCTTGAAAATAATTTTGCCTTTCTCTAGGAAAAAAAAAACAAAAAAAAAGACCTTTTGAAATTGGTGCATGTGATGTGAGTTCATTTTTCTTTAAGGGGCAACATGACAGCTGTACTGGAGATAATCAAGATACCCTGGGGCATTTATGTTTTAATGCTGAGACAGTGGGGATGTTTATCAGCCTCCTTGTTACAGGCACATATTTCTTGGCAAAATCTTTGCTAATAAGGAACATGGGGTATCATCATTTCTTTGGAGAATATTTTATGGGGTTTTTTTCCTGTTGTTTGGAAGAACAGCACCCTATTCCATGTGAAGCAACTGTTACTGCAATTATAAGCGACATTAGGTAGAGAAAAGGAAGTTTTGCAGACACTTCTGCCTTATGCAAACTGAAGAACAAGCATGACAGCAGGCACTGCTACAGAAGGCACTCTGATTTCTCTGCCTGATGTTCTTTGGTGTCTCCAGAGTGGCCCCTGACTATCTCACATCTGCCAAATTACTTGTTTTCCCTAAATCCCAGGTAAGGGTGAGGGAGTGCCCCTGATAAGATGGAGAATCTGAAACACAGAGCAGCCAGGAATTTATTCCCAGAAAATATGTTGCAGAAACAGATACTCAACCTCAGATTGGTTTTTCCACTGTGTTATTTTTTTCTGTTGGCACACTGCAACTTCCTGTGGGTTCACAAATATTTATGAGTGTGTCCTCCATGAAACTTGAACATTCAAGGTCTGCTTGGAGCACATTCTTGTCCTTGGGCTGCTACAACATCAAGAATGCAATGGACTTTAGTACAGCACACCTGACCTGTGAGCTACTCCCTGAGCCTAAAAGCTCACCTAATAATTACTAAAGCCATTAAAAGAAGAAAGTACATAATGAAATGCACTTTCATGATACCCCAGAGCTGATCAGCAGAGGAAAGCTTTGGGCATTGTGGCAGCTCATGAGCACGGTACAGCTGAGGGCAGAACTGCCATCCATCCACTCCCTGCACACTTGTGCTCCTGCTGCCAAATGCACATGGTCCTGCACTGCTTCTTACACTTTTCCTTCTCCAGTTCCATGAGAACCACTTGAACCCTTGATCATTTCTCATTGTGGTCTTGCAGAGGGAGCAACTGGAGGAACACGAGTCAGGGGTCAGTGGGATTGTGCCTGAGGGATGTGCTGGGGAACAGGGAGGGGGCAGCACCCAGCCCTGCCACTGTACCCCCCCTCCTCCCCATCCCCTCCCAGCTGCACGAGTTCAAACTCAGCATTAGCAAGTCAGCATGGTAGAATACAAAGCAGAGCAGTATCAGCTTCAGCAAAAGGTCTACAGCACACAGCAAAGCACCAGGGGCACAGAATCCTACCAGCACACCTCACCTGCTCCAGGGGCCTGTGACTTCCAGATCCAAAGCCCCAGCCAGACCCAAGGGCTTCCAGCTCTCTTCCTTTCTCCCTCAAGGGCCCCCACAGCAGCACAGGATCCAGCCAGTGCTGTTTTACATTCAATTTGTAAATTGACTACTCAAGGCAGAGGAGAATCAGCTTTCTTTAGCCACCAAAGGTGAAGTGATGCTCCATTTCCAGGTGTGCAGCCTCCTTCCCTTAAAGCTGCCCATGCCACACAAGCCTGCTCCTTCCCGTGAAGGAGATTACACACTCCCACATCACAACCTGCACTGCCTCAACACAGCACCAGACTTCCTGCAAGGGAGAAGGGGAGCAAAAGAAGGAGCTCACGATGAAAGGTTCATGTGTTCTCAGTCTTCCCTCTCAGTTCTGAGCTCACACTTTGTGCCTGACACAGTCTGGCTTTATATGCAGGTCACTCAGTCATTCTTCTCACATGTACATCAGGTGCTGCTGGAAAATGTGGCCATTATCCATCAAGTCCTTAGCTTCAGTCAGCTTCCAGAGGAAGAGTAATAGATGCACTTGTGTTGTCACATCATTGTCCGAAATGTCAGGGTAAAAAGCCCTGAGCATTAACAACTCCCTAAGGAAATCAGTTCTTTAAAAAAAGTAGAATAGAGAGAGAAAAAGAAGGAGAGGGACAGAAGAAAAGTGCAGAGCTTCTCTTTTCATCAGTGATTACTTGCACAGGAAAGTGCCCTGACCTGCTGCATGCCAGCCAAGCACCCACACTGTCATCTGACTTCCACTTAAGTTTACATTTTGTCTGGATAAAGCAACATGGGAACATGTTGCTTTTAATTCCCAGGATCCAGGAATGGTCTTCTCTTTGGACATCATACATTAAAAGAGACATATCAGTTTGAAGGGTGAGAGTAATCTCGTCCCAGGGCACCTGCATTGAGATTCAAGCAGTGTGGAGAGGTGATGGTATCAGGCAGTGCAAATCTTCACAGACAGTAAAGGGAAAGGGGGAAAAAACAGTAGGGAGAAAGAGGAAATCAAAGATGACAAGAAGCAGTAGTCAAAGTTAGGAGGAAGAGGAGGTCAGGAACCCAAACTAATCAAGGTGACACGGTGATATTTTCCTGGTGTGGTCAATCTCTGTGATCTGCTTTTAAAGGGTTTGCTGAAGTTAAGTGAGAACTATGCAAAGCTTCAAAGCTTTTAAAGGCAGGTAAAACACAGGCATGAACAAAGATATTTATTTGCTGAAATGCAAGGAAGAGAAGGGAAGTGAAATGAGAGGCAGATCATACCCTGTCCTGAACAGTCTGAAGCTGAATTTTTTGACCTCTACTCACCAATTCCTAAAAAAAAACCCTGACCTGGGACTACAAACCCTGCAGAGGAGTTGCTGCCATTTCTGGCAAGCTTATGAAACTTATGGCACATATTTTTGCATTTGCAGGTGCAAGTACACAATATCAAAACCTCAAATGACAAAGATAAGGTGCAGTAAATCCAAGAGTGCTTTGCCCTGTTCTCCTTAAGTACTCCTTTTACACAACCCCTCATCACAGCACAGTCAACACAGCCAAGAAAGATGCTCATAAAAAAATAGGAAATTAAGCCAAAGTTAGACAAGACCACAGGAATCTGTCTCAGAGATAACAGCACCAGTTGTCACCTGCACCAGATACATCCCTTCCCTCTCCAGACTCCAAGAGGAGAGGCATGGCCACACTTTCAGCATTACATCCCACCTCCAGCTCCTTAATTGGGCTTGTGGATTACTAATAAGTAATTGATACACAGGAAATGAATGTGAAGCCACCACTGTGTGTGCTTCTGCATACAAATGCAGGCAGCTGAATGCACAGCAGCAGCAAACGCTGCAGTCCTGCCATTCCTATGGCATTTCCAGTAGGAACGTGCTTAAAATACCTCAGCATAAAGTGTTTCACTTTGTACAGATGATGCTGGTGTGATTGCTCAATGCCTGTTCAGTGAGGAAACTGCAGAGGGCTGAGGGGGTCAGATAAAACCCAAAGATAACATGTTATGCAGACACTGCTCTGGATGAATATCAGGACAAGAGAGAGACTATAAGGGGAAACACAATAAGAAATCAAGATGAAGATTTATTTTGCAGCACACAAAGCCAAGTACACAGCTCTCCACGCATTCAGTCTTTAGGAACAATCTTCCTATTTTTTCCCTGGGAGCCAAAAAAAGTCCCCAAAATAATCTCAGTGCACAGCCTAAATTTGTACTTAATGCCAACTTTGTATCAAATTCCTCCACAGCGTAAGATGCAACGCTGTAAATAGGCTCATTTTGGTTATTTTATCAAATTGCCTTAACTTTCTCTCTGCAGCATCCTCCTGGGCTGGCGACAAGGAGACGTGCAGGAAATGTAAATCACTCCCCTTTTGATATGATAACGTGGCAGTGAATTGCATCCCAGAAATCAGCTCAGGATTATGGCTGAGAACTGCTGAAAGCACTTGGCTGTGGCGTGGTGCCAGCAGGGGAAACTTCAGCTGGCAGGTCAGTGTGACACGGGCTCAGGGCTTGGGAAAGAGGAGCAGTATGCAGCACCCAGCTACCTGGGCTGCACAAACCCCAAAGCCAGCAGCCTCAGGGTCCATCTAGAATTAAAAGATGCAGACAGGTGCTAAAAACAAGTGTGTATTTATGTATGCAAATACATGGGGGAGCTCAATTAAATATGAATAAGCACCTAGGAAAGCAACAGCCAGAGGCTGTAAGATAAAATCTACCTGCCAGACAAATACAGATGTGTGTGTATATATATATATATATATATATAAACAACCAGACACCAAAAAAATTTAATTTCCTGCGCTGACCTATTTGTGGTTACAGAACATTATGACAATAATTATAATCATGTATCTTTCATTTAAATAATGTTTTCAGTTTCAAAGATTCAGAGGATGTTGGAATGCAAATAAAGATAATCAGGACATGAAAATAATTGTTTTCCTAATGCCTTATTTTTCATGTGCAAATGCCACTGATAACAGCTCCCAGCATTAACCCTGGGCCAGAACCCCATGGAATTTGATAGTGCACAAACACAGAAAGAAAAAGCTGTGTGAACCCTAAGGAATTTGCAGATCTAACAGCAAAGAGGCAGCAGATGGATATAGACAGAAATAATCAAGAGGTAGTAGTTAACAAGGCAGGAGTTAGTCTCAGCAAACCAAATCCCTGATTGCTGTGAGCCTTGTACAGGCACCACAACAAAGAGGAGTTTTGATCATTGATGCCCCTCAACACACAAAGCTCAGCACATCCTTCATCTGCACCACTGTGCTCCATCTGTCGCCTCCACTCTGCCTGGCAATCCCTGCCTCCTCCTCCCACTGCACTCACATTTTTCACACAGAAGCTCCCTGGGCCAAGGACTGTCATGCACAACCTCACTTCCCAGCACTGAGCATAGTAGGGCTCAGACTAGGGCCAGAGAGAGAGATAAAACCATTTAGGGACAAAATTAATGATAAAATTACTAATAACTAGTCCAACAGAGTGTGGGCAGGCATGCACACAAGCCTAAAGGCAAAAGCCATGCACACAAGCTCCAATGGAGACATCTGAGCACCTTCTGAGGGCTCTCACTGAGTCCACACTCCTCCTGCTCTCATATGAACTGTGCAGGGGAGAGGAAGAGCAGCTGGCACACCGTGATGGTGTGAAACTGAGACACCATCAGGAAATGCATGTACCACACCCAACCTCAGCTGGAATCTCCAGAGGCACCACACTACATACCACAGTAATCAGAACTAGCCCAGTGGACCAATAACTGGGTGGTTATGACAAACAAGTGCCACAGAAATATTTAAAATGTTCTCAAGCAGTTCTTTGTAACAGAGATAAGGTCTGCAGGACACAGCATTCAGGCCAGGAGGTTTTATTTCAGCACGTTTGACTCAGTGACCTGCTTATTACCACACCTTTCAGACTAACTTTAAGGCAATGAAATTTTTCATTTGTGTAACCAAACCTGTCTTTCATGACACAAGACCATTCCACATGGCTTTCAGGTTCCTAAATGAAATGCTTAAAAGTCATGAAGTGGGAAAATAAAAGCTCTACAGCACCAATCCATCCCTCCCTCATGCCCAGCCAGACCTGCAATGCAGGGAAGTGCTGCTCTTCCACAAGGTCCTCCAAGGGTTAAACAGCAGACACATATTTTATTATGTTGTGTTTGTTTATTGCACATTCTTTTTTCCTCCTTGGGGATCTCCCAAAAGCACCAAACAAGAAATACTGTTTACAGTCCGAGTTCAGGGAGCCTTCACTCTGCACAGTTAGGTGTGTTCCACAGCTCTAAATTACATGATGTTTTCAGTAAGACACAGTGAAATGCAGGGCAGGAAGGCAGCTCCTACATAAAGACATGTTCAACAGGGCATCAGCTTCCACTTCCATGCTTTAATGTCCAACACGACCCGTTTTCCTCTGCAATTCAAACCTCAAAAGTGGGAAAGAAATGGCATGTAAATGGACCTTGCTTGCACTTTAAATCACTGTTAGCAAATCTTAATGTCTTTAAGTCTGGCCATTTAAAATCAGGCCTATTTAACTTGCAAAGGTAGGTCAGGTTTTATTGATCACCCCTAATGCTCTCTTAAAAAAATGAGAGCAGTGAGATACACAGCTCACTTGATGAAGGCTCACTGGAAAAATATCTGATAATATTTACAGCCTTCAAGCTGTGCTGTTGTAAATGTGATTTCCATATGCACCAGAATGCAGATTACAGGCTTGCCAGTTCACACTTCAGAAGGAAAATAAAAGCTCTGCCACAGAGGAGGTGGATTCCTCTTTGCATTGACTGAAAGCACAACTATAAACTTCTAGAATAGAGGCACAGCAGCCCAAGCCCATTAAGTTCTCAGTCATCATTCCTCAGTCTCTCTTCAGTGCAGTGTTTTGTGCCTGGATCTCCTACTCAGAGTCCATGCTATGCCCTGAGTTTTGAACAAACAACAAAACAAACAAAAGAGTTTTGTTACAAACAACTGATGACATTTTTCCAGCTGGTATAGATATAAAGTGGGTTGTTGTTACTTATATTATGGCATCACCTAGAGGTGCTCATAATTAACCAGAGTTCCTTCTTCTACACCTCTCAGAGAAGGACCAGAGGAGAAGCAAGTTTTAATAAAGAAGTGCAGCATTTTTCACCCACGTGGCCAAGCTCAGATCAGACACACTGCAAGGTCTAGATAGTTCTACAGGAAGTTTTTAGCTTCCCTACTTGGGCTATTTGTGAAGGATTTCACTCATGAACCCCCATTGAGAGAAATGAAAAGTATTTCTCCATGCAAAACTTAACATGATTTTCACTTTTTTATTTTTCATGCTATGCTAAAATAAAACCACAATGGGTTTCTAATTGAAACCTGATATACCATCCTATTGCAACTATTAAATAGTCATTTTTGTGGCGTGAGAGAGATTCTAAATGTATTTACAGACACATAAAAAACCACTGCAGTTAATATACAAGGACAGAGGATTTCCAGGGTTACTTCTACTGCAGACTTGTGCAACTCAGACAAGTTCCTTAATCAACCTTTCCTCCTCCACCTAATGAACACATGAGCTGCAGAAATGGGTCACTGCCTAGGACATGCTCTGGAGCTACACTGTCAAATAGAAGACCTAAATAGGATAAATCCCCATCAACGACTTGAGGCAATTATCAAATGTTTATTAGCCTCCAAAGTGAAGGCTAATAAACCTGCTTATTTTAGCAGATAAAGTCAAATTACCTTGACTGAAGTTGGTAAGTGTTCCAAGATTAACAGCTCTGGCCTCATATGCTTTTGGTTATTGGTGATGAAGTGTCAGCTCAAAAAAACTGAAAGATACTTCCTAGTTATTTAGGCAATGTGAAAATTGGGCAGTTATTTTCCAGGAAACATGGCCTGCCTGACAGGTTTTAAATGAAGAAAAGTGATATTATTACAATTATCATTAGAAGAAGATGTCCCTCATCAAAATGTGTCTGGATTTTAATTGACAAGGTCCAGGTTAATTCTGTGAAAATGCCAATGAAAGCAAAGCCTGTGGCTCAAACTAATTGTCAGCACTGAGCAACCTCCACCTCTAACCCACCACAGATTTATCACTCTCTGCAGACTGTACTCATGACAAGAAACGTTTGAATTAATCATTAACAACTAGAAATTCCTCCCAGACAGAAAGCAAGCAGAGTGCAGGGCTGCCCACCCCCCTGTGCTCCTGAGCCAAGGACAGGTGCCAACAAGCCTTCCTATGGAGAAAGACCTTTTGTTGTTGTTGTTTTGCCCCCTTTTAAGAGCATTCCAAGGGGAAACTTGCAGTGACCCTCTGTGTTTTGGTGTCAGCCCTGGGGGCAGCACAAGAGTGGGACTCACAACCTCCCTACTTCAGCCACACACTCCAGGACACTTTGGGAGGTGTTACCCCACAGTGCCAGTCAAGCACCACATCTCCCATCCAATCTAACTCATAAAATGCAAAAGGGTTTGTAGAAAACGTCTTGAGTTATCTTTATTATATTTATATCTCCTCTTCCTCTTTATTATATTTATGTATCCAGCATGCTGGTGCAGACCCACCAGAATATGACTGGGCAGAAAGAGAGAAGCTGACAACCTCCAATACCTGACAGAGGCACAAGAACTTCCAGGGAAATGGCACAGTCCTAACCCTCATGGTGCTTTTTCATTCAGAATGCTTTGATTTTCAGCCTCTCTCTGATGGCATCATAGCACAGCCTGAGTGCACATCAATTTGATGCTTGCTCAAACCCAAGTCTTTATACCACATCTAACACAAAACTGAAGTGTTCCTTCTCACACAGCATTGAGACTGGAAAGCAGAGCAGCACTGGGAAGAAAGGAAGAGGGGAATCTCCACAAAGGTCAGGGACCACTTCCTGAGGTGGACAAAAAGGCATCTGGCCACTCATGTCAAAGGCACCGAGCTTGTCTGGAGAGATACAAATGGAACTACCTTACCCCAACTAACAGAGAGAGAGAAAAAAAATAAAAAAGGTAAAAAAAATTCTCCCTGTTTTTTCCTGGACAGTCAGGAGTAAAAAACAGATGGTGTTTGGTGCTGTGAAGGAACAAGACACAACTTTGTTTAGAGGAAGGCAAACTTTGTTGCTGTGAGGTCTCTGCTGGCCCCTTCCCAGTAACTGGAAGGCAAAGACTGAGGGGGTGTCAGCCATAAACAGAAATGCTGCTCACTTCATTGTCCCTTTTACCCCAGAGGTGAAAGGCTCCTTCCACTCACCTACAGCAACCCTGCCTTTCTGGTTCTGCTGTTATCTACATATTCACCACCAAACTGGGAGCTGGAAAGTTCCCATTAAACGATGCCAACAAGAACTCTCCATTCACAGCTAACGCTTGGCTGCACACATTCCCTCCTATTTCCAAACATTTTCAGTATGTTTTAGCTTCCCTTCATTAGACATTCACAATTATTTGCAGCACATCTAAACCTGTGCAATGGGTTTGTGCTTCCAAATACAGTCCCCTGGCTGCAAAAAATCAGCATGACAGCACTAGAAAGAAAGTAGAATTTATGTCAATCAGGAGGCAGAGCTCTGGAAGAGGAAGAGGCTCACGCCATCGTGATTTGAGTCAGTGACTTCCACCAGGCAGCAATTTGGCCCTTTACAAAATCCTTGGTATTTCTAAGAGATCACCCCTCAGTTAACCATTAAATCAGTCAGCAACTGTGGCAATGAATTTTGTAATAAAAATGCACAAAGTGGAGACTTCTGGTACTGAAAACCTAAGCAGCCAAAAGGGTTTTTCTGGTCTGAAGAAACACTGTTATAGAGAGAAGTATCTCCATAACACCTCACACCTGTTACTGTTGTGGCTTTGCAAGGCTGTTTCCATCACACCCTTCAATACCCTCTGAACTAAACAAAGGCTTCATCGAGGACAGCTACAACAAGTGCTCCTTTCTTTAGCTCAGCCCCAAATAGCCACTTAAAATTTGTCAGGGCTTTCCAAAACCCTCCCTCTTTCAGACTCCTTCATGTATCCTAAAGGGCTCCCTAGGGAAGGGCATCTCTGGCACTCAGACTGGGCTGTGCTGGCTCTGCAGTGCTCAGCTCAAGGCAGTGGGAGCCAGGCTTAAATTACGAGACCAGAACAGCTCCTGAACTGTCCACGGTGCTGGGGCTTCCAGCAAATGCCTCTGTGATCATTAAGACAGGGTGTTCCAGGGACAGAGCTGCTCCTTTGGGTAATTGCATTCCCAGGGCTGCCTGGTGCCTGTCAAACTCCCCCCTTCCATGGACAGTGTTTGAGGATCATTATGAAGTAAATATGTCATCCTGAAGGATGAAAATATAAAAAGCTGCAGCTCCTCTAAACCTGAATGTTACCAGGACACCTCTACCCTGGAACACAAAAATGTTGCTCCCTGACTGCAGAGGGGACATGGGTGACTTCCCCACCAAATACAAATCTTTATCAACTTGGATGCACAATTAAGCTAAACATTCCTGCACCAAAAGGTAAAAAATTACTCATTAGGTGGTGTCACAGCTGAAAGCAGGGCAGTAAAGGCTCCAGAGCATCCTGAATGATCAGTCCCATAAGAGACATTCTCCACTAAGCTTTGTTCTGGCAGCATTCCCACTGTGTGAGGAAGGAAATGCACAGCTGGATGTAAAGCTTGCAATGCACAACTGCCTTAACTACATGGCAGGAGGATGGCAGTTCATAATTAATTTTCCACATCAACTGTTGGCTGCCCTCCTCTTCCTCTCTGCTAGGCTGCAAACTGTCAGTGGATACTTATCCAGAAAGCAGGCCTGCCACAGAGAAAAAAGCATGATTATTATTAGCTAGTATTTTACAGGGCATGCTAGCTGAAAATCAGAGGTAAATGAGCCTGGGCAGAGTGAGAGCAGCACCAGAGCAAAGGCAGCCCTGCCAGAAGCTGCTTGTCCTCCAAGAGATGCAAAACCAAAGGGAATAGAAAAGCAGGATGAAGAGAGCAAAACAGATAGGAGAAGGCTGCAAGGAGACAGAGAAAAATCTGTACTCAGACCAAGGTTTTGAGCCAGCTAATTTCAAAACACCTGCAGCCCAAAGAAACACTGGTCCTTTCCCACCCTGGCTGGACTTTGCCTAAAACACAGCCCAAGGGCTGCCAAGCAGCAGCTCTGCAGAGGACAAGGGGCTCCAAACTGCTTTGTCTTCTGAGAGAAAGAACTTGTGCTGCACTCAGAGCCAGCTTCTCCCTCTCCTCAGTCTCCAGGTCTCTGCAGGACTGGAGTGCAGAGTTACTACAAGGAGGTTGCTGTTCCTCATGGGGGAAAGGTCTCCAGAAGAAAACAAACCCCAACTTTATCAGGCTCTCTGAAGCACCACTACAAACATCAGAGGGCAGAAGGCAGAGGCACAAGCTGCCAGCCCAGGAGCAAGGCCATTTGAATGACTTCAGACAGACCCACTGACTTCTCAGTGCTTCAGGAGAACAGGTAAAGGACTATTACATTTCTGTTCTGTGACTGGTATCTTAAGGTTCTCATGTTAGCATTGGAGTTTCTTATTTTCTTTCAGAAATTCAGCTCGGTTCTGCTGCTGCTATCACCTCTTTAATTCATTTTACAACAAGATATTTGTTATCAGAAATTGTGCTTTGATATGTGTCAGGTTGATGGATTCAATAAAAGCCCTGTGAGGAGAAGCTGAGTGAATGGGGCTGCAGAAGTGGCGTCATCAAGGGAATTGATACCTTAACAGCCAGTCTGCTGATCTTGCAACAAAAAAAATGCAAATATAATAGCTGTTTTATATCCTCACCCTGGCAAAACAGTCCAGAGGAACATTAGAAAACATTTGCATAAATGTTACTCATGCAAACAAGCTCAGCCTGCTCACTGATAAAAAAAGGTATGTAAAACACGATCCTGCGTGCTGTCCTCTTGTCCTGTTTGGTGTGCAAATTCAATCCAGGGGAATAAAGGCTTTAATCAAAATACAGCTTTTAATTTGATTTTGGGAATTCAAGCAGCAATCCCTTGATATTCCAACCAAAATTTTCCCACAATAATGCTGGAGGACAATTTTACTGACAAATGTTCAGACACAGCCACCTGTACCCCTCAGCAAAGAGACTGAAAAGTTGCATTAGGCTCTCACTGTGAGAGCCAAACCCACAAGCATATAAAATCAGAGGGCTGTTTCCTGATTTAATAAATGAAATCATGTAAAAAACAAGAAAAATTTGAAGAAAGAATTAATAAGTTTTTATCAGACCATATAATACAATGGATGCCCACTACTCTGCTGCAGGTCAAGCAGCGCTTGAAGCCTCTGCTTCACCTGATCAGAGAATCCAGCTACAACATCACCCCTGCACTGGCCTGGAGCACAAAGAGATTTTTTTTTTTTTAACTGGAACTGATTTACAGAACATCTGGAAAAGGTAAAAAAATGTGATGTTGAGATTCAACTTTTAGAAAAGAGAAATAATATTACCAGTCTAAACAAATCAAAGGGAAAAGTTCCACAGCAATTAATCTGAAAAAGGTGAATTACATTGAGGATTTATGGTCATGTAATGAAGACAATTAATTGCTATGAGAGCCATAAAACACATTAAATGAACAGGTTTTTCCCAATTCTACTTGCAAGATAAAATTTATTAACTATGTTTAATGGCTACTTAAAAATTTCTCTTACATATTTATTAAATGTGCCTTTTCAGCCAAACAGAGCATTTTACTAACCAGATTCTACTACTCTAAAAATGAGCAATTTCAAAAAAAACCCTACTTCTCTGCACGTTATCTGCAGATCCATTTAAACTAATTCCTCATGCAATAAGATTACCATCAGCACAATTTCACAAGTGCTGCTAAAAGGGAATCTGCTCATCTCACGTGAGCAAACACCCTGCTGCAAAGATGAATTCAGCTCACATTATCTGAACAGATGTTTCAGTTTTCAGTAGAGATAGGGAGGGAAACCTTGAGTCCTGATGTCATTAAGTGTCACTGTAATCACTTAATTAAAACCCTCTCTACTTGGGAGAGCAGGACACGTGGAAGAAACTGGATTAGGTGGGAGCAGTGACCTCAGAAAGATCCATAACTGAATCTTTTGCTCAGCCAGGGCTGTGTGCCTCCAGCTACAGCTTGTGCACTAAGACTGCCTGAAAATCAGGGACAGATGTTTGCCACTTAAAAGTGACCTAGAAGTGACTCTGTTTCTTATTCACCATTGACAAAATGGGGATAAGCAGCACTTCTGTCTTACAAGGGAGTTGTGTGAACAGATAAAGTTGATGGCAGTCAAGTACTCAGGTATTCACCAGTCCCCAAGATGAAGAGAATCAATAAGGAAAGGCCTCATCTACTCAAGTAAGCAACAACAGTTTGGCCAAATCTTTACAGCACAACCTTCTCAAAGTGCAATGTTCTTCTTAAAGATGAAGTTTCCATAAGTGTTAGATTTAAATAAGAACCAAGTTTTAAATCTGATTGTAATGAAGTAAAATGTTAAAGTATAATCCAAGTCCAATCTAGAGTTTAATGCCTTAACAATAATTTCACACAAATCATTTATACAGACCTAGAGTGAGACTTGGATTGGCTCAGGAATGAGAGGGGAACTCAGTTCCTGCCCCCTATCCAAGGCAGGAGCAGCACCACAGTCACACCAGCAACCAACACATCTGGAGCAGATCCTCACACACCCCGGGACACCCTGGGTACCCAGCAAAACTCACATCCTCACTGCAAGGAAGATTTACATATTTCAACTCAGAAATCTCAAACCCAAACAAGGAATAAACAAAACCGCTGTGATTTCTACATTCTAACAGTGCCAAATTTTCTCTGTGAGAGTCAAGAAGCTCTCCTGATTACGAAATACCTCTCCTACAACCTTCCCTTTTAAGTGTTATAATCACAAGAGCAGTAGCTTGGAAATAAACAGAAGTGAAGAGGATAATAAAGGCAGGAGCAATGTCTAACAAGCTCTTCTTCCAGAAACCAGAGCAGGCAGACAAGCAGAGCTGTGCTGTGCTGTAATGATGGGAACCTTGCCCTGGCAACCGTGTTGTTTGCTTGAAATTCCTGCACAAATTAACAGCACATGCTGTGGTTGGAACAGACCTTTCTTGACCCTCAACATTTAAAAGTTAAGCACCCAATTTAAGCTGTTCCAACCAACTTTTCCCTGCAATTGCCAGACACTGGCAGAGCTATGCTGAAGCACAAGAGTTAGAGCCCACAATTTCCAGAGCTAACATGTCAAGTGCAACCAGATCAAAAGCAGAAGTAATGTACACTCACCTGCATTGTGATTTATTTTAGAGGCTTTTAAGAAAGTCTTGACTTCTTTTCCCTGCTCCTCCACTGACACCAAGCACAGGTGTTATATTGCTGCTGTACTTTTCTCAACAAGATTATAGTGCTGGTTCAGTCATATGAAGGAAGTCAATACCCATGTGCTAAATGAAAAAGGATAATATCATCTGATACCACTCTACTGAGATCTTGCAACTATTGCTTTAAATCTGGTTTTTTGATTTTGGTTTTTGTTTTTTTTGACTCAGAAAACTTTGCCTTCACAGAAATAACTCGACCTAGGTAAAAGAAGCAATAGAGACTGAATTACCCTAAAATCTCATCTAGGACAATCTTCATTAACAATACATCCTGGCCTTCAGTTTCATTTTGGAAAATGGTTGCATATTGCCTTGCTACAGTTCCAGCACAGCCAGGGCAACATTTGTGTGAGTATGAGAGCACTCACACAGACAAAAATTTTAAGTGCTACACACCAATACTATTATACAGGAAATTGGTAGTGGTATTTCCATCCTTTGCACACAGTGAGAATATACAAAGCACAAAGGAAAGCACAGGGCTGAATTACAAACGGGCTACTTCATCTCCTTTTGTTTTCCTCATCTCTGACCCTCAGAATTACAGTCATTAGTGAAACACAACAAGTGGGATTTTCAAAACACAGATTCCTATCACTAAGTATCCATCACCAGCAGCAACACACAACCATCAGCGAGCATTTTGTTCAATAAAGAACTTCACATGAGCAGACACCCCCTCAAGTCCAAGACAATAAAAACACTTCACTCCTGGTGAACCCTTTCTAAATTCAGGGAGAGCAAAGCTTATTTACAGACACAGTATGAGCATGGCATGAATACAGCAATAAACTCAAAGGCTGCTAATGCTCTGCTTTCCCCACATGTAGATATTCAGAAAAGAGCAAAAATACAAGAGCAGGGGAAGAAATACATACCTTACCAAACCTGACTGTTGGACACGACTCGTTTCAGAGCAACATTGGGGTGAAGGTAAGTTCCTCAGGCGACCACCAACCACAATTCCTGTCTGAGCTCCCCAGAGACTCCAGCTCTCCCTTGCCCGTGTCCCTGAGGAAGATGCAGTGTCCTCCAGTATTTCAGAGCCTCAGCTGCAGAGGATGCTGCTCAGAAAAAGAAAAGAGAAGAAGGTGTGGCATTAAATTCTAGGGTCAGTTGTTTGGCAGATTCAGAGCAGAACACAAGACAACATTGGATAGGAATGAAATGTCAAGGCAGGACAGAGAGTCTGTGACAATCCATCATATGTGGCACCTTCAGAGGGCAATCATTGAATTCAAGAAATGTGGTGCAAAGCTATTCTTGCTTTACAGTATTTTATAGTGTCCCTAGACCAGGAAATGAATGACAGCCTGGCTGCTTTTTATTCCAGTCCAATATTGTAACACAAAAGTAAGAAATGCACTTCTCCATAGGGAATATTTTAATTCATTATGGCATTTCTGAAGAATAACAGGACTTTCATATTAAAAGCAGAGACATCACCTCAGTCTTAATACTCTGCACAATAAAATGGCTCTTACTCAAGAAATTCAAAGCTTGGGAGCTCACAGCAGATGGGAAGTCGTGACTGCCAGCCCAACACGCCGCAGTTCCCAAAGTTCTGCCTCCAACGCAATTGTCAGAGACTAGGAGATGTCCTGGGGTTTTCTGGGAGCTGGGGGCTCAGCAACACCACATTTTCTAGCCCACTGTCACTGCTAGAGGTGCTCAGAGCTTCCAAGAGGTCAGACCTGGGCACTGAGTACTGTAGACACCAGGTAGGAGACAGGGATGGAGGCCACCAGCAGCAGCAGCAGCACTGCCAGCAAGCAGAAACCTCAGAGCAGCACTGGGAAGTGCAAATGCTCATCCCTAAGCCCTGGCAGATGGGAAACATCAAAGGACCATCCTTCTCCCACCCAGATAATACAGCCTGTGAAGCAAAACTGGGCACAGCAGCAAAAAACAGGTGAGGATGGAGGAAAGAGCAGCATCTGAGCTCCCTATATCAAGATATATCCATGGCCCATATCCTTAAACCACACCATGAGATGCTTTTCTAAGATTAACTCAGCCTAAGAATTTTATAAAAAGCAAAGGGAAAAAACACCAGAGATATACAAGAGGTTTCCCTCAGAGGAGAAAGCCCATGGCAGCTCCAAGTACCACAAAATCCCATTACACCTTTACAAGAAACCCTGAAACCTTTTGGGCTTGCAAGAAGGAAGATTTCAGCAACCAGCACATGAAACTGTGCATACTGGAAGTTGGCATCATACTGCTTTTTATATATACACACACACACAAATGCACATAATGGGTTTTTTCTTTTTTTGCTGAAGGTCACACAGCACACATAGTCACACAGATCAGAACAATCAAATAAATTGACTTTATTTAGCACTAAGTACATTACTGGACCTCATATGTTCCATACACACCTTAAGGCTCCACAACACCTTGCAGGACACCCACAACAGGAGTCAGGGTGGCAGACCTCAGCCCTGTGATTACTGCACACATTTGCAGAACTCCTGCCTCTCTTGAACTCAAGATAAGAAGGACAAAAGTGGACCTTCAGCTCCTGACCTCTTCCAGGTCAACCATGAAAAATCAGGTTGCCAACTGAAATGGCTGCTGAGTGACTTATGGGCACAGGAATGGCTGATGCTGCACTAGTTTGATCTGCAGGCAGCACTAAGACCTAATTCTACTGCTTTTAAGGGGTTTTATCACTGGAGACCACAGCTACAATTACTTTTTCATTTCTACTCATAAATTCTAACACAGAATAGTCACTAAAGAAAATCAGTGCTACATTTCTGTGCATTAACCCCAGCATCAGCTGAGTAGGGGAAGTAACAGCAATAGGACCAGGTCATCACTGCAACCTGAGTGCAGGGGCCTGGGCCCAGGCTGGGAAAGGGGGAGTTCTGGATATTCCTGTTTAGTACAGTTTGCCAAAGAATATCTAGCAATGGGAAGAAGAAGTAACTGGAAGTGTGGATGTGGAAGTTGTTTTCACCTCCACATCCACACCTCCTGTTACTTCTTCTTATTCATCACAAAATGCAGTGAGTGTGCACAGTTCCCATCTCTCATGATATAACTGAGATGGGGCAACTTAATGAAATGAAATCAATGGCCAGGTTTCCAGGGAGCAGCAAAGTGTAAGATGCTCCAGTCTGAAGGCAGCGTGCTTCCTCCACACTCTGCTGATGTGCATCACACTAGACAGAGGCAGGGAGCCAGACCAGGGACCATCCTAGTCAGCAATAAAGTAAGGAGCTACAGAAGATAAATGCATGGAAACCCTCATGAGCTGTAATTTGTGTTGGCTCAGAACCAAACAAGGGAAAAAAGAAGAAAAAATGTAATTAAAAAAAATTTAAAAAAAGGTATGCCATTTGTGTTGCCCAAATCTGTACAGTTTTGCAGAGAGACCCCTTCACATTCAGTAGGTCAGTCCTGACCTGCTGGCCCATGTCCAGCTGGTTTCCCTCTCACAGCCTCAGAGATCTCACCACAGTGCTGCCAAGATGCTTCTTGGACCTCCTTGGCTTTGGGCAGCTCTTGCCAAGCCCAGAGCCTCAGGAGCATCCCAGAGTGAGAACACAGTGTCCAGAGCAGCTGCGGCTTCCCACCCCTGGAAGTGTCCAAGGCCAGGCTGAACAGGGCTTGGAGCAACCTGGGGTAGTGGAAAGTGTCCCTGCCCATGGCAGGAGGTGGGACTGGATGGTCTTTAAGATCCTTTCCAACCCAAATCCATATGATCCCTGACACAGAAATCATCCATTTAAGCCTTATAGGAGCTGGCACTGTTCCTACCCGAAACCAAACCAAGTCTGAACTTCCAAAAAATGCCCCATGTCCTAGAAATCCCAGAGTCTCCTTGTGCTGTTCCTGTGCTCCCCCACTCGCCTTTGATCAGAGGGAACACGCCGACAAACTGCAAATTACTTTCATTATCCCACCACTTGAGATTTTTACATTCAGTTAACATAGTTAAGTGGTATCAGATCCGTCTTCCACTCACAAAAGCCAGCATATGGATGTTCTCATTAATCAGAAAAGGCAGACAAGACATTTTTCCAGTAAAAAGAGAGTATTTCCCTTGGAGGAATCTCAGTCCTTTGCTGATGGAAAGCATGAATTATACAAAATAACAATATACTTTAGATGTAACAAATAAGCTCAAATATTAAATTTGAAGACACCATTTCTATCTTGGGATGTTTCCAGGCCACCAATCAATGAAGTCTGGGAGACTTTCTGTCTCTCAGGAAGCCTTGCTGTACCTTTGGCCTGTTCTTAATTCTTGTCTTTAGGCATCAACTATTGATCCCTGTCGGGGTGAGGACAGGAGCTGGCTGGACCCTCCTCTGACCCAGCACTCTCATCCTTAGATTTGTGTGTCATGCAGCTGAAGGTGCCTTGTGGCAACACCGATGAGCATCTGCAACTTCAGCAAGAGTTACCTAGAAGCTAAACAACACATCTGTGAGCAAATATTACAGTGTAGTAGATATTCGAATTAGTATTAGTTTGCCTCATCAAATATTAATTACAATCTACCTAATTGCAATTGAATAAATTAGTTGGGTGGAGAAAAGATTAAATATTTTAAGTGGCTGGTGAATGAAAAATAATTGAAAACATAACTCCTTGCTTAAATACTAAATTTCTTTTGTTTTTATTGCTAGTGTGGCCATTAAGAAATCAGAATTCCATTAAGTGTGTGCACTCACGTAGATGTATATGACACATATGGAACATGTATATTCTGTATATATATATGAATATATATGAATGTACATTCATGTATATTCTTCCAACTTCCCTCCTTCCCTGAAACTAAACTTGAGTATTTCCAATTAATAAAGAAGACCTCCACTGGCAGAGCCAGAAGAAAGGCTGTGAAACAGGCAAGGGAAAACACATTTTTAGTGCTAAGTATTTAGCAAGGTCACCTGCCTCTGCAAAGGCAGGAAAAGAGATCCCCCGGCAGACTCTGAACACAGCAGGGGATTACACCAATTCATTAGCAGGGATAGCTGCTAATTACAGCCCAGGACACAGTCCCCACACAGCTGAGCAGGGAACAACTGCTGCTTTTTTGCTTTTTCCTCAGGATCAAGCTCAGAGTTTCCTGCTGAGCCCCAGGCCAGCATCAGCACAACCCCACCACAGGCTCCAGCTCCAAGCCAAGCTCTCTGCTATCCCAAAGGATGCTCCTGACTCCTCAGAGCTCCAGCCCCAGGGGAAGCTGTGGGAACAACAGCTCACCACATCAGCTCCATCTCTGCTGAAGATCTCACATTAATTTACTGCAAAGGTGACACGGGTGAAGAAGGGAATAAAATGAGACTTTGAATCCTTCCTTCCAGAAGGCTAGTGGTAAAAAATTGGTAGCAATGCAACTCTGGCAGATTTCCAACTATAACACTTTAGAGTGTTGCCCACAGCCGTGTCCCAGACACACTTTATCATTCACATGGCTCAGTGCAAAACATAAATAAAACAGAAGTCATCAGCACTACTGGCACTCAGCTGTTTGGAGGCTTTCCCCCCCCTTCCCTGCCAACAAAACAAATAGTGAAACAGGAGAGCTGCAATTCAAGTGGTAACAACCAGCATTAGAAATTTGGTGGGGGCTGGTGGTGTGATGGGAAATGAATCTATTAAAGCATGCAGGCAATAATGAAATGAAGATTGAGATTAATACAATAAAATACTGTGATGCTGCTGAAGATCAGCATTGATTTTTGTTATCCAAATACAAACTAATGGTATCCAGGAAAAAGGAAATAAGGGGTTAATCACCCTTGTTGAAGGAACTATTCCCATCCCAATAGCATCAATGTTACATTACCAGGTTCAAAAGTGCAATTCATATCTTGCTGTGTTAGAAAATGCTATGACACTGAACAGGTTTTGCTGCTGTTGCACATAAGTAAATACTTTCTGAAGATGAACCCAAGAAATGCCATGGAAATACTCCCAATTTGAGATAATAAACTCCTTTCTTCAGCAGGCAGTTGCTTTTAACCAAAGCTGCTTCCCAAGTTCAAAAGCATTAAGTTGCAGGTTACTGTCTAACTCTCCAGCTGCCAAAGCTGCATTACACTATTAAGTGTTTTTATTATTATTACTCCTACTGTTACAGTCTGCTTAGACTATAAAATAAGATCTCTTGGGCCCCTTAGATGTTTACATCTGCCCTTGCACTGGAGCTCTTTCAGCAGATGATTGTTTCTTCCGCCAGTTCAACTGAAAGCAAAGATGAAGTTACTGCAATGAATATGTCCTTGTCAAATAATGCTTTCAAAGGGTTGGAAGCACATTTGTGGGGGGAAAAAAGCAATTCTGAACTCACTTCAGTGGTGAGTAGCAACCAGCTTCCATTTAACCAGACAGATCATCAAAATAATCAAGTAATGAAATGAAGCCACTTCTCCCAACAAGAGCTGACAGGTTTGTACCAGAAGCAGCTGTGGGATACAACCTCCACTGATGGAACAAGATCTAAGTGGATTTCCTCTTACTCTAACCTGAAATGGGAATCTAACAAGGAAACAATCCTGTCACTCATCTCAGTGTCACAGTTAAGCTACAGTCTCCCTTTCACAGTTACTGGTTCAAGCAGGTCCCTTCATCATAAATTCAAAACAAGTTTCTCCAGCCCCAAGTGCACATCATCAACATTACCTTGTTTCCCAGCTCACTGAAAAGCTTCATTTCCAAATTTAGGATGGCAGAGTCCTAAACTCATTGGTAAGGCAAAGTCAGTGCTTTTATTTTCCTTTATACTCTTCATCCCTTTAACACTGAGCTAGGAACAGATGTTTTGCAAAAGTTGGGACAGATTATCACTTTTCCAGCTTCCCCCTCTCCTCCTGTGGCTCACATATTCACACACCTCTGCCAGGGTGTTCCCAGGGCGAGGGCTCCACTCTGAAACCACAGCAGAGGTGGGATGGGCTGTGAAAACCTCAGCTGACCCAAGAGAAAGAAAATTTATCAGCCTGTGCAGCAACACAGAATTACACTAACCAGAGAAAAAACATGGATTTTTTGATCCATCCCAATGAAAACTTCCACCCAAGCAAAGTAAGCAGGATCAGGACATTAGACCATAAGCTTTTCATACACATACTATCCTTCTCTATCAAAGGTATTAACTTGACCACTATTAACTTTAATCTCATTTGAACTCAGCAAATTTCCATTATGCCATACAAAACTGACTTCTCTGCCTCTTCTTCAGATGTGCTTTTGCCCTTTTTCCTATTTTTCTCCCTTTTCTCTTCTTTAAATTTTATTTTGATTTTTCTTTATCCAAAAATTTAATTTAAAAGACTCTTCAGATAAAACTTCCCAACCTTTCTGGCACTGGCTGCACTCTGCTCTCACTGGAACCAGTGAGCTTCATGATGGACCTGCATTAACAATGGTCACAAGGAACAACTGCCTTTGCTGTCCTGATCTGTCACTGCTCAGAGATTTTTGTTTTATGTTACTGCCACTTCTAACTCATATCCTGTTAGAAAATTAATAAGGAAATGCATATACCTCTATCTACTATTCAATGTCATTGCTAAGAAAAGCTTTTGGCCTTTGCTTAAGTTACTTCTCTCCAAAGTCACTTAACCCTGTAATGTTATTGTTTATCTCTCTGGAACATAGTGGGATGAGCTGGAACTCCAAATGTTAGAGAAAATGCAAGTATATTGGATTCTGTGGCACCTGGAGGACACACAGCTGTCAGCCAAGTGTGAAGCCAGAATCTGAATAGGGTTTTCATTATAAATTCAGGCTATTATTTTCAAACTTTTGATTTTAAAAGCCACACTTTTTAATAGCATCACACTCTGCTGCATTTCCTGAGAATGTGCTTCTCCTTTGATGCTTTAAGGCAGCTTTAGTTGTATTAGGAAGAACAATTGTGTTTTGGTCATTTTGCAAACTTTGAAAAGTTTGGATAAATTTGTTAATTACAAAATCCCACCCATTGCTGCAGCTCTTACAACCCAGGGAAGGCAGGAGTGAACAAAGCCCAGGAATGACACAGAAGGGGCCCTCACTCAGGGCAGAGATCTGTTAGCCTGGAGCATGCATCAAATTCAACAACACTTGAAAACACCAGCCTGACTTCCAGAATGTCCTTGGCCTGTGTGGATCACATAACTGAAGAGAAAGAAATGAAATTTGAGCTGGTAACCAGCCTGGTAAAGGCCTAGAGCCTTTGAGTGCCTTAATTTTAGCAGAAAGGACAGAGCAGGAGGACACAGGGGAAGCAGGATGTGACCTGGCACAGCATCAGGGGTGAGAAAAGGGTGAGCAGGTGACTGGGGAGTGCACTGGGGAGCCAGCAACAGCCCAGAGCAGACCTGGGGCTGTGGGAGGATGCTGAAGCTTTCTAGGAACAGTGTCATGAGTTTGGAGAAGTTAAAGTTAAAAAGGACCACAAAGAAAGAAAAGCAAGCCCCAGAAGCTGGCCTTCCACTGCAATGCACCTGCAATTGCACACCACAACTCCTCCCTTCATGTTCTCCCTCCTCTCCAAACACACACACATCCCTCCTCAGCCTCCACATGGGAGAGATCTCCAGCTCAGCCATGCAAACACCTCCTGCTGCCTGCTCTCACACAGAGAAGGCTTCTTGGATTCCAACAAAGTCAGCAAATACCTGCAATACTCTAATTCACCCATAAAACAAGGCAGGGTCCCAGTGCTTCTGGGGGGAAACTCTGCCTTAAAGTGCTGTAAATCCTAAAGAAAGGAGCAAAAATACAGTTCCCAGCAGAGCCAGCCTGAGCAGCAGTGCCTGAACTGCCTCAGAGCAATCTTTGATTTGTGCTGAAAACCAAAACAGCTAAAATGGGACCATCAAACGTCAGGGAGTTTAGAATACCCTTGTTACAAAATAGGCTGGATTCTTGTCAGACATGGCCCTGCTGCCTCCAGGGCCAGACCCAGCCAGAAATATCCCATTAAACCCAGGCAGAGCCTGGCATGACATGAAAAAACTCATTTAGCCACCACTGGCAAGGAAACCATACAGGGCACCTCAACCCCATCTAAATCTAGACATGGCTAAAGTACAGTAATTAAATACAGATTAAAACTACTTCTACAGGGCAGCACTGGAGATAGAAATTGGCCTTTTCACTGATAAAGATTTGTATTTCCTGCAGGTGCACACTGACACACAGAGTTAGCAGTGCTTACAGGAGAACTGCCTGTGCCATCAGGTGCTTGCATCACTGCTCTCCCACCCACACCTCATCTCACCAGCACAAATTAAAAATATTAAAATTAAAATATCATTAGAAATATGGACCCACAGATATATATGAGAGTCTAGGGTGCTTTTCTTCTTTTTAAAGTGCTTCTAAAACTCCAGATCATACTGTTGTCAAAACTACACCTGCAGTTCTGTGTGCATTTAAACCAACTAGCACAAATTCAGCTCAAAGGTTGGAGGTTTTTTTGTCCACTAAAGCTTAAACAATTGGATACTGCAAAAAAGCCTGCAGCTGCCTATCTGCATAGCACTGCAAACAGTTTGAACACCACTAAAATAAAATTCACTGATTTGAATTTATCTTTGGTGTGACTTCAGTGGGCCTTTGCAGGGATAAATTTGGCCCCTGGTTCTGGGACACGAAAGGACTATGAAATCTATGAAGCCTGTAGAAATGTCAATGAGCAGGTTTGGATGTGGGCAAGCCTGTGCATCGAGGAATTCTGCTCATTACAAATCTGAAAATCTTCAGCAGCTTGCAAAATGCTGCTCTTAGAAACATTTTGAGGAGCTATAAATAGGCTGCTCAGCCCATGATAAATTATAATCTGCAAGACCAGAAATTACTATAGCTCTGGGTTCTCAGTACAAGCTTTCAGGACTTCTCTGAGCAAATTTTCAGACTTCAAGTTTTCATCTGTGTGTGCCCTTGTCTATAGATGAATGTCAGAGTCACCTCTGAGCTTTTCCCATTACTAACAAAATGTAGTATTTTTAAAGAGTCAAAACCTGACACCAGTAATACAAACTGAAATGCTCTTGTGACATTCCCAGTTTAAAAACAAAATGAGAAAGGCTCAAGTTCCTACAGTCTGATGTCCCCGAAGCTTCTAATTTTCAGAAGCCATAGAGTTTCACTGCCTCTCACAAGAAAATTCAGAAATTTTGATGCAACCTCCTGAACCCTTGAGCCAGCTTGAAGTTACAGCCTCACACTCTGCTCCTGGGGATCAACTACCCAAAGGGCTGAATTTCACCAGCTCTGAGCTGCATTCAGAGTAGAAATAGTTGCACATTCCTGCTAACTCATCTCCTCTTATCAAGAAAAGCTTTTCTGCTCTGATTGCTCACTAAGCTGGAACACTGACATGAGGACAGCACACGCTCCTCACAAAAAATATAAAAACAATAAGTAGAGGAGGAAAAGTGTATGATCAAATTTGCAGTCTGTGTAACTCAGACTGAAGTTTTTTAAGCTAATGATTACAGAGTATTTTTTTTTCCTTTTCAGATCCATACTGTGCATTGTGGTTTTCCAATCAATCCAAAGAGATGTGACAGCCACTATGCACTGACAGCCATTGTACAGTGCCCATTACAATTATACACAGGCAATTATTGCTGGGCCAGAGACTCATGGGAAATGTGCTTTCCCCTTCCTATTTCACTGTGAAAGGACAACAAGAAGTAGTTAAAGTATATATTAATGGTTTTTCAAATAATATACTTGATTACATCCACTGCAGAATAATTTTTCTTCATGTTTCTATAATGAATGTGACCATGAAAAGCAGATTTATGCCCACAGTTTGTATCATTATAAACTCAACTCATTTGATGTGAAAAACCTACAGTTTAATTGCTTGATTTAGATTTTGGCTGGTAAAATGCATACTGAAACATTACTATTTTAATTATGTTAATTTACAAGTGAAAAGCTAAATTTGCAAAGGCAATAACATTAATTATTTACTTGCCCATTAAAGCTGAATATTTATTACCAGGATAATTGGCTTCATAAGTCTGCCAAAAAAATTAAAAACAAGTTTATGTACTGACTTACAGAGGAATGAGTGATATTGTAGCATCTCTCAGCAGGTTGTGTGTTTAATGGATTGCTCTGATATATAACTACATTTCTTTCATTTATAGTCTCTTTCATTCAGTTTTTTAAAAGATTTTTTTTCCCTTATAAAGATGCTGGTTGAGACTCAGAGCAAGCTCCTTTACTGCTCTGCAGCCAGAATCCTTTGTGCAGTGTGAGGGACTTCCACTGGTCTTAATAATTTATGAAGATTGCATCTCACCTGGTCATCTAAATGCTCACTGAATGTAGAATTACACTGGGTTAAATCAACAGAAAAGGAAAACAGTGACCCAGAATAATCCAGCTCACAGCCAGAACAGGAGGGTTAAGAAAAACCAGTAGTGAGGAGTCTCCAGCTTTGCTGGTATTTTAGCTTCAGTTCCATCTGCAAGATAGCAAATATATTCAATGCTTACTTATGCATGCATCCTCAAAATAATACAATTAACTTACTAATGCTTACAGAACAATTTGTATATTACCTTGATGGAGGATGAAAGGCTAATTTTGATTGCTGTCTAGACACAAATCCTAATTCCATTTGGCAATGTCTCACCAAGCAAACCCCTTCCCTTCCTGCTTATGCTCCTTAAATGTGTGACTTTCCCAGCAGGTGCAGGATCACTAAAGAGCTGCAGCACCGTGGACATCAGCAGGAGCCAGGATGGACTTGTGTCCCTTTCATCTTCCCTGTGGGTAAAAACCCTCTTTGACTGAGGTCTGCAGAGTGCACAGGTTAACCTGAGGAGGCAGCCCTGAGGCAGAGCTCATGGAGACAGTAACTAGGATTTCAATCAATATTTATTTATTCAGGCGTCCTCAATACAGGCTGATTACATTCAGATTACAGCCTGAACTCCCAGCCATGCTGTAATTATATTGCCAAGGAAGGGCAGAAGCATCCATGAAAGAGAGGCAGTAGGTCAGTGGATTTGGCTTCTCATCCTAAGTGAGAAGGAATGGGTTGAACCACACTTTAAAACTTTGCTGTCCTTATTTTTTTTTCCTGCAACTCCTCTGCAGCTGCCTGCAGCCCAGAGAGATGGAATGTCTGAACCTCAGTCTTGGGGGAACTGAGGCTTTAAATATCTGCATCTCACACTGCCATCTCACCTGGCTGCATTCAGGACAGTTATTTTTATTAGTATTGTTGTTGTTGTTGATATAATTATTCTTATAAAACTGATACAGGGGAAAGAAAAATCAAACCCCAAAACTTCTAACTGAAAACCTGAACTTTCCTGTCCATGTGTAACTCTCACACTCCAAGAAACTTCTGTCTTTTCTCATATTATGCAGGACAGTGATCCTCTTGCCAACAGGGCAGACATGCCAGTATCTCTGAGTGCCAATTTTCCCTGACTACAAAAGCAGCACAGCTCAGTATAACCCAGCACTGCATGAACACAAGACACAAAAGTGCAGGACAGCCAGCAGAATTTGCTCACACCCAACCAGTAATGCTGAAGACACATTTTTTGGCAGGGTGATTCAGTGCCCCCAGAATGACATGGGGTGATATTTCATGGGGTGATGTTCAATCAGGTTGGAGCTGGAGCTGGTCCATGCCCACATCCAGGACATCCTAGGGGCTGCAGGTGAAGGCTCCACATGCACAATTCCACGGCCACTGGCATGGGCTGCAAGGCTCCCCACTAATTCCTGGATTTAAACCCGAGCTGGAGCTTTCCCTGCTGCCTGCTCTGCTCAGGGCTGCAATCAGCTCACACACATCCAACAGCCATGGAAGCAAGCACAGCTCCTGTCGTGTGTCTGGGAGTTTGGTGCAACACTCCCTCCCCTGACAGCCTGAGCAGCTCAGAAATGATCCATATGGTGACACTCACTCACACACAACGATGCTACTTTCCAGGCTTTCCCTCAGAAATATCTGACTTGCTTAAATACATCTGCAGCTTCTTACCCTCAGCAAAGCACAGACCAATGAGGGAATAGCTCAGAATCACTAAGCAGGGGAAGAGTAAGAAATTTTTCTACCTTTAAAAATTTGTTACTTAGACCAAAGGTCAAACTTACAGAAATACTAATCATTCAGAAAGCTCTTATGAGTTCAAGTCTATAAAATACTCATTTATTTGTAAAATGCTTCACTGAAATTTAAATTTTTTTTAAGAACTTAGTTAACTCTAAGGAAAATACAGTATTTCAAACTAAAACCCAAGCACTTTTATTTAAAAGGCTAACTCCAGAAGTTTTGTGCTGTTCCCCTTTGGTTTCAGCCCAGTGTTTGCTGAACCTGGCCTCTCCCTGGCTATCAAGGTATTAATGGTCTGGCACCAACCAGTGCCAACACATCAGACTGTGAATTCCAGATCAGCTCTGGCACGAAGCAGCAAAACTCACAGCTAAAGACCTGGTATGAGGCAGGGTGGTAAACAAGAATAATACTGCATGACAGACTACTAGCAGGAGAGAGGATGGCAAACAGAAGATAATTGTCAAGCATGTGGTATTTTTAGCAACAATCAACCAAAATGCCTTAGACATCAATTTCAAGCCACTTAATCCTCTTAATGACATGCTATGGCATTTGTTTGTGATTAGGGTTTCACTTTGTTTTCTATAGAAGATTCCCCTCAGACTCCTGCATTCAATGTGCTTTGTAAATAGTTCTGCCAGTATGCTGAGTATTAGGTTAGAGTTTACTTATCACAGTGCTAAATTATTCCAGCTGGGTCATTATTAATTCTCCTAATTTTACTGTCATTTGCTATCATTACAACAACGCAGCACCCCATGGATACATTTATTACAGAGCGTAAATCCAGGGCTCCTCTGAGCTGCTGGAATGCCTACTCTGCAATCTTTATGCAAAAGCTTGAGGAGTGGTTTAAAAGAATTATCTTTAGGAAAACTTTTTAAAGGCTTACCTCTAGCTCGCCCTCCTCCACCCACCCATCACATTTGTGCAGGATGTTAGGTAAGTTTCCAGCATGTGATACTCCCCTGCAATACAGGCTATGGCCCACGGCAAAGCTCTTTCATAGGAAATGCACTGGGGAAAGGGATGCTGGAGAGAGCAAAGAGGATGGCACTGCAGTCTATGCAATTTCCATTGAGAGAAAGCATACATAAAAATAGACATTTAAAAATACCCTAATGTATATTCCTCCCCCCTTCAGAGAACTTATGCACTGCCTATTTCCTTTTCCTAACACAAGCATATGCTTGATTGGGTCTCGATTCAGCAAAGTAATTCATTCAGGGCAGAGCTTTTAGCACCTGTTAAAACCTGTCAGACACAAACTTAAGCAGATGCTTCAGAGTTTTTCTAAATCAGGACTGTAACTGGATTTACCAGCGCATGAATTGCTCCACGTCATACAGACTGTGAAATTTTGGTTCTCTTATGAAGGCAACTGCCTACCTGGTTTGAGTCTGGCAACAAGAGGCCATGACTCAAGTTTTAGGAAGCTGCTCTGAAACAGTCCTGAATGTGCCAGTACTGTCCCCTTCCCCACATGATCCTCCCTCAGTAAAGCTGCAGCATTTTCTCAGTGCAGTACCAGATTAATAACAGAGGTACTAGACCTGGTTTTGTTGCTTCCCTCCAAAGCTGTCCACATCCTTAGGGAACACCATGTCACAGCAGCCACCCCTCAGTTCGGGGTCCACAGTGACATTCCCTGAGCTCACCTGGAGCAGTGGTCCCTACACAACAATTCCATATGTGCAGCTGGGTTTCACCTTTAATGACTGGGGCTCACCCACACTTGGGAGCTGTACTTTTTGGTCCATCATTCAAACAACTGATCAAAATTATTAAGGCAGATGCTTCTCACACTCCATGGCTGAAATGACCAATAACATCTGAGTTAAACATTAATATACTTCTTTTAAGACTTTGTTAAAGCCAGGTGTACACCCAGTAGTAGCTGTTGCACAGTGAAATCCTTGCTACCTGGGCATATGAAGCTCTGCTAAAAGAAATTTATGAATCCACTGATCAAAAACTTTGACAGTCACAAGTCTGAGCTTTCTCTCAGGTATGAGAGCACGATGCTCACGTGAGCATCACACTCCTGGCTACAAAGTGCTTTTGCTTTACTCCTCTCTTGGGTATTAGTCACACAATCAGAAAAAGAAATCAGATTATTCTGGGCTTAAAGCATGTCAGTTGCTTCGTGCTGCTCACAGGTATGTGCTCACAGGTAATTTGCTCTGTATCTTCCCTGGTATTTACAAATCTCTGTTTCCCTTGTAGTGTCCTCTGTGATGACAGGTACTATGTTTGCCTTCCTCCAGAATTCTGACAATTGCCCTATTCTCCACAAGCTTCTGAGAGTTGTAAATAATTCAGTGGCTACATTTCATAAGGCCACATTGACCCAAATATATCACAGTTACCTAAATACTCCTTATCTTGTTCTTGCCTTTGCTTGTAAGCCCTCTTACAAGGAACACAGTTACAGATCTGACACAGTTATTAACCTTTCTGTGAAGAGCAGTGCAAAATAATGGCATTTTGTATTTCTGTCTTCTCTTCTAGTCCATTTATTTGCTTCCCTTTCTTCCTGATGGACTCCTGCCTTCCTCTTACTTCCAGTGTGTTTTAAGTCATTTTATAGCCTTTTATAGCCACAAATGATTTTGCCTCTATGTCCTTCTGATTTTAGCCTGTGTGGCTGCACACCTGGTGGTGTTCTTGGCCACACATCTTTGCTTTGTTCCATTTGTACCAATACATAACACTGAAAAGCTTTGTTTGCTGTGCTACTCTCCCAAAATTATCTTTGTGCATAGAGCCCCAAAAGCCTCTATTCCACAGCACTGCTTCAGTTAACAAGTTTGCACAAAGAATTTTCAATATGAGAATGGAGAACTTTCCCTCTTCCAACTTTTGGCATCCCAGCTCATTATTCCAAACAAGCTCAAAAGGTGAATCCCTTTGTTAATCCACTACTCTGCCCAAACCCAACCTACTCAGACATTCCAAGAAGAAGTTCCATGATGTATCCTTTCATTCTAGCCAACAACATATCTGTGTCCTAAGTTTTCTGCCTACAGCCCACTGATCAGCACAAATTAATTTTCCTCACCAAGAGGAACACCCTTGAAAAAATGTCCCACAACCAATTCAAATCAAAATGCCAGCTGCTCTCCACTTACCCCTGCCTTCACAGCCTCCCTTTAAATATTCTGGTGGCATCGTTTTTTCTTCAATACTTTTTGGATTTTGTACACCTTGGTCACGACCCCTCTTAATCTCTTCTATTCTAATGAATATAAACATAATTTTCTTAACCTCGCCTCCTGTTTTATAACCCCTGAGGCCCTTTATCATCTTTGTCAAGACTGTATCCATAATTAGGGTATGTAAAAAAGATCAAAAGGACCGAACAAGAAAGTGCCTACTTGACACAAATTGTTACATGAATAAGCAACATCTTCAGCCCAGACTCCCCCTTCCCATCTCAACCCCGTGTCAGAGGGCAAGCTGCTGCTGATTCCTGCACATCAGGTGGTGCAGCCAGGACAGGTTTTGTCACTGCAGGGTGCTCCACTCCACCAAGGGCATTCTGCAACATTCACCTTTTCTGCTGTTTGTGCCAACTCATTCCAGCTGCACACACAGACACCTGCCTTTATATTCTGCACAGGTAACCCAAATGTTGGGATCAGCCAGGCTGCCCCCCACCCTCTGTGCACACACTGCCATGGACACTGTCCCAGGCAGCAGACTGCTCCCTGCAGGTCCTCAGAAGTGTAGGGGCATGTGCAACCTTGCTGACCATTCCTCATGCAGGAACTGCAGATGAATGTAAGACAACAACTGGCCTTCAGTGCTCACAGTGACCAGCATCCCTCAGCTGGACACATCCTTGAATACTCCCCTGATTAGCAGAGAAGTTTCAAAGGGATGCACAAAAACCACGAAAATGCCCAGGGCAAAGTTGAACGCCTTACAGAGAATATCACTGTTTACTTATGGATTATTCTGTATGATATTCAGAATTTGAAATTTGCCATAGCAGATCAGACAAGTGCTCTGTTTAGACCATAAAGCTGAATCAGACAGCAGCAAAAGCAGAAGCTTCAGGGAAGAGTTTGAGAAACCTCTGCAAACACTTACACAAGAACTGAACCACCTGGGCTGTTTTCTTCCTCATCTTCATTCACCAGAGAATAGGTCAGATAACCTGAAAAGGAAGAATTTCTCTACCTCTCCCTTTCACTGCTTACCATTGATGTTGAATGGTCTCTCTGCTGTGAAATCATGTCCAACCCTCTGGACTTCAGCTCTTCAGCTTCTGTCCTTGGTGGCACCTTGCTGCAGTTTGTCCCCCAGCCTCAGCAACTCCACAGCCCATCCCACACCCACAAAATGTGAAATCACAACCCCATGACCAACTGTGCTGCTCTTCCAAAAGAGGCTCCTTGCAAAATTAGTGAATCCCCCCAAATCTGTTTTGCAGAGGCAAATTTAAGGTGCTTTATTATGGAAATGTGTGTCAAGACACCTCCCCACAGATTGTGGCACTCCGTGGTGTGGCACAGTTATGCAGGGCTGATGCTGCATTAGGTTTTACAGAACACAAGGCTGCAACCTGTTTGTAGTGGGGTTGCAACCTGTTCAGGCATAAAAGTGAAAATGAATTTATTTGCCCTTGGCACTCTTTGCAAGTACATATCTGCTGCTCAGCAGGTACAGGCAGTAGTAACAACCTGCAGAAGGAAATGGTGCTAAAACTGCAGCCCACGCCAAACTTACGACTCTATTTTTCTTCCCCATTATTAGCTATCAGATGGTTACTATGAAACATTATCTGTGTATTTCATCATGCCCACATTTATGCTCCACGAGCAAATCAGCAGCTGAAAATAGCTTTGCACTCCTCCAAGAAACCTCACTGCTGTTACAAGATCTAAACTTGGTAGTTCTTTATCAGCACCATATTTACAGAGGCAATTCCCACGCTGCTGAGCCTCATCCCTACAGAGGTGGGAGACCTGCACTGCTGCTAATGCCACCGATCTTCAAAAAGAAAATGCAGCTGCAGCTTCAAGAGCAAGGGCACACAGCTGCCTGGCTGGGTTAGGGCTGTAGGATTCAGCTGCAAACATTTACAATGCTGCTATTTATGACCAAAATACCACCCATCAGCTTGGATACAGTAAGAAAATTATTCTATGACATTTGCTTTGTGAGTTTCTTTATTTCATTTGAGTTTCAAAAAGGTTTTTCAGTCCCCTCAGAGAAAGCAACAACTTGCTCCTCCCCTCCCACCAACTGCCTGCAAATTTTGACTTTAAATCAGCTCTTTGTGAACGACTGAGTAGCTGCCACATTACAGTACTCTGGATCAGATTTTCATATTGGTATGAGCTTAAAATAACTATGAAGTTCATATTTCTTCACCAGATACATGCTTGTAGACAAATTCTGCTCATAATTCTGCTGTCCCCATGAAGATGCAAAGTACAGAAGCTCATACCTATTCCACATCTACTACCTGGGCAGCAGGGACAGAGCTCAGCCTAGAGAGAACTATTATTAAACTAGAGCAGGTCCACACTTTTTGGCCTCCAAACCAAGAAAATAATTCCATGAGCTTTTCTCTACTTCTTGAGCCACAAATAATCGGTGGGGAAAAAGCAGTTCATAGAGCTCCTGGCTGAAACACAGCAAATCAACACATGCTCTAATTCCTGCCTTTAGGATATAACTGGTTAGGGAAAGTCTACATATAGGTGTAAGTGGGCAATTCAATAGCCACAAAGATATATGAATGTTATTAAAAGTCTAGGTGCTGTAAGAAAATTGCAAAGGGCAAGCCTGGGAATACAAAACCACCAAAGGAAAAAAAGAGTAAGAACTTCTTTTAGACTTGGCTGCTGGTTAAAAAATAGAAAAGGAAAAAGAAAAAAATATCTTATTGCTTCTTACTGGCAAAGGTGCTGGTTTGACAGCCCTGAAGAGAGATCTATTTATTCAAAGTAATGCTGGCAGCAATGGCACATTTCTTCCTATATGCCCAACCCTGCATCTATTTTCAGTTCCATCAGTAAGCTAAAGGTTAAAGCTATTTATTTAAACCCACACCCACATGCCATTTAAAATGACCCAAATTATTGTCTGAGTTGTAACCTCCCTGTATTAAAGTCCCCTTAGGGGCTGCTTCTTCATTTCAGGCACAAAAAATTCCTCCCTCACAGGATAAAAGCAGATAAGGAGCACTTCCGAATAGAAATGGAGAAGGAAATGGGGAGGAGTTCAAAGAATGCCTCTTGGTGTTCTGAAAGAGGACACAGAAAATTGCAGTTTTCTGCAGAAAAATTCAGTTTCATTAGATAAATAAATAGAGAGCTTAGCTCCAGTCATATTAAAAGATGTCATTGCCATTCTTGTTGTAAGGATTTCTTAAAAATACATATATGAGATAAAATTAAAAGAAAAAACACTACAGATTCTGCTTGCCTTCATGATGCAACTGGAGTGAAGCCCACCAAAAGATCCTGAAATGAAAAAGAAAAGGTGGTCCCAAACAATCAGCTCAGAGTGGAAATAATCCTCTGCCAAAGGCCAGGGGACAGGGAGGACCGAGGAGGAACAGGAGCCTTCTGCAGGCAGGCAGTGGTTAACAGGAGCAAAGTGCCATCCCAGGAGTGAGATTATTCTCTAGGCTGATAAAAGGCAAAGGGAAAGCAGCATCTGGCCTACAATATTTAGCCTTTTCTACACAGTTTAATGCTGTGTGAAGCATGGTAAAAGCAAAGCTTCCTCAGCCCCGGGAAGACAGCTGGCGAGGCAACGCAGCAGGGACACCATATGATGGAAGGCTCCTAATTACAAAATCTCTGTCTTGCCTGTCACAGCAACTGCACAGTGGTACAGGGGAGCTCACAGAGGAGCTGGGGAAAACTCAGGCATAGATAAGACTTGAAATCCATCTCCAGATGCAAAGTTTTCCTGCCTTTGAGTGCAGCTGGCTCTTGGATCTAGCTCCAGCCAAAAAGATGCAGTTCAGATAGGTGAATATATTCCCAAAGCTCAGGGCTTGTCCAGCTCTGCTTCTGATGGTGAGCCAGCCTTATAAAGAGATATTCAGTGGAATATTTCTGGGCTGATGGACCACAGACACCTAATTCCATCAGCATGAGTGATAATCCCTGGAGACCAAAATACACAAACACCAAGAAAAAGCACAAGAGTGGGAAGAAAAAACAGTCACCCAAGAGGTTTGAATTTCATTTGATGTACTCTAGACACATAAATAGAAAAGAAGGACTTTCAACATACAGAGAGTATCTCATTATGTACTGATCCTGTTAATTGCTATTCAAGAGCCTGGAGGCAAAGACACAGCAGAGTTCTAACGAGCTGAAAAGTATTGTTAAATACATCAGCATCACAGAATCAGAACTCCAGAATGGTTTGGGGTGGAAAGGATCCTAACATCATCTCATTCCAACCTTTCTGCCATGGACAGGGACCTCTTCCACTACCCCACGGTGCTCCAAGCCCCATCCAACCTCCCTTGGCCACTGCAGGGATGGGGCAGCCACAGCTTCTCCGGGCAATCTGTGCCAGGGCCTCCCCACCCTCACAGCAAAGATCAAAATGAGTAAAATAATTAAGACCAAGGTAAATGCCACCAATACCATGGAAGCAAACCCACAGAGAGCCAAGTGAGATAACTCCCACTGATGAACAGAAGGACAGACTGGGACTGGAAAAGCTGATTTAACATGCCACACTTCAGCCACACTGGGACCACACAAACCCTGCTGGACCCCAGACAGCAGCACCTCGCTGGGATCACTGCAGGGACATGAACAGCCACATGGCAATGATCTTCTAATCCTGGCCTTTCCCTCCTCCCTCTTCTTTTGGTGGCTGAAGCTCTTCTTCTCTATTAGTGCATCAGAAATATAAAGGCACCACTGTCTGCTGGGAAGGAACTGAGCAGGGATATTTTCAGCTGCACTGCCAGGATGTTTCTGCAGTGCCATCAGGGGAAAAAACCCACTGGAAGAGCTGGCTGAACTCACCAGTAAATATAATTAAGCTCCTGCTAAACCATATGACTTCTGCTACATTTGAAGCACAAACAACCAAACTGGTTTATCAGCTTTATGCTGAGTAAGAAAGGGAGAAAGAATTAGATTATTACAATTCAATGTGAGCAAACTGCAGCCCTGCAGAATCTGCATCATCCAACTGCACAGGGGTGGCAGAGCTGGGTGCTTAATTTTTGAGACAACAGCAGATAGATCTTTAAAGCTATTGCTCAAAGGGCTTAAATAATGAGTTGTAAATTAATTCATTACCATTTGCTGTATAGCTGATGGAAAAGAAGTCAGATCTCATATGCTGTACAAGCTTTCCTGAAAACTGACAGGTGAAGCTTTTGGCCAAGAAACTGAAGCTCCCAGTGCTGGAGGCTGAGTTTGCTTCAAATTCGAGCATTTGTTTCCCACCAGAGTCAAGTTTTCATGAACTGTGGGTAAATTTGACTAATCCTGGTTGAAGTTTCAAAGTTGACAAGTATGTGTGTGGAAGAGAGACTGACAAAACCTTTCAGTCAGCAGCTTTGATATATGTTTCTTAATTATGCTAAAGCATTATGAGATCCAAACAGCTCAAACTAAAACCGAAAAAAAAAATTAGTGCAGCTGTTTCAAAAAGAACAAACAGTAACAAGGAAAATCTGTTAAAAAATAGCAACACGGATTAGTAAACACAAAAGTCAGGCAGAGCAGTACACAGACTTTCATTTCAAAGAAGAAAAATGGTCCCAGAAATTGTCAACTAGTAAAACAAGACTGATAAGCATTAACTCTCCACAAAATTAAATTACAGTTTTAAAAAGAAGGAAAAAAGCAGGAGCAATGAGCCCTGGTAGAAAAAAATGACTGAATTAACATATCAAAGGAAGAAGATAGGAGAGTAATCCAGAGGGTAATACAAAAGAAAAGTTTAAGGGACACCTTGGGATAAGTTTTCTTTGAAGTACTGCACTTCCTAAAATAATAGGAGGGTTATCTAAACACGCCCATCATGCATCACAATTATTGTACTATACTTTTACTTACAGAAAATTCATTGCATAAGTGGAGAGTAAGTGCTCCTGTGGAACAGGCCTAATTAGGAAGTTCTGATTATGTGTGGAATTAGTGCCAGGGACACAGGAGCCAAGTCTGTATTTCAGACCCTGGGCATGCACCCCGGGCACTCAGAATCCTCCAAGGCAGAGCAGCCTGGGGGTGAAATCTTCACAGCCAGTGAGTTTTATTAAGCTAAAAACGATGTCATTGTCCTGTATCTCACCTATTCCCTCCTCATTTCCCATCTCCACAGACTCTGCTGGCCTCTGACATCAGATGCAGGTCAACAACAACTGTTACATCACATGCTACTGGCAATGCTCCAGTTTCCATCTATGCTGGAGCAAAACCATTGAAACAGCATAAACCAATCTAAAATGTGAAGAGAATTGTTCAACCATCACTTTGCAATCACTGCAGCAGGTGCTCCAGGAGCATCCCCTTTGTGGGGACATCCCATTTGTCTGCCACAAAGAAGAACCAGACTTCTTCAGAGATTTACATCACACTTAGGATTCAAGCAATAATTTAATTTTGGGGAAGACTAAAAGATGTGGCACCAGCTGGAGAAATGTCCAGTTTCTACACAGCAAGAGATTACTCATGACTGAACAAGCCCAAAGGGATCACAGCAAAAGCCCAAAGAGTTCATATTTTGCTTTTTTGAATATCTGGAAATGCAGGGATTGAAGAGTTTACAAGGAAATATGTACAGTGCATTTCCTGAGGGATTCCAAGAGTCTCTGAATGGGAAAATCCTGCTTCATTTCCTAAGATCACCCATGTCTCATCACAATGAGGTACGACTTTGGAACATGCTTTTATTTTTGGAGATTTAAGATACAGAAATACTTAATCCTATCTAACTGTTTTTAACTTCAATGGAGCTAATTTTGCTCTCCTTTGCCAGCCCAGTTCCATGACTACAGAGCAGTGGTACAACCAGAGTGGATTTTCCTTCCTGACCTGTACTGCACCCAAATGGGAAAACTCCCAATGAGCAGCAGACTCTGATTTCTGAATGTCATTTTCCAACCCATGTGCCAGATGATACAAACATCTCCATGTGATGGATTTGCATCCAATAATCAAATACAGAACAGATAAGATCTTTAGATTAAAATCATTCTGGAAGTTTAAATGGAAAAGCAAATCAGATAATTAAACCCCTCTCTTAGTGGTACATTTTTTAAAGTGACAAAATCTATAGAAACCTAAGGCAGAAACATCAAGTGCAGCTGAAAGAGAATCATTGAAAACCAAATTAATATTTTAATTCTGTCACTATGGAAAAAAGTCTCTAATGAGATGAAGTTTAGAATGAGTACCAAGCACAGTGATTTATTACCTTTGCCCTGTAACTTAAATTACTGTTTCTTTAATATTCAGTGAATTCTTCCCAGAGAGTTTCAGCCTCAGCTGATCACAAAAAAAAAAAAAAAAGAGAAAAGGAAAAAAGGGGGAAAAAAAAAAGCTGAAGGAACAGTGAATTAAGAAAAAGCCAGTGGTTTTCCAGTAGCCATGTCAAAAATCAATGAGACTGAAGGACCAGAGGTAGGATTAATAAAGCTTTCTTCAACTCTGTAGCTCTGCACTTACTCCCTAAGCAGTAGGAATGGGCTTGTTTGCCAGACAGTCTCTGTGAACAAGTTTCAAAGAAAAATCTAAAGATTCTTGTGTACTTGTAATGCAGCATGATGCTTTCAAAGCCAGATCAGCTGATCAGGGCAGTATTTTAGCTACATACAGACTTCAAATGATTTATCCACCATTCACCTTCTGAGGTGCTTCCCTGAAACATGTCCTCTCAAAAAGCAGCGAAAGTAAATTAATAAATATACAGATAAATAAATCACAAGCATTTGGTTTGACTGCTTAAAAGAATCTACAACAATCACTAAATGATAGGCTGTCAAAACTGCAATGTTAATTAAATGAAGATTAATTGTTACATTTGCTTAAATTTAATACAATTAAGGGATGCATCATGTTTATATGAACTGATCAAAAGCAGTTAGCAGCTTGCACAGATCCATATTTAATAATATGATTTTAATGTTCAGTTGACACTTACCACACAGCCACTTTTATTAAACACATACAACAATTAGCACAGCACTGCCAGGCCCTTCCAGCATTCTGTCATCAAACAAATGAGAATTTACAGATGCTATTCCCTACCACCAAATCTCCCTGCTTTGATATAATTACACCCTGAACAGCAACATTCCATGGCAGGGGGATGGGAGAGAGTCCTGCCTTTAAAATTAGGTGGCTGCCAGCTGTGAGCTCTGTGCCACCCTCTGGCACATCACAAAGGAGCACCAAGGACCCTGCCCAAACCAGAAAGGAGTCAGACACCAGCAGAAGGAAGATGTTGGATAAAAACGCCCAAATTATCCCAGAAGTCAGCAGGTCCTATGTACAGAACAAGCCTGAAAACAGTTCCTGCCTCTGATCTAAAGAGAAATTCCTTTTTCACCTTAAACCTTGCAAGGAAATGAGTTCTGGTTAACCTCTGGTGCTGTTACAGCTGAGGGGGTTCCAGCAGAACCAGGAGCAGCTCCAAACACCACACACCCCTGGCCAGGCAGCCTCAGTGAAAATGGGATGGAAGGTTAAAGGAAATTGGGCATCAATGGGAGCAAATCAACCATGGTCCTGAGGCCCCACAGAATATATGGCCAAGAAAATGGCAATTCCAGGAGGCACTGAAAGGCACCCAGAGTCTTAATAGCCCCTGACAAGTTTGATTTTGCTAATTGGAGGCAGGTATCTGATGACATAAGCCTCCATTCCCAGTATCCTCTGTGGCCTCTAACACTTGTCATTCATAGAATTTTTTTCTATATTATTTTAAAGATGGGAATAAGTATATTTTAAAGAGGAGGATAAACAGAAGTCTTTCATACCTTTACAAATTAGAATGCTTTTTTGAGCAACGTGATTGAGACAAAATTTAGGTTCTTTCTGGTGAAAAATCTCAGTGCAAGATAACAAACCATTTCCATACAAATGAACACCAATTCTGGTGACTTCTGAAGGGTTTTACTGAACAGAAGCCTTTCATACACTCTTCTGCTGTTCTACATAAAAATAATTCCTATTCCATCCACAAATCCCAAGTCTTAGCCTCAGTGTAACAACTGCATCTACCATCCCGCTAATTCTATTCTGACAGGCAACATATTTAGAAAGCTACTTAATAATTCAGTATTTTCTTAGTCAACATAGAGCATCCCTTTCCAGAAACAATCAACGTTGTGGGATTTATTCTGCTGTGCTTACTCACGTCCAAGTGGATTACAAGAAAATGAGAATAACATGAAAAAAAAAAAATAACCACTCCTAAAGAAGTTTAAATTTTCTCTATGACTGCCTTTAAAGTTATACTAAAATTAGCTTAAAATGTTGAGAATTTCCCTAAGGGCTGGTTCTCAGCTCCTGTTAATTACATCACCCCACTGAAGGTAACAAATCTGTGTGGATTTCTGCCACCTGGAAGTGCAGCAGCAGGAAATTCAGCAAGAAGCCACCAGTGTGCATCTGAAGGCAGCACATAAATCTTGTAAGGAAGAGAAGCAACTTTCCCACCAAAGCCCAGAAGAGCAGCACTGGAGCTGTTTGCTTCCTTCAGGCTGCGTGAGGAGAATCAGCCAAGCACACACTCCTGCCCCTCAGAGACAGAGATAACTAAAAGTGAGCCCACAGCTGGCCAAAAAAATGAGGTCTTTGAATGTTACTGAAATATTTGGGAGTCAGGTCTTTGAGCTGCTCACCAACCTTTTGTCCCTTCCTTTGGAATTTTCAGTGATGTCCCACTTGAGGCTGTTTATTTTGCTCATTTCAGTGTTCTCCAAACACTTGCTTTGTTTGGATACTCATGTAAACTCTTTCCATACATCAAGCAGATGTACTGTTGTGCTGGGCACCAGGATTTGAGAAGAAACACCACAGGCAGTGCCCTGGGACTTTCTAACTGAACAATAATTCAGCTAATTTAAAGCTGCTGGAGCTGTGTCCCCTTGTGTCCTGCCAGCTCTGTCCCTCACCAGCACTCACTGCTGGGCTTTGATCCACCCACTCCAGCTCACACTTCATTTTCAGGATGTGAATTGTTCCAAAGCTCATGTTACAGACCTGATTTTCAGTGCTAACAATTATTCCTTAATACAAATAAAAATAACTGAAGGGATTTAAGGAATCATCTTGGTTTGGAGGAGGAGAAGCATCCCAGCAAGTGGATTTTGCCTTTGGGGTTTGCCCCACTGCGTCTCCCTCCAGTCATCCCAACACCTCTATTCCACAGCAGCAGCTAAAGCTGTTGGTATTCAAGGCACACCCTGAGATCAAACTCCCACCATATGCTGAGAAAATATCTCATATTAGATCCTAGGACAGCTGCCTCACCACCACCTCGTACGGCATAAGGTGAGAGCAAGAGGAAATTATAAGTAGGAGAAGAATTAAAAAACCCAAACAACTCAGCTCAGACATCAATCACTGCTATTATCCTGCTTGGGTATGGGGGAACTTTGTGCAGAAAGCTGGATCCTGATCTCTAAAAGTGCCTCTGCCACACAGATTTACTCCTACAGGTGCTTAGGAAAATTATCTCTAATTATTTCTACAATAATTCTAAATATTTCTAAATTATTTCTAATTTAAGTCTTTAACAGTGGTTTTTCAGGACTGACAGGGGAAATATGAAGCACCCTCCCACCTTGTAAGAACAATGCAGAAATCTGGAACTAATACAGCAATGTCTCACTTTCATTCATTCTAAACAAAAAGAGGGAAGTAAAAATTACATATCACTGAACACAAATGCTATTTCCTCATAGATATCTAAACTGCATCAATTTTAGACTGCAGGGCATCTAAACATCTCATTGTTTTAAAAAATTAGTTCAGCATCGAAATAATATTCTTTTGTTTAGTGAAATTTGATCTCACTTTACAGCTTTTCTAACTTCATTAGGAACCTCTTAGTGAGGCATGAACTGCCACCAACTGTCTTGAGAAGTGGACAGAAATTTCCATCAGGGATGCATTAGAAAGAGAAAGGGAAGACAGGGAAAGTGTCACTGGCAGAATACCTGGGAGTGTCTGAACTGCTGTTTCCATGTAGTGAGCAGGGTTCAGCTTCCTCTGCCATGGTCCTGGTACAGCTCAGGCAAATAAAATTACAGCCTGAATGCACTGCTAAACTGGTAGGTGAAAACTGTTACATGCACAGTCTTTGCACAAAGGAAATCTACTCTCCTCTGAGTTATTTGTTTTAAAAAGGATTATTCTATTTATATACAAATATTTACACAGCATTAAACTGCACTCTGCTTAATCTCTTCTTGCATGGAATATGTTATATTTTAAAAACAGAATATTCTACTGCTTTCAACAATCTCTAAGTGTATGTATCACAAAAATATCCTTTGCACTGAGAACATAAAGACTAAAAGACACTTGATTTGGTGTTTATATCCTATTTAATGCAATGAAATGGAGATCTAAAACAGTTCCACAAACCCTTGAAGCTCCTTGGCCTAGAAAATGCTGATATTAAAAAGATATTTGTGATTACAAACATTTTCCTAAACCTAAGTCAAGCAGCCTTGAGCTGCCTCGTATTTACCCAGGGTCAGCTCCTGTGGATTAAGTGGGATCCAGCAGCTCGTTATCCCTGAGCCCACACAGCCCTGCTGACCCCCAGAGCTTCAGCTTGAGAGGTGAATCAATAGGCTAGAGCTCCAGATTTCATCCCCAAAGAACAGGAAAAGGCCTTCCCAGCTGCAAGCAGCATATTAATGATATTCTCATGGCACAGATACTAATTTCTCACACATCTCCTGACTGTCAGGGAAGGGAGATCCTCATGTAGCATGGAGAGCCACAATCCAGAAATCCCCATGGAGTTCAGGCAAGCACCAGCAATTCCAAGCGAGACTTAGTTATAAACAACCTTTTCTTTCTAGATTGAAAACTATCACAAGCAAATGCTGGAATATTTAGCCCACCTTGCTTTTCTTTTCCCCACTGATTTTAAATAAAACAGTACTGGAAACACAGTCAAGACTTTTCCTTTATCATAATTTTTTTTTTTTCCACTCAATCCAATTTCTAACATCCATTTGCAAAACAGCTTAAAAATACTGGGAAAATAAATTGGTAGAAATACTGAGGGCAGAGGGGAAGATCTAAATTAAATAAAGAGCTAAATTAAAATAAAGCTAACAACTAACCAGGCTTACATTTACCAAATAAACATGTTGAATATGCCCAAATGAATATACCTGGCTCACAGTTCCTATTGACCAAGTGACATTGGGGAACAGATACCCCATTGTGAGGCAAGATTAAATCTGGATATCCTTACCACTACATCCACCTTAAAAAAGGCAGGAAAATTTTTTTAAATATTGAATTTCAAGGCAGAGGGTATTCTCACAGAGAACAGCAGCCACCACTGCACACCAGAGCATCACCAGAGGCATTTCCAAAGGAAAGCACCCGTGTGAAATGGATCTGCCCTGCCTCACAGGGATGCCCTGGAGGCTGAGGAATTCAAACATGAATGAAGTGTTTTCCTTGCCCTGTCCAGAGTAACTCTTCAGCACGCCTGGCTGGCGTTAGGGAATTGTCTGCTTCAGCATAACACTTGCCAGAAATTATTAACACTCAGATTTCTCACAGAGAAAGATTGGCTCCTCTGCAGGGCCGAGGTGGGGCTGGAGGAACAAACAGCACGAGGCAAAATTCAGAGCTTGATTTTTCCCTGAGACAGACACAGGGCAGTGCTGAAGGAACAGAACAATTCTGTCAGATGGGATAGACACCAAGTTTGATCTCCTTGTGTGGATACAAACTTCCTGCAAGCAAATTCTGTCTGCTTAAAAAAAATTTTAAAAAGTCATTTTCCAGGCTCTGCTCCCAGCCCCTTCCCACCTCCCTGTCTGAAGAGCCTTGTTTGGCCCTGTTACTGCTGTACCCACAAGCACCTCATCATCATCAGATTCATTCTCACAAATCCCCAGGAGGCTGAGAATCACAATCATGGCATTTTTGCAGATGCCTGTGATGTGCCACTTCCCCAGGCATTCAGTCCAAGCCAGCAATGCCAGACAGGGTGAGGAAGGGCTGGTACCCACCCCACTGGGATGCAGCTGCATCCCCTCACCAATCACTCTGTCCTCAACAGCAATAGCCCATCCTTTCCCCTTAATGCCTCTTGAAGCTTTTCAACATCTTGAGAATTATCTAAAATGCCAGACAGAATGATCTGCCTGTATCTCATTAAGCATTAGGGACTTTAATTGCAGTGAGCTTCTGACACTGCCAGGTTCAGAACAGCCAAGACACAAGCTCAGTCTGCAGGCTGAGGCCAGGCTGCTGCTGCTTACACTGAACCAGCACAATCCACAAAATTCAAGTCATAACTGAGTACTGCAAGGAACCACATATTTTTCTTTAAGTTCAAGACTTTTTGGCATGTTTTCACACAAAAAATGTGCTCCAATCAAATGCCTAACAAGATCCAATGTTAGCTCAGAGACCAGTCCTAATGTAATTTACGAGTTGTGCAGGTGAAATGATTTTGAAGTCTCCATTTTGGAGCGTGCAAGAAAAGAGGATGCAATGAAACTCAGAACAGGCATCTTTACCACCCAAACTCAGGGCATTCACTGCACTGCATGGGAACAGACAAGCTTCTTGTGGACTGACCCAATGCACATCAGCAAGTTTGCTGTGGTAAAACATACACAAAAAGATATTTTTATTGTTCATAGGGTTTCATTTTTGGTTTTTTTTTGGAGGTTTTTTTTGAGGGGAAACTGGAGAAATAGAAAGCTCACATTCATAATAGGTGGAAGTAGATGTTTTACTATAGAGCACCTGACCATTATCTGGTCATACTGAGGCAAAAGTTGAAAATTATTGCTAGACAGCTCATAATATGCAAAATATGACACATCCAAAACACCCCATTGCTGCTGGACCACAAAAGGTTGCTCTGGACAAACGCTGGGCAATGAGGAAGGGAAACAAAAGCCCAAATGCAATTATTTTCCCTTAGCAAAGGATAAACTTCAGCTAGTTACAGACTTTGGAACAAAGAGAAATTAAAAGCACGCTTGCTCTCATAGCTAATATTTATACTAATAAAGAAAACAGCTACTAGAACACAACCAGAACTGAGGAGCAGCCCATAATATACCTTTTAATGGATTACAATGGTATTAAACTTAATAAATAAAACAAGTGTGGATGGCACCAGTTGACACATGCTTTAAACACAACTCCAGGTCAGGGATTTTTTAAATGACACAATGTTTTACCCAATTAATCATCCTACTCTCGTGAGGTTTTCTTCCCTCTTTACCCCCACAGAGGTCACTGGATAGTGATGCTAATTTGGTGCTAAGTTCTCATGCTTATTAAAAAGTGAGGAATCACACTGCAATTTCAAAATCTGTATCACACAAGGCAACTTCAGTGCCAGAGTCTCACAGTGACCTCTCTCTTTTGACAGAATAAAAAAATAAGTCTTTTTTCCTTTGCTGCATCAGACACTACAGGTTCCCTTCCAGCAATATTTTGCTAGTGGCTTTGCTTTGTTTTGTTTTTTAAGTACATACCCAAAAAGAGGAAGAACCACTATGTTTGTTATTCCAATACAATTTCCCTCTGACTACACAATTTAATTACATAAAGATGGAAAATCAATTTTATTTTAAAATAGCATTCAAATGTGTCCCGAAATGAAAATTCTTCGTTTATCAAGAAAGGATGGAAATTACCACTCAAAGGTATATGTGAAATGAGGAGAATTAGGAGAGAAAGTGCAATTCTTTGCCGTGAAAGATTCAGCCACAAGGAAGAAAAGAAAATTAAACAGTCTCTAATTCTGAATTTAAAAAGTGAGGAAAAAAACATAAATGCTCTTAATTTCATATATCCTCATCAGTATATGGTATTTTTAGATGCTTAAAAAAAAATCAAACAGACAAAAAACAACCCAACACTTTGACCACTTCAGGCTCCCCAAGGGATGTATTTCAGTTACTAAAAAAGACCTTAAGCTCAGATGCCTCCACGTGCAGAGCAGTGAGCTGGCCCAGCACACAACAGCATGCTCAGCACTCTCTGAGCTGCCCATAAATCTTCACATGCTCCAAAAAAGAGGCTTCAGACAGAGGCTGCTGGCCACCAGCCCTGCAATAATTCACTGCTACAAAATCATTTTCTACTACTCAGACAGAGCCAGTGGCCAGCCTGGTCTTTGAAACAAACAGGGTGAATTCAGCAGGAGGCTCAAGGCAGAGTTTTTCGGGGGTGTTTGGTTTTTGGGGTTTTTTTCCTCCAACAGAAGGAGGCCTCAGACTGGCAGAGACCTGGACTGAGTTTGGAGGAAGAGTGGAAAACAGAAACACCAGATCCTCCCACCCATGGCCACATCCAGGTTTCATATTCCCAGGAGAACAGAAACCCTGGATGCCAGAGCCTGAAGTTATCGAACCCACACTGTGGTGGGAGCTCGGGGCCCGCGCACGGCGCCCTGCGAGACATCGCAAGGCAGAGAGACAAATCTGCTCAAGGCAGCCCTGGCTAAATGGAGCTTGGCAGCAACAGATAAGAGGGTCCTGTCAAGGAGATTAAAATAAAGTGGATGGTTGCAAAGGAAGGACAGAGGGAAGATCGGAAACCAAGCAGTGTGAAATGGGAGGAAACCACAAAACAGGACAGAGTGAAAGGGGAGAGCACCTGAAAGCGCTGATGGGAAACTGCTGCCCTGAGTTATGACCTTTCTGCCAGGTCAAAATGAAGCATTTACACCAACAGAAAAAATTAAAGCCTTGGGATCTGATCTAGGCTTAATATTTAAATTCATGGCGTTACTGAGGGATTACTTGCCCAGCTGAGAGAAGAAACACAGAAACACTGAATTTTTCAGTCGACTCCCAAGTTCATTTGCAGCCATGTTGTGCTAAATATTACAAATATTCAAACTGACAGTAGCAGATTATATAGACACTGGATTATATTTCCATCTCTTTAAAAATTATTAGTAAAAAAAGTTAATAATAACTCTATAGTTTGAGCAGGTTTGAACCCAGAGCTCAGATTCGAGCCCCACCAAACTTAGAACCAGTTCAGAAATGTGTTTTATGCATAATTCTTGTCATTAACACAAGTGAAATCCAAATCCTAAAATGATCTGAGAGGGTGAATCAGCTTCAAGAGACTTTGTATTACTCAGTGTTCTGCCCTGCCTTTCACAAGACAGGAATTCCAAGTGATCCCCAAATCAGCAGCATTTGCATCTTCAAAGGCAAAGAAAACTAAACTGGAAAGAAACTTAGAAGCAAAATGAGCTCTTCATCACAGCTGTGATTAAATTAATCAACTGTCTCACATGAGGACAAATATTGTATTTTATTACATTTTATCTAGGCAAAGCTAATTATAAAAGCATGAGATGATTTGCAATTATGCACTAGAACCACCACGTTTTTCAAATGGCATTCAAATGAAATATTGCTCACACACCAACTTGTGCCATGCCATCCTGATTTTTGGATTTACCCCAGTGAGTGTGCCAGGCTAACTGAACCAAGGAACTACATCCCCTACATTCAGAACATCACAAGTTTTTTCCAGGTGTTCCATCTCCCTTCACAAACTTGCACAGGGAATCTCAAGGCTGAAAGCTTCAAGCTTGGCAGTGAAAAACAAGGCTCTGCAAACCACATTCGTGGCACATTGTTCATGTGCCATTCTCAATAAAACACACAGAAGTCCTTCAGTATTCTCAAAAAATGCCACCACACTCCAATTCCAGGAGATTGAGAAGTACCATTACATTCACCCATACATTTCTAAGTGGGAGAGAGAAGCACCAACCTCCTCTTGCACTTCTGATAAATTAATTCCCCCATAGGATAGAATAGTACAGCAGAATAACCCTCTCATTGAGGTTTATGATGTACTTAAGCTTAACTCTGAACTCCTTGGATTTGCAACGTTGCTTTTGGTAAAATTATTATATGCCTGTAAAACAGTGGGAAGGCTGGGAAAAGCCACACATAAAAGGCAGTCTCAGATTGATCCTGGGTGTGCAGAGGGTTATTTCTGGAGATGTAAAATAACAGCCAGAGTTCCTCCAAAGGCTGAGGCTGCCTTGCACAATGTCACTACAGAAAACACAAAGTGAGCAACCACTGTGACAAGACAGAGCAGAGGGATCCACTGTGTCCAGGGGGATCCAGCAGAAGCACATTGCTGCACATTCAGCTGCTGCCCACATCACATGAGCCCCTGCCCACAATCCCACAGGGATGGAAGAGGGGTGAAGAGAGTCTGAAAGCTGCAGCTGATTTGTCTCTCTTACAGATTTGCATCTCCAACTCCACCCCTCTCTCCCTCTCAAATTTTCCCCTTTCTGGTTGCTTTCCACCACTGAAGACGTCACCAGGTTTTCTCATCAGCATGAAATGTTCACTTGAAAGAGGCAACTTTATTTTGCTCAATGTGTTTGTGCTAGATAAGCATTTGGGAATTGTTATTTGTCTTGCAGAATTCCTGTTTCCTCTCGATACAGGCCAGTACCCTGCAAGCCCATTTCTGTAGTGTTCTACTGAATTGTGAGCTCACTTCAGTCTTCATGGTTCCAGTCAAGTACTGCCCTGCCCTGATATGCAGGCAGCTGCAACTTCTGTCAGATGTATTTATAGTCAAATATTACAGGCCTTTGTCTGGAGCAATTTTATTTTCCCCCTGCAAAACCAGTGGTGTTCCATGCTGGTGGCTGGTGCTGAAATAGTCCCCAAGAGCTTTCCCTGCAGGAACAGAAAGCAGGCTCAGGATCCACACCGAATCTTGAGCCAAAGGCAGGAGCATCACGTATTTTCAGGCTTCTCATCCCCACACTATTTACCAGTGGTGGTGAGAAGGTAAGTTCTCCTTGCCAAGTGGCCACGAGGGGATGGTGTGGCTGTCTCCTCACAGAAACAACACCCTGCCAGCGATGGGCACCGCTCCAGACAGACAGACTGCAGCAGAGCACACATCAGCTCATCAACCTGTGTCAAAACTCATTTGTTAAGCATCTCCCAACAACTTCTGTGGTTTGAAACACATTATAACGGGATAAAAAGGAGGGTTGGTCGTTTTGTGGCTTGGTCATCCCCCTTGTTAGAAGGACCTCACGGTAGTCAAGAAAATTCCCAACAATTTAAATTAGTCTTCTGATAAAAGTAAGCCAGAAGACAGAACAGAGTTTTTAATGCTGGAGAACCATCCTCTCAAAGGAACTATTTGCTCTGGACCAAGAGCTGGCAGGAGAAAGCCCAAAGCCATTTCAGCCAAGAGCAGAGCAGCATCACCCAGCACCACTGCACCTCAGTGCCTCTGTCAAACACGAACACAGGACACTTGCCTTTGCTGCAAAGCTGCAAAGCCAGCAGTGAAAGAGAAAGAAAAATGCATTAACAGGCTCGAGGCAGCCCTTCCCCTGAGCACTGCAGTTTCTGTCGAGTCAGAGCTGTCATCTGCCCTGCAACAAACTTATCTTCACTGGCCATTCTGCAAGTGAGATTCAATCAGGGCTCCCTGGCTCCTGAGGGAGCCAGCACTTTAGCATGAACTGCCTCCACTCAAACGTAATGGAGGGAGATTGCTCATGCTATTATATTAAATGGTTGGAGGCCACACAGTCCCCAATTTCATTAGCTGCATTTATAAACAGATCTTACACTTAATACTCTGGAACACAGAGATGTACATATGATGTATCATCTTCCCATCACACACCAAAAAAAAAGGAAAAAAAGGAAAAAGTAAAAACCAGCTTAAGTGTCTCCATTTGATACAAGTGTCCTCATTTGAGAGGATATTTCTGCAGATCTATATAAGCAATAGCTGATTGAACTATTCAATCAACTGTCTGCAAGTGGGATACACGGAATGGGTCTCCTGCTCTGCTTCACAAATTAGAGAAATTACAGTCAGTCAGACCCTGCACACATAGATGTCAGCAGTGCATAAAACTGGGAGCCCCAGATTTTACCTGCACACAGGAGTTCATCTAAGTTCAGGTGGTATATTTGAGCTAATTAGCTAAATTACTGCCAGAGGCAAGAGATGAGTCAGACCTGCTAGCCTGCAACCATGTCCTTCCACAGCAGGGCAAGGGGCTGGGAATGTGCCCAAGGAGCTGCCTCCATCATTTATATTTAAGCCAACCTTAGGCCAGTTGACACTGATTTGAAACAGCTTTAAACCTCAGCTCAGGGGCTAATATGATATTGAATTGTCATAACTCAAAGAGCACCCTTCTGTAGCCACGTACAAGCAAGAAATAAGAAAATAATACAGAGATCCCAAACTGAACAGCATGACAGGAGTGAGATATGGAGCCCTCAAACACAAAATCACAACCAATTAAGCTTTAGTGACTGAACAGGTGTGAGTCTAATCATTGCTCATACACCTCTTTTCTGGAAGCGTTATAATTTTCTATCAATTTGTTTATTTTAGGAAAAATACATCTCCAACAGACTTTGCATAAAGTTATAATAAGCTTATCTATTTGCCTGTTCATTTATTAAGTATTTGTCATATCTTTTGTATTTTTGCAGAACCCACTTGAAAGAATAATAAAGTACTATAAAAAACGAAATAAAATTAATGCAGCTAAATGCTGGTATGTTATTACAGTTTGTTGCTAATTGCAACACAGATATAGTTAAACAACAGATGCTGCAAGTACTTTTTAGCTACTGGTAATTTTTGGGTTGTTCTGTTTTTCTTACAAAACAGATTTTTCATTTAAACAGCTGCTGGGTGATTTTCAGCATGGAAAATTAAAACCTTCTCAATCACCTAACAAAGAAACAGTGATTTGCTGTTAATCCAAAGGAAAAAAAAAAGCATTTTTATCCAAATACAAGGTACTAGGAAAACAAAGGGCATAATCAGCTGAGATGCAAAGTTATCCTGCAAACAATGTCACAGCTATTTGAATGAACAGGCCAAGTATGACATGTCAAACCTGCCTCATCCACCTCAGTAACTGCTTTTTGGAGGCAATTTTCTTTCCATTCTTCCCTTCTTCACTCCAGCACCTCCCTCTCCACAACAAGGAGAATGTTATGTCTGTATTACACAAGGCTCTGGGAATACTCAGTGGAGCAATCTTGTTTCATGAGGAATGTTCTGGTTTTAATTTATTTAAATAATAAAAATATTGGAATAAATATTTAATTTATATAAATGCCCTGTACTTTGTGCTAGAGAAGGTGAAGCCCAGAAGGGAAGAGTAGGGACCCCTTGGTTTTGGAGTTGTTTTCCCACATCCAGCACACTGGTTGTGCCCAACAGTGAGAAGAGAGATGGTGTTCAACAAACACAGCACCTGCAGCCACCTCTGCCCACTCACTGAAAGGGACACCCACACAAGCAGCTCAGGCTGGACTATTAAATCTTACACACTTAAATCCAGAGAACATGAACCCCAATAAAAGCCAGCAGCAGGATCCATGCTGCTTCCCCACTTGGCTCCCAAAACTCAGAGCTTTGCCTAAGATGGCAGAACCCAAATGTCCCCAGACACCTCAAGGACAGAGGATGCAGCTGTGTCTGGAAAGGCACTGGGAGTCATGAAGGGCCTTTCAGAGAGACCAGCAGAGTACTGGGAATGGGTAACCCCATCATGGGAAAATAAAAAATTGAGAAAAAACAACTTTGGGGGGCTTTAAAACGTGTCCCACAACCCCAACCAGTACTGTCCTGGCAGGCAAGAACTATAAACAATGAGAAAGGTCAGCACACAATCACCTAGGCAGGCCCAGAACAGTGATGCAAGATGGAAAATGCAGGCACTGAGGCCATAAATTCAGGGGATGAGAAGAGAGGCCTCCTAAGCACAATATTTACTGCCTGCTCAGGATTCCTTTTTATTTTCCTATGTTTGCTTGTCCTTGGGCACTCCCTGTTTGGTATTCTCTGAGCTGTGCAGGGCTCCCTTTCAGTACCCACAAGCTTTGGCCCCTCCAGGCTCACAGGGTGCTGTATTTTACCCTGCCCAACATGAGACACCAAACCCAGGAGCTGCCTCCTCTCCCTAATGCCCAAGATAAGGCTGCAGTGACAGGCTGTAAAACCCTCCACACACACACAGCTGATGAATATTCATTAGAAGTCAACACTTATATCTCTCCAGCCACACAGGGAGGATGAAGAGCCTCCCCCAGGTAGCAACACCTCCCTCAGTTCAGGATGGGCCACTTTGTACCCTGTTAGATAAAACCCACAGCCACTCACATCCTTTGCATTTTGAGTTGTTCTCCTTCATAAACAGCATTCAGAAAGGAGACTGAGGCAGGCAGGGTGACCCTGCCAGCACTGCAGAACACATCACCTTTTTCACACACATACCCCAAGGTATTTTTCCTGAGATAATAATTTCCAGGCTCTTTTGGACTTGGAGAAAAAGGGCTTTGGTGAAATAAAAACATCTCTTATCTTAACACAACTGTCAGTTTAGGAAACAACTGAGCAGCACATCCTGGGTAGGTACATACATTGTTTTATATGAAGGCACTCCTTAAAACAGAATCCCAGAAGTCCAATTAGTTTGTGAGCATCTCCCCCCTGCTGACCTCTCCTAGCACCATGAGTGTACAACCCGAAGCTGTTTTCATGCTTTCCAGGATTGCATCTGGACTAGAAACACCAGATAATTATCTTTAACACTGCAACCATCAGCATCCCAGGCCTTTTTGGACCTCTGTACATTCATTATATTCAGCATGGAGAGTCTTTCAGATTAGTACAGAGATATTGGAATGCTGATGGGGAGATAAATAGCAGGAATTGAACAAACTGCAGATTAGGAAGCTTTTGGCACATTGCTGCTTCATCCTTACACATGGCCCACACCACCTAAACATGCATTTGTATTTCATCTTCTGTTGTACAAGCACAAAGTCACATGGACAGATCCTCAGCCTCAGTTCTACTGAACTGTGCTGGTTTTCAGCAGCTGAGAATTGAGCCCTGGAGCTTTGGAGAGACTCCCTTAGGTTTATTTCACCTCCAGGATGAAGACCAAACTCCGTGTTCATCCTCTCTGCATCACTCCTGAATTTGTGCCTCTGACCATTCACTCTGGATGGAAACCAGCCTCTGGGGCTGAGCCTGGGGTCCCAAGAGTCAGACACACATTCACCCTCTGAGCTCTGTTATCAGAGCAGAAAAACAGATTACAATTAAAATCTAAACATTTGTCAGCTTTAGGAGGTGATCAGACATCCCAATCTGACTCCCTGAAGCCCTGTTTTTACTATCCCACCTGCTAAGCAGCTTCACCAGGGTGTTTATTTGCCACATCTCACGCCCTGAATCTTGAATTGTTAAATGTTACAGAGTAGTAATTCAGCATAGTTCCATTGCTTATGAAAGCTGTGCAGAAAAAAACCCATCAAAAATAATCTAGGCTAGTTCATTTGAAGTGTAAATGACTTCTGCACGCAGTACAAAATGCAACAAGTGCCTTTCAAGCTGTCTCATTTATGATAACATAGAAGCTGCTGATGGAATGAGAATTCTCAGGTAGTTATCAGGGAATTTTGCAGATCATTTGTACTTCAGACTGCATTAGCAACTCTCACGTCATGTCAGCAGCTTGAAAAAAATAAAACAACGAATTACATCCCTCCCAGTTTTTATTCTGCTTTAACTGAGTAATCTCACCACTTATCTCACATGATTTTGCATTTGCTGCAAAATGCTTCGTTCCATTTCTAAAGGAAACCTAAGACTTGCCCTGAATTATTCCAGTTTACTCAGATGAGCAACCAGCCATCAGCAGAAAAAATATCTGGTTATCACATCTCTGAGGCACACAGGCTGCACAAAACCATCAGGTATCTCACTATTATCAAGGTTATAGAACTGAAGCTAAGGCTGTGCTTCATCCTTGACCTCTACAAACAAAAGGAGAAGGAATAACCAGCACCCCAAAGGTAAGACAGACCTGCTTATACAGATGGATTTTGGGAGCAGAAAGTGACACCGGTGAGAAAAACACATTTTTACACTTTTGCTTGAATTCTTGGCAAAAGCTAAGGGAAAAACCCCAAAATCCCTCAGTTTTTTTGGTCATGGTTCATTGCTCTGGCTAGAGCTGTGTGAACATTTTATCAGCCTGACACCACAGTTGGCAGCTTTTATGGGTCAGGAAGAGCAAGCAGCGAGAAGGTAAACACTCCTCTGTAAAACATCGACATTTTCACCTTTCTTTTATCTGAACCCTGGGCTCTAGTTCTGCTGTCCCATCAAACCATCTTTGCCCTTTTAGGACACTCACCCTGCAGTGCAGCAGATGCCCCAAATGCTTCCCTGGCTGCAAGCAGGAGCCCTCATCTCGTGCTGGGGATGCTGAAGCTGCACCATCACTCATGCACCCATGAGCTGGTTCTGCACAGCCTGCCTTTCTGGTAGCCATAGAGGCTGCTGGAAGCTTCCAGAATGTCTGGCAGAGCCAACCCCTCACGGCTCTGAGGATGGACATGCTGCTGGCCAAGGCTGGGCCAATGAGACAGGATGGTAATGACTCTGTGGTAACATATTTAGAAGGAAATCAAACCAAAGTGGGGTGTAGTATTCTCCTAGCCAGAGAAGAGGAGGAGGGAGTGAGGACATGTGAGGGAAACAACATGGAGACAGCAAGGTCAGTGGAGAAGGGGGGGAAGAGGTGCTGCAGGTGAGCACCTGGAGAGTCTCCTCTGCAGGCTGTGGTGAGGACCTTGGTACTCACTTTGTACCTCTAAGTTTGTACCTGAGCCTGTTTTGCCCTTGGAGTGTTTTCTCCCAGTCCTCATCTCAGCTCATGAAACCTTCATTAATTTTTTCTCTCCTCTGCCCAGCTGTGGCAGGGGAGGGTGAGTGAGCAGCTTTCGTGGGTGGCTGGACTTTGGTCAATGTCAAACCAGGACAACCAGTTTGCCTCCAAGAGCAGAGAATCAAGGGGTGCTGGGCAAGGGAACCCGCATCTCTGGCACTGCACCACCTCCCCCTGTCATGCCACAAGTTCATTCCCTACCCTGCCCACTGCAGCTTTGTGCAGCAGGGCAGTTCAGAGCCTGGAAAGGCTCCTGTCAGCACATGGAGTGGCAGCCCTGGCTGGAGTCACACAGAGGCTCTGTGGCTGCTGGGACTGGCACCAGGCACACGACACTGCCAGCACATCTGAATCCTGAGCAGCTCTGGAGAGCCCTAAAAGCAGAGCTGCATGCAGGGGACAGTGCTTGGTAATTTGGGCAATTTGCAATTTTGCATCATTAGGCTTATGTCCCCTCATTAGGCTGTGCAGTCTCTGCCCCTCATTTCTCCTCTCTTAATTCTTTTAGTACCAGCAGCACTTTGTTGGATTTCTGAAACAGTCCCTACTAAGTATTTGGTTTCATTAAAATAAAATTTGCAGGAAACAAAAACATAACATTTAAATGCCCTCCAGTGATCTATCTTCTAAACTACAGTACACATTAATTTTTTACAGAACTTTGTGAAGCAGTTTTATTTTCTCATATCACATTTCAAGAGACAAGAGAAAAAGATTTACTAAAAGCATCAATATAAAGGTTTGTCAGCAAAAATACACATTCAAAAGAACTCGCTCCAAAAACTGCCCCACTCCCTTTTTTATTCTTAAAGATTGCCATGAAATTGAAATTTTTGAAGTATTAGGGAACTTGCATACTCCCTTCAGCCAAGTGGGCAGAGCATCAGAGGCCTGACACATAAACTGGCTAAAAGCAGATGTTGAAAGATCACATTTTAAATCAGGAGAGGAGCAGGAAAGGGAAAAATAAAACAAAAACATGTGCAAAGAACATGTATAGAAAAACCCTGAAACAAGGAAGAAAACAGATCCTAATTGCTAATGGAACATGGGCTAAATAAGAGCACTGAAGCAGATTTAATTGGCTTTCCACAAGTGACACCTCAAAGCAAGTAAGCAAATCTCGATGGCTGAGGGATTTTAAGGACAGGTCAGACAGCCATCTGTCAAGGGTAAAGCAGGACCTGGAAGAACAGGTCCTGCCTTCAGGCAAGGGATGGACAAACTGACCTCTCCCTATCCTTCCTAACCTCATTTTCTCTGTGAAATTGGAATATGTAACACTTCACCGAATCTCTGGACTAGTAACAGGTTGGAACAGAGGAAACTGATAAAGCTTGTTCTGAGCCACATGACACAGCAGGTTTTGCTTCTGAATTTCAGTAGAGAGTCTTTTGTAGATTAATACAGACCTGGATAGGAAGGAGGGGAAGCAAGGTTAATTTTCAAGCCTGAGATCTCTGCAAGCATCCCTTTTCTGCTGGAGTTACCCTGTTTCCAAGCCAAAGGCAGCAATTCACATACATTGAGCTCCAGGGTAAACTGCAAAGCACATCCAAGAAAAGGCAACTGGGCCTGAGTGGGCTGGGAGAAAGCAGCACACAGAGCAGCAATTAGGAATCTAAACCTAGACAAATCTAGAAAGAATGATTTTAACTTCTGGCCTAAACCAGTAATTGCTTTCACCACTTAAGAGTTATTTTTAAAAATTTCCTGAAGGATCTTTTAAAACCCTAAGCCATGAAAACCTGGGAAGTTTTAGGTTGAAAAACCATGTACTTAATACCAGCAAAGTGAAAGTGAATGAAGTGAAACATCTGACCACATCCAGTGCCACCACCTGATGTATCAGAGCTGTGTGATATGAATGACCATATTGCCCTGACTAATCTAAAAACCTACTCGGGTTTGTTTCACACACTGCAAAATATAAAAACAAACCTAGGAAAAAGATGCCATGAGGGAATCGTTTTTGTTTTCCATTCACTGCACATGCATTTTTACGAAGACAACACATGGTAAATGGATAAGAACAATTTTCCATCATTAAGGAAGCCTTAAACAACCCCTGCCTGCTAATACCATCATCTCTTAGGCTCCTACTAAATTGCAGTTATTTGTTCAAAACAAAACGATGAGGCCTGCGATATAATAGAGCAATTTAAGCAGTGAAGAATACAACACCTGTAATTCAATTTCATGGCAACTGCTTTCACAACATGTTTCTATAACACAGTTAGGATATAGGAAACTTCTCTCAGAGCAGCAATTCCTTTTTAAGTAAGCCAGGCTCTCAGAGAGAAGTGGGCTTTAAGCAGACAAATACTATAAACAATAAGCAACTTTTATCTCCCTGCCAATCCTTTCAGGTCTATTTCCAGTTAGTTGCCACTCTTCTATTTTGCTTTCTATTTCATATTGAGAGGCTGTTGTCAGAAAAGGTAACAATAAAAGTCACCCATGATCTCTAACCTTGAGAAAGTTTTCAGGCAGAGGAACATACAAGAGCTCCCCTTCCCATCCATCTTTGCTGTAACAGTCACCATATACCAAAAAGGGCTGTAAATCCCAGGCCTAAGACCTTCCCAAGGAGTCAAGGAGGGAGCAGGGGGAAGATGGGGATATCAATAATGACTAGTCAATGCAGGAAGTACAGCAAGCACATTGTCCCAAAAGGAGAAATCTCATATTAACTCAAAACCCCACAGCTGAACTGCATCCAACAGCAAATCTTTCTCATCCTTCACAGCAAATGATGAGGCCACTTGCTATCCTGGCAGAAAATCCTTCAGAGTACAAATTCAGGCAGACATCAAAATCGAGGTTTTCAAGGAGTAACACTGATGTTCTCCTTCATTTAGTATTGAATCATGCCCCCCATGCTCACTTTATAGACTGAAACTAGAAAGAAATCATACACCAAATTAGGGATTTCCTTCTGGGTTTGATGGCTGGAACAAATAGCAGAGCAACTGTTTCAGGAAGTCTGTGCAATGGCAGAGAAGAGCCCTGAAGATGAAAACCTTTCCATCTTTTCTCCCCATCTTCCTGTTCCTTGCAAGCCTCTTCCCCCTGCACAGGGACAAGGATTAGGGCAGAGATGTGGATGGAGGATGTGCCAGCCTGAAATGCCTGCAGCACTGAAAGCTGTCAGTGCAGAACACAATGGGATTCCCCACAAGAAAAAAAAGGCAAGACACTTGCCATGGAGAGATCTGGGGGAAAAGATCAAGGTACCCATCCCCAGCCTTCATGAAATGGATGTGCAACAAGGACATGATGTGCCTCACTGACTGTAGGCTGGAAAAACACTCCTCTACTCAAGATAAGAAATATTCCTACTGATGAAATGTGTATCTGGTTATAAATCACTCCTTGTTAAGCAGTTCTGCTTGAACCCCAGATCAGCAGGATAAGAAATTCACCTCAAGCCCCACCTATGCTATCCTCTCTACCCACAGTGCAAAAACCAGTACAATCAAAATGGTTCAGAAGCTCCTGCTGCATTTCCTGCCTGTTCATACTTCTATTTTCTGTCATTTTAAACAGAAAAGCTGCTGCTTTGAGCATGAACCATGCAATTCTGCCATTCCTCAGCAACAACCATTCTACCTACACTGATACACCCACCATGAAAGGCAAACAGCTAAAACCACCTGAACTCAAAGTGTATTACTATTAGGAACCCCAAATACTATTTGGTCCTCCCTGCTTGATTTCTACATTGCATGACATCAAAATAGGTTGATATGCTGAAAATACAAAAAAATCCCAATTTCTCCATCCACATCAAGAAAACACTGAATGAGATAATGAAAGTTGCTGTAGTGACCTCTATAATTAGGGAGCAAAAAATTAAGAACCTCTATATTTAGATTAGCTACCCACAAGGTAATGATAATTTCTGGAAGTGTAAACATAGAAAATAAGAGTCAACTGAACTAATTTCATCCCCTCTAACCCTTGATTTGGTAACTTCTACATGCTGCATCTGGTTGCATATCAAAGGTTCAGCAGGGCTGTTCTTTAAACTCAACAGGAGACCTGCAGCTCTTTTTGTCTGAAGATATTCAATCTGGACTCATCAGTGACTTCTTCCCATACACCATTAATTAGCTCTGCATGCTGCCTGCCATTAGAAACATGAACAAAACTCCAAATGAACATGTGCACTGCTCCTAACAAAATCAGACTGACACAAGTGGCACCTTCCTGCACTGCAGATCAAAATACTAAGCAGGACTAAAACGGGGTGTTTTGGGGAGGAAAATGTGAATTCACAGAGGTAAGATTGCAAGTTCTAACAGCACACCTGATGTTTAAATAATTTTGGAAATAAAATGCACATGTTGTTAAGAGTGCCAGAGTGGAAAAAAGGAGTGTGATGTTCACTGGGAACTCAGGAGGAAACTGGAGTCCATTCTCTGTTCTGCTCATCACACATTTACCCACCTGCAGGGGTCACAGAACCACAGAATGCCCTGGCTTGGAAGGGACCTTAAAGATATTTAGTTCTGACCCCCCTGCCATGCACAGGGTCACCTTCCTCCAGACCAGGTTTCTCAGAGCTCCACCCAAAGTGATCACTGAGGCTCCTTATGGAGTCGGTGGAGAAAAACCACCCTGTCTAGTGAACATTTCATTATATCCTAAGACAGAAGTCAAAGATAAAGGAATTCCACTGCATGCAGGTGCCTTTATGTTCAACATTTACAGTGGGAATACTAAATAAAAAAAAAAAAAAAAGACCAGGCAGCTTTTTGCTGGCTAAAGCTAAGCTAAGTTTGATTTTACTGCAAATGCCTCAGTGGCCTTAAGCTGATCACAGACCCCTCTGCATCTCAAATCTGCAGGTAGAAGGCAGGGATACCACACCTTCCCTCATGATTCACAATGATCATGGTCACCTTGGACTGAAATGTGAAAGAAGAACAGCCTTTAACAATGTATGGCACAATAAAGATTTAATTTCAAGTAGAGCTTCCCATTACCGATGCAGTAACAACAAAAAAAAATATTCTGTAACTCATGAGGCTTTTAGCAACCAACCCTCTCACACAAGCACAGTGATTTAAAGAAAGTCACCATGCAGCCCCATCATTTCTGAGCACTATGACAAAAGCATATCAAAACCCAAAACAGAACAAGGCATTTCTGATCTTGGTTGAGAATAAAAGAGCAAAGCCACAGCTTCAGCAACTGCTACAGCATCACACAAAATACAGAATTTACTGAATATTCCACCATTTCAGGACTCTCCATCATTCAGCTGGTTGTGGTGTTAGTTCATTGTCAGGCCTGATGCTGATTAAAAATCTCTATCCCAATCCAATTCTCCTCACCACAATCCTGTGGCATATTTGTCTTTTATAGAGGACCTTGATGTCAACAGTTAACAGAGTTTATCCTTCTTCCAGCAGCCTGAAGGACCTGACCTGACCAAGGCAGGAGAATGGAGTTACCTTCTATTTCCCCACCTCTTTCTTAAGCTGAAAGAGGGTTTTTACTGGGAGCAAAAAAAATCTCAGGCACTCCAAATTCTGAATGTTTTAAAAATACCTCTCAGGATTTGGTCCTATTGTTGTCACATTTCTTCTCTTTGCCCAGAGATGTTGTGGCTGCCCCACCCCTGGAGGTGTTGAAGGCCAGGATGGAGCTCTGGGAGACCTGGTCCAGTGGAAGGTGCCTCTGCTCATGGAAAGGGGTTGGAACTGGAACTTGATGACCTTTAAGGTCCCTTCCAACCCAAACCATTCTATGATTTTATACTTCTCTTGAAGGAGAGGTATGAGACCAAACTTCCTCCAAAGCCTAGCAAAGCCCTGCCAGTGCTGCCAGAAGGAGGTGGGCAGAGAGCAGGACCTCTCACAATTAATTCAGTAGAAGCTAAAAAATATTTACAATTGCTGCCTTTGCTGAAGAAAGCATAGGCAGAATTTTTCTCCACTGAAAACATTATAGGATGGGTCAGGCTCCTGCTACACAAGCATGCATTTCAAATTATGAGCTGATACAGTTATTACTTTTTGCTCACTTAAAGCAACCCAAATATATAAAGCACCACAGAGATTGCTTGTCACACAAGCTCTGATCTTAATGTTGCACCTGTCCTTGACTTTGATTAAAAGGGGGGACTGAGAAGGAGGCATCTATGTTTTTGGGCTGAGGGTAAGATAAAGGTGGAAGATTGGTAACAGAAAGGCAGAGATTGCTGTAGCACACATTTCACAGCATCTACCTCAGCCAACCTTTCTTTATAAAGTCAACACTTCTCTAGCTACAACACATAAAATAGACAAAACAGAGTAGGAAAGGTTGAGCACATGAATTTTACAGATGGAGAACCAAAGGTCAGGGAAGTTAAAACATGTGCCAGGGCTCTCCAGTAAGTGCAGGTCTGCACCAAGAGCAGCCACCCAGGACCTGAGCAGGATACAGCTCACAGGGGTATTTTTCTTCAAGGTATTTCCCAATTCTCTTTTCTTACATATTACAAAAAATACTGAAAATTAACTCTTAGAATTCCCATATTGAAAGAAAACTCCTTCAATGCCTACTTTCCAATTTCAATTCAGGCAATTTTCTCTCCCCACTGCAAGCTTCTTCACACAAAGGACTTTATACCTATTGATTGTTTGATAACTTTTGCAAACACTTTACTATTATAAACCAACCATGGACAAAAAATGTTCAGGCTGGGTCTGCATTATCTATTCAAATTCATCAGTTCTATCAGCCTCCTCAACCTCCTATGTCTGATTAAGTCTCATCTCCCACAAACTGATTAAATTTAGTCAGCCTCTTTAAATTATTATTCCTCATTAGTCCAGTGGTGCTAAATGTTTCTAAATGTGACAGTAATCTGATTTTAAACAAATCAGCTGCAGAACCTATAAAATCATCCTTAGCAGGCTGGTCATTGATAGATTTCCCAGCAGCAGCAGGGAGTGGATGTGAGTCCTGTCTAGCACTGATGGGCCATGGAAGGCTGGAGAAGCTTGGAGTACACACACCAGTATTCCAACAAATTCTGTTCTGCGCACGCAAAAGCCCAAAAGAAAAGGCCTGAAGGCCAAATGTTAAAAGGAAAGCAGCACACCAGAAATACAGAAATTTGTGTGAAGCTCCTGAACCTGCCATTCATGGGCTGCTGACCCAAAGACAGTGGATGTGTGTCTCAGCTTCAGCTGCTCTACTTGCACATATGCACTTCTAAAAATCTTTTTTCTAAACTCTTAACTTTTTTCTTTAAATAGTAAGCAAGAGCTTAGCTGTCTTTTTAACAAAAAAAAAACTCCCTCCATAATCACCTGCCTGGCAGTGTGAGGAAGAGAACACACCACTGCCTGAAATGGAGTTTATGGATGAAAGTCCATCAAGCCTGATGTTATCTAAGGACCTTGGACCCCAAATTCATTTTTAGAAACGAGATCATTCTTAGGCAGGTGAGTTTGCATCCACTTGCACAAATGAAGAGCCCCTGCCACTATCTTCCCTACAGGCAGCAGAGTCTCTCTTATGAAAGGTTCTGATCATTTCAGCAAATTAATGAGAACCAGATGGAGTTTTTTTTCATTTTGAACCATCGCTCTCCAACGTGCACTGGGCCACTCACAGCTCTAAGAAGTAGCACAACAAACATCAGAAATACAGAGAAATATTTCAGCGCTGTGTCAAGCTGGGATGATAAATGTAAGAGAAATCTCTTGAAAAGGAAAAGTCTTGCACTGGCCAAATTAAGGATGACTTTGCAGCAAAGAAAACTCCCGATACAAAGTGTTCTTTCACAAACACCATTTTTCTGGGTTGACCTCTTGTAACAGATATACAAACAAGCATATGCGCAAAGTGAATTTTTTCTCCAGGGGTTTGTGCTCCTCAGCAATTGGGGAATCTTTGGGGGAAAAAAAATTATTAGCAGGTCACAGGAGATTGCTCTTTGTGTTGCTCAGCTGAGCTTTCTGTCTTCCAAAAGTAAACAGCCTTTTCAGCCAGAGCAGTAACACGATGCAGGCAATCACCAGTCATGTTGAATTGCCATCAAACCACTGACGTTTAGTAAATTAAAGTCCCCAAGCCATCAGCTGTGCTCAGGGCCCATTTCAACTTGAGGATGTTCCATTACTTTTTTTTTTTTCAAAGGAACTTCTTTTTTTTGAACCTGGGAAATTGCAAGTGATTGCATTCAGCAAGGAAATAATAGAAAATTCATACATGCTGGAGAATAGGAATGAGGAGCCTAGAAAACATCAAGCCAGGACAAGGATCTGGTGATGATAATAGGAGGGAAAAAAACTTAATATAGATGTACAAGGGCAAACTGCTGCACTTGGAACCACTGGAATCCAGAAGAGCAGCGGCCTAACTTTGTGAAAACAGCTGAAATTGCTGACTGTGTATCAGTCTGGGGGCTGCAGCAGCAATAGAATTTTTTTTGCCTTGAAATACCCATTTCCGTTGTAAAAGCCTGACTGCCCATATAAGCCTCTTATACCTACAGGCTCCCCAGCCTGATATGCTCAAAATCTTGGACTCCTCAAGGCTTAAGGATGCAGAAGCATCCCTGCCCATGGATCTAAAAAACACCTGAATTACTTGCTCACCCTGTTTTGATCAGCCTGTCACACATGGGGACTTTTCAGGTGTGCAGCAGCAATCAAACCTCAGCTAAGGGCTCACAGCCACACTCTCCACAGCTGCACATTGAAACTCTAATTGCTATTAGGATTGATATAATTAGGTATGCAAGTATATATAAATAATTAAGTAATTAATCCAAATTCTAATTCAATTCTAATGAGCATCTTTATAATATATTTACTCACAAAACTGAGTCTTCATGTCCTCTTTGGCACACCAAATAAATTCTCAGTGGGTTGGTGGATCCAAGTTTGGTCAAACCAGGCAGGAAAAGTCAACTGCACCCTCGGCAACATCTCCTGCTGCCACAGGCACTTACGGTGGTGTCACACAACTGGGGAGTGTAAAGCCCTGGGCTTGGATTTCTTGTGCTGCTTTGTCTACTAGTCTGCAATTTGTTTATTCTCCTTCTTCCAAACAAACTCAAAAGGGACTGTCAGGACAGACTCCATCTGAGCAGGTTCCTAACTCCGCTCAGTCCTGGGGCAGGCCCGCGGTTATTCGAGGCTGGCAGCTGGCACCTGCGGCCGTCGGCGCGGCACTCTCGGACACTGATGGAGGAGGACAGCTGGCTGGGCTGGCACGGGGTGCCAGCTTTGATGGATGGAGTGATCCAGTGTCACAGGCTCGTGGGCTGTCATTAACAGTCTGCGCTTCCTCCGAGCAGGACGCGCTCGCCAGGCGGCAAAGCACCGGAGCTGGAGGGCTCCAAGAGCAGGGTCTGTCTGCGTGCTCTCCCACCTCCCAGAGCCTCACAAACACCTTCTCTTTACACATCAACACGTCTATTTTTGCACATAAGGGGTACAGGCATTGCAGCAGACAGCTGTTGAAAAGCCACTCCCTTTCGTGTGGAAAACTCAGCGTTTTTTATGGATAAACGAGTCGTGAAACGTTTTGTTCAGGCTGTTTAATTCATCAACTGGCTGGACAGCAAATATGCTAGGATGTTAATTTAACAGAATTATTCCCCTTTCAATAAGGTAAATGTTAGATGAAGATCATTAGGCAGGTTGGCAGCCCTGTCATCCTCCTCCTGCCAAACCCACAACACGAAGGAGCTGCTAAAGAGGCTCTGGCAATGTGAAGCTTTGTAATCTTCCCTGAGTGGACCCTCCTGCTGCCATGTTTCCTATATTTTTGGAGCTGGTTTAGCTTTGTTCCTTTATCCTACAGTTTTCATTTGTCTATCAGAATACCAAAGCTATGATTTCAAAAGTCAAACATCCACATGAAAATCCATCAATACATTCATAGGAAAAACAAAGCCTTCTGCCTAAATGCTGCTCTGTGTGTCACATCACAGCCAGGAACCCTATTCCTGATGTGCTATCGAGTTTATTTGACCATCAAATAAAATAACTTTCACAAATTGGGTTAGTGTTTTTCCCCACGGGAAGTGCCATTACTTATAAGTAGATCTTGACCTTACAAATGAACTCCATCCTGCCTTAGATAGTTTAAAAATTGGGCCATTGTTTCTGGCAGTTGTGTGGTTAAGGGCTGCATTCTCTTTTGGGGAAAAAATAAATAAATATTATTGGTTCAGATCTTTAAGCTGAAAAATCATCATGATAAAAATGTTTCATTTTTTCCCCCACTCCCAACTCACTACGATGCCTTAAGGAAAACAAAAGTCTAAACAGAGAAGAACAAATACTGCAAATTGCAACAAGGAACAGTAAGGGAATTCATGCATGATGCCCTCCTAAAATGATTTGGTCTGCTCCTGGCTACAGAAAAATACAAAGTCCTAATAAGAGAACCACCTAAATTTTGAAATTTTTATATTCCCACCCACCCCCCCAGAAACTATTAAAACAAAATCAGAACTGTTAATTACTCTATGATAACATAACTGCACGATTTTTTCTTGTTCTAGTAACAGATGGTAGGCATTGAAAAGCACCCCAGACTTCCAGGTTGGAAACACTGTAATTCAACTGAATTGGATCTCATTTCTCACGTCTCACTCCCTTATTTCTAGATGTTTGCATTTGTCTTAACTTTTTAAACTTTGATAAATTCTTACAACAGAGGTTTTATTTTCCTGGGCATTCGTGCAGCACCAGCCCAGCACAGCCTCCAACACCCACCCAGATATGAGTGTGGGAAGGGGCTGAAAGGATATGGGATAAGCCCCATTTATTGCCTTTTCCTGCCATTTTTACCCATTCCAATCTCTGGGGGTTCTCAAGTAACACTCATCACTGTCTGTTCATTTCCAAATGCACATAAAGCAACAGGAGGAACATCTGGGCTGTTACTCATCTGTGTTCTTCCCAACATTAGGAATTCTTCTACCTAATGTGGCAGAGCCAAAGCCAATACAGCTCCCTTGTGTTTACTTATCTTCATGAAAGAGCTACTGAAGCATCTCCAAACTCTGCCTGAACAGGTCCTGAACAGGCTGACACGTCTCCCCCTCGTTTCCCCTCCATTTTTCTTCAGCTGCATTACGTGGTTATTGTCTCACGTCTGAGCCCACAACTGTTCCAAGCCTGCCTCTTCCTTGTGGATACTGCTTTTGTAAAAGAGATAATAAAACCTATTCAGCAGCTCTTAAAAGTCTCCTCACATAAGAAGGCATGTGGGGAAAACAGCCTTTCAAAGCTTTGAAGCTCTGTAGCCAAACATCTGTTCGGGTTTCAAGGAGTTTGCAGCCCAGCTCCCAGAGCTCAGAGCTGAAGAACCCTTCAGAGTCTGGTACAGCTTTTTTCAAACATCTCCCCATGATGGAACATAAAGGCTTGAGCTCAAATACAAACTGTAATGCCTCTTTCCTCTCTCCATGTTTTCAGAGCTCTTTATCTAATTCTTCCAGCAGTTTTTCCTTTGAAATCTATTATGATGCCTCAGCAAGGAAGTTTTGAAATTTCTGGGTACCTTCAGCTGGAAAGACAAGGGCCAACTTGCATATTAGACAAAAAAAAGCACACAACAGCATTTAAATGGGCCTATTAACCAAAACAGTCATCCTAATATTTATCAGTTGTTGTAAAGAGGAAAAGTTCTCAAGACACACAAGAACATACAATACAGATAAAACCACCTTATGAACAGCTGGAACTGATGAGTTCAGAAGTTCATTGAACTTAAATCAACTGACCTAAATTACTGAACTAAAAAATCTACTGCTTGACCTGGGGAAAACAGAACAGGATACAAACACCATGCTCTTCCAAAATAATCCCAAAATTTGTGGCCCCAGGGCTTCCTGAGCCAGCAGAGGTTGTCTCTCTCCACATGAGAACCACCAGTGTATTT